>NC_081539.1:30799514-31110837 GCF_030273125.1 Centropristis striata | reverse complement strand
ATGACAAAAAAGACACATAGACACAAAATGACTAAAAAAAAGACACAAAATGACCAAAAAAGACACAAAATGACAAAAAAAGACACATAAAGACACAAAATGACTTAAAAAAGACACAAAATGACTAAAAAAAGACACAAAATGACCAAAAAAAGACACAAAATGACAAAAAAGACACATAAAGACACAAAATGACCAAAAAAAGACACAAAATGACAAAAAAGTCACAAAATAACTAAAAAAAGACACAAAATGACAAAAAAGACACATGAAGACACAAAATGACCAAAAAAAGACACAAAATGACAAAAAAGACACAAAATGACAAAAAAGACACATGAAGACACAAAATGACCAAAAAAAGACACAAAATGACTAAAAAAGACACAAAATGACAAAAAAGACACAAAATAACTAAAAAAAGACACAAAATGACCAAAAAAAGACACAAAATAACTAAAAAAAGACACAAAATGACAAAAAAGACACATAAAGACACAAAATGACCAAAAAAAGACACAAAATGACTAAAAAAAAGACACAAAATGACCAAAAAAAAGACACAAAATGACCAAAAAAAGACACAAAATGACCAAATGACTAAATGAATTCTAACAGGAGCCGAGCCAACCCCCCCGAGACCCCTGAAAAATAATCTATTCCACTGGTCTCTTATCAAAACTGACACGAATAAAAGAAGAAGCACACCAGAATAGCACATGCTCGGCTGGAGGAGGATGATTTCTGTTGTTTGGTACAAGATAATTATTCTTTTATATATATTGTAATGATGCCTGCATGCTTGTTTATTTGTTGGCAAAATGACAAAAAAGACACATAAAGACACAAAATGACTAAAAAAAAGACACAAAATGACCAAAAAAGACACAAAATGACAAAAAAGACACATAAAGACACAAAATGACTTAAAAAAGACACAAAATGACTAAAAAAAGACACAAAATGACCAAAAAAAGACACAAAATGACAAAAAAGACACATAAAGACACAAAATGACCAAAAAAAGACACAAAATGACAAAAAAGTCACAAAATAACTAAAAAAAGACACAAAATGACAAAAAAGACACATGAAGACACAAAATGACCAAAAAAAGACACAAAATGACAAAAAAGACACATAAAGACACAAAATGACCAAAAAAAGACACAAAATGACAAAAAAGACACAAAATAACTAAAAAAAGACACAAAATGACAAAAAAGACACATGAAGACACAAAATGACCAAAAAAAAGACACAAAATGACAAAAAAGACACAAAATGACTAAAAAAAGACACAAAATGACAAAAAAGACACAAAATGACCAAAAAAAGACACAAAATGACAAAAAAGACACATAAAGACACAAAATGACCAAAAAAAGACACAAAATGACAAAAAAGACACAAAATAACTAAAAAAAGACACAAAATGACAAAAAAGACACATGAAGACACAAAATGACCAAAAAAAAGACACAAAATGACAAAAAAGACACATAAAGACACAAAATGACTAAAAAAGACACAAAATGACAAAAAAGACACAAAATAACTAAAAAAAGACACAAAATGACCAAAAAAGACACAAAATAACTAAAAAAAGACACAAAATGACAAAAAAGACACATAAAGACACAAAATGACCAAAAAAAGACACAAAATGACTAAAAAAAAGACACAAAATGACCAAAAAAAAGACACAAAATGACCAAAAAAAGACACAAAATGACCAAATGACTAAATGAATTCTAACAGGAGCCGAGCCAACCCCCCCGAGACCCCTGAAAAATAATCTATTCCACTGGTCTCTTATCAAAACTGACACGAATAAAAGAAGAAGCACACCAGAATAGCACATGCTCGGCTGGAGGAGGATGATTTCTGTTGTTTGGTACAAGATAATTATTCTTTTATATATATTGTAATGATGCCTGCATGCTTGTTTATTTGTTGGCAAAATGACAAAAAAGACACATAAAGACACAAAATGACTAAAAAAAAGACACAAAATGACCAAAAAAGACACAAAATGACAAAAAAGACACATAAAGACACAAAATGACTTAAAAAAGACACAAAATGACTAAAAAAAGACACAAAATGACCAAAAAAAGACACAAAATGACAAAAAAGACACATAAAGACACAAAATGACCAAAAAAAGACACAAAATGACAAAAAAGTCACAAAATAACTAAAAAAAGACACAAAATGACAAAAAAGACACATGAAGACACAAAATGACCAAAAAAAGACACAAAATGACAAAAAAGACACATAAAGACACAAAATGACCAAAAAAAGACACAAAATGACAAAAAAGACACAAAATGACTAAAAAAAGACACAAAATGACAAAAAAGACACAAAATGACCAAAAAAAGACACAAAATGACAAAAAAGACACATAAAGACACAAAATGACCAAAAAAAGACACAAAATGACAAAAAAGACACAAAATAACTAAAAAAAGACACAAAATGACAAAAAAGACACATGAAGACACAAAATGACCAAAAAAAGACACAAAATGACAAAAAAGACACAAAATGACAAAAAAGACACATGAAGACACAAAATGACCAAAAAAAAGACACAAAATGACAAAAAAGACACATAAAGACACAAAATGACTAAAAAAGACACAAAATGACAAAAAAGACACAAAATAACTAAAAAAAGACACAAAATGACCAAAAAAAGACACAAAATAACTAAAAAAAGACACAAAATGACAAAAAAGACACATAAAGACACAAAATGACTAAAAAAAAGACACAAAATAACTAAAAAAAAGACACAAAATGACCAAAAAAAAGACACAAATTGACCAAAAAAAAGACACAAAATGACTAAAAAAAAGACACAAAATGACCAAATGACTAAATGAATTCTAACAGGAGCCGAGCCAGCCCCCCCGAGACCCCTGAAAAATAATCTATTCCACTGGTCTCTTATCAAAACTGACACGAATAAAAGAAGCACACCAGAATAGCACATGCTCGGCTGGAGGAGGATGATTTCTGTTGTTTGGTACAAGATAATTATTCTTTTATATATATTATAATGATGCCTGCATGCTTGTTTATTTGTTGGCCAAATGACAAAAAAGACACATAAAGACACAAAATGACTAAAACAAAGACACAAAATGACCAAAAAAGACACATAAAGACACAAAATGACTTAAAAAAGACACAAAATGACTTAAAAAAGACACAGAATGACAAAAAAGACACAAAATTACTAAAAAAAGACACAAAATGACAAAAAAGACACAAAATGACAAAAAAGACACATAAAGACACAAAATGACTAAAAAAGACACAAAATGACAAAAAAAGACACATAAAGACACAAAATGACTAAAAAAAGACACAAAATGACAAAAAAAGACACAAAATGACTAAAAAAGACACAAAATGACAAAAAAGACACATAAAGACACAAAATGACCAAAAAAAGACACAAAATGACAAAAAAGACACAAAATAACTAAAAAAAGACACAAAATGACAAAAAAGACACATGAAGACACAAAATGACCAAAAAAAAGACACAAAATGACAAAAAAGACACATAAAGACACAAAATGACCAAAAAAAGACACAAAATGACTAAAAAAAAGACACAAAATGACAAAAAAGACACATAAAGACACAAAATGACCAAAAAAAGACACAAAATGACCAAAAAAAAAGACACAAAATGACAAAAAAGACACATAAAGACACAAAATGACTAAAAAAAAGACACAAAATGACCAAATGACTAAATGAATTCTAACAGGAGCCGAGCCAGCCCCCCCGAGACCCCTGAAAAATAATCTATTCCACTGGTCTCTTATCAAAACTGACACGAATAAAAGAAGCACACCAGAATAGCACATGCTCGGCTGGAGGAGGATGATTTCTGTTGTTTGGTACAAGATAATTATTCTTTTATATATATTGTAATGATGCCTGCATGCTTGTTTATTTGTTGGCAAAATGACAAAAAAGACACATAAAGACACAAAATGACTAAAAAAAAGACACAAAATGACCAAAAAAGACACAAAATGACAAAAAAAGACACATAAAGACACAAAATGACTTAAAAAAGACACAGAATGACTAAAAAGACACAAAATGACAAAAAAAGACACATAAAGACACAAAATGACTTAAAAAAGACACAGAATGACAAAAAAGACACAAAATGACTAAAAAAAGACACAAAATGACAAAAAAGACACAAAATGACCAAAAAAAGACACAAAATGACAAAAAAGACACATAAAGACACAAAATGACTAAAAAAGACACAAAATGACAAAAAAAGACACATAAAGATACAAAATGACTTAAAAAAGACACAAAATGACTAAAAAAAGACACAAAATGACAAAAAAGACACAAAATGACAAAAAAGACACATAAAGACACAAAATGACAAAAAAGACACAAAATGACAAAAAAGACACAAAATGACAAAAAAGACACATAAAGACACAAAATGACCAAAAAAAGACACAAAATGACAAAAAAGACACATGAAAACACAAAATGACCAAAAAAAAGACACAAAATGACAAAAAAGACACATAAAGACACAAAATGACCAAAAAAAGACACAAAATGACCAAAAAAAAGACACAAAATGACTAAAAAAAAGACACAAAATGACCAAATGACTAAATGAATTCTAACAGGAGCCGAGCCAGCCCCCCCGAGACCCCTGAAAAAATAATCTATTCCACTGGTCTCTAATCAAAACTGACACGAATAAAAGAAACACACCAGAATAGCACATGCTCGGCTGGAGGAGGATGATTTCTGTTGTTTGGTACAAGATAATTATTCTTTTATATATATTATAATGATGCCTGCATGCTTGTTTATTCGTTGGGGTTTGGATGATTCTATAATCTTGGTTGCATTGTTTTCAGCCTTTTTGAGGATTTTGAAATGATTTATTTTCTGTTGGAATTTAACAGAATTTACATTTACATTATTAACTGGGACAGAACTTCAGTCTGACGGCCCAATAACCTGATGAAATGCATGTTTGTACATGGAACCACTGCTTGCATTGCATAGATAGATAGATAGATAGATAGATAGATAGATAGATAGATAGATAGATAGATAGATAGATAGATAGATAGAGAGATAGATAGATAGATAGATAGATAGATAGATAGATAGATAGATAGATAGATAGATAGATAGATAGATAGAGAGATAGATAGATAGATAGATAGATAGATAGATAGATAGATAGATAGATAAATAGATAGATAGATAACTTCCTAGAGATCGTCCTATGTTGGAGGACTGGTGAGTGTTTACAGTGGCGGTTCTAGACCAGTTTTACTGTGGGGGCCAAGGAGGGGCCAGTGTTTAATCAGAGGGGCACATTAGCACATGAAAAAAATGGCAAAGATTATATTTAAGTATTCAAAATCTTTGAATGCCTTGAAAAAGACACAAAATGACCCAAAAAGACACAAAATGAGAAGACAGAATAACCAAAAAAAACCCACAGAAGACATAAAAATGACAAAAAAAGACACTAAATGACCATAAAAAGACACAAAATAACTAAAACAGACACAAAAAAGACACATAAATGACACCAATGACAAAAAAAGACACAAAATTAATAAAAAAGACACAACAAAAGACACAAAATTCCCCAAAAAAGACACAAAAAGACACAAATGACCAAAAAAAGACACGTAAAGACATGAAAAGGATTCAAAAATGGACAAATAGCCCTATTAGCCTCCATAGAGTTAAACTATTATACAATGTAACATTCTGGGTTCCTTTTGTGTACAATGAGAAGAATTTGTTCCGTTGTTCATTGTTAGAAATTGATAATTTTATTATGAATTTGACACAGGGGCCACAGCAGGGGCCAAGGGCTTATTCACAGGGGCAGGGGATAGATAGATAGATAGATAGATAGATAGATAGATAGATAGATAGACTTTATTTATCAGCAGCGTAGCAGCAGCATTACACACAGAGACAATAACAACACAATTAAATAAAAAGAACAACCTAGGCATACTTCAAGCAATAAAATATAAAAATACAATAAAATACAATAAAATGTAATGTAAAAATACAAATAAAGTGTCTAAAGAAGGAGTATGTATTAAGGAGTAGAATTCCAGTGCAGAATAAATATGAATATGCAGAATAAAAATGTTGGTGCTGTGAAACAAATAAGGTGAATATCGGGTCATATAGAGAAGTAAATGCATGTCACTGTGCTATTATGTCTCACTTAGTTTGTTGGTAATACTTATTATGAAGATAGTCAATATTTATAATAATTATCTGTGCAATACAGACTTTCTATAGAAATCATGTGCAATAATTCAGTTTGTCACACTGTGACACATAAATACATATATTTACATATCCCTATTTACTTCAAATTATGTCTATATTTCCATATTTCTATTTTATTCTATTTGTTTATATCTTTATTTGCTTTTTTTGCTGCTTTTTTTTACATGCGTTTATATTTTTACATTGTTCTATATTTATTGTAGCATGCTTTTTTACCTTTACCTTAGTGCACCTTTGGCTGCAGCTCCAAACATATAATATGTTCTTCTAGTTGAGCAGCTTTCAAGGGCTGTTCGTGACCACAAATAACTGATTCAAATTAAAGCTGCAAACAGCAAGAGTTTGTCAAAACAGCATCAAAATTCACAAAGTGGGATTGTGAAAGTGAGACACAGATGCCTTTTACTTTACCTGAATTAATTTCTAGTTGTAGGCTTGTGTCACACTGCCAAATCTGAATAATTTAGGTTATTTTAACCTTTTACTTACTTGCTGTTGCCATTGTGATGCTAATTATTTTTCCCTGTAGGGCTTCTCTTACCACTCAAGGGCCACTAGATCTAATATATATTTCTTTTACCTGTTCCTAATCCTCTTCTGTACAAGCACACACAGGTTCCCAAAGGAATGAATGGACCTCTAGGTCAGTAGTTCTCAACCTTTTTGAGTCGCGACCCCCAATTTAACATGCATGTTGTCCATGACCCCCACTCACTGAACACAATCTCACACGCACAGTTCAGATCATACAAAAAAGAAACAAAATTACCAAAAAAAGACACAAAATGACCAAAAAAGACACAAAATGACCAAAAAAAGACACCAAATGACCCAAAAAAGACACAAAATGACAAAAAAACACAAAAAAAGCCCAAAAGAAGGAAACAAAATGACCAAAAAAGACACAAATTGACCACAAAATGATCAAAAAAAGACACAAAATGACCAAAAAAGACACAAATTGACCACAAAATGATCAAAAAAAGACACAAAATGACCAAAAAAACACAAAATGACCAAAAAAAGACACAAAATGACCCAAAAAAGACACAAATTGACCACAAAATGATCAAAAATAGACACAAAATGACCAAAAAAACACAAAATGACCAAAAAAAGACACAAAATGACCTAAAAAAGAAACAAAATTACCACAAAGACACAAAATGACAAAAAAACACAAAAAAAGCCCAAAAGGAGGAAACAAAATGACCAAAAGAAGACACAAATTGACCACAAAATGATCAAAAAAAGACACAAAATGACCAAAAAAGACACAAATTGACCACAAAATGATGAAAAAAGACACAAAAGGACCAAAAGAAACACAAAATGACCCAAAAAAGAAACAAAATTACCAAAAAGACACAAAATGACCAAAAAAAGACACAAAATGACAAAAAAAAACACAAAATGACCCAAAAAAGAAACAAAATTACCCAAAAGACACAAAATGACAAAAAAACACAAAAAAGCCCAAAAGGAGGAAACAAAATGACCAAAAAAGACACAAATTGACCACAAAATGATCAAAAAAAGACACAAAATGACCAAAAAAGACACAAATTGACCACAAAATGACCAAAAAAGACACAAAATGACCAAAAAAACCCCACAAAATGACCAAAAAAAGACACAAAATTACCAAAAACACACAAAATGACAAAAAAAAACACAAAAAAAGCCGAAAAGGAGGAAACAAAATGACCAAAAAAGACACAAATTGACCACAAAATGATCAAAAAAAGACACAAAATTACCAAATAACAAAAAAAAAAGCTGTATAACCACTCAAGGGCCAGTAGATCTAATATATATTATATATTTTAAACACACTCTTTCATCACAATAATGTCAAACTATAATGGAACCTGCATCTAAATTCTGACTGTACGTGAACTGGTATTAGCTCGACTGCCAGAGAATATGATGCTGGAGTCAGTCATATTGTTCTGTCAACAGAAAACTGCCGAATGGGAAAACATGTTGACATCAGCTTCTAGTTGTAATTACACGTTGGATATATGGGATTTTGCTGGTGGGAGATATTGTATTTGTGCAAACCAAGGCAGTAAACATAGCGGCACCAATCACATTGGCAAACAAAGTCAATATAAGTTATTATATCTGAAACTTTACTTCTACAAACAAAAGATAATTGCTGTAGATCGTCATTTTAAAGGAGACATATAATGCTCATATTCAGGTTCATACTTGTATTTTGGATTTCTACAAGAACATGTTTACATGCTTTAATGTTGGAAAAAAATTTTGTTTTTCTTATAATGTCTGTATATCTATTATTGTAGTCTGAAATGCTAAATTATAGTGCCTGTCTCTTTATTTGTACTGTATTTATACTGCAGCTAGACCTGCTTTAAAATAAAAAATTACAAGGGAATCTGCCATGAAAGTTAAACTTTTTCAACATACCTGAGGCAAGAGTACGGAAGAGAGGATCACCCAAAAAAGAAACAAAATGACCTAAAAAAGGAAACAAAACGACCAAAAAAGACACAAAATGACCAAAAAAACACAAAATGACCCAAAAAAGAAACAAAATTACCAAAAAGACACAAAACGACAAGAAAAACACAAAAAAAGCCCAAAAGGACCAAAATGACCAAAAAAGACACAAATTGACCACAAAATGATCAAAAAAAGACACAAAATGACCAAAAAAGACACAAAATGACCAAAAAAAACACAAAATGACCAAAAAAAGACACAAAATGATCCAAAAAAGAAACAAAATTACCAAAAAGACACAAAATGACAAAAAAAACCCAAAAAACCCAAAAGGAGGAAACAAAATGACCAAAAAAGACACAAATTGACCACAAAATGATAAAAAAAAAGACACAAAATGACCAAAAAAGACACAAAATGACCAAAAAAACATAAAATGACCCAAAAAAGACACAAAATGACCCAAAAAGACACAAAATGACAAAAAAACACAAAAAAAGCCCAAAAGGAGGAAACAAAATGAGCAAAAAAGACACAAATTGACCACAATATGATCAAAAAAAGACACAAAATGACCACAAAATGATAAAAAAAAGAAACAAAATGACCAAAAAGACACAAAATGACCAAAAACACAAAATGACCAAAAAAAGACATGAAATGACCCAAAAAAGAAACAAAATGACCAAAAAAGACACAAATTGACCACAAAATGATCAAAAAAAGACACAAATTGACCACAAAATGATTTAAAAAAAGACACAAAATTACCAAATAACACACAAAATGAAAAAAAAAAAAAATACCAAAAAAAAAGAAGACATTAAGTGACCAAAAAGACTAAAACACATGAACACATGAACACTTTAACACAGTGGAGACAGAGCTGACTTCCAAAATGATTTGGCGACCCCCAGAAATCATCTCGAGACCCCAATTGGGGTCCCGACCCCGAGGTTGAGAACAGCTGCTGTAGGTAACTTGCATGTAAGGTGTTAAATTCATATCTCCAGTGTATATTGATGTTTATGGAGCAGGAGGAGTGGACCGTTTAGTGAAATGTTGCATGATTAAAGGGTGATTAAGTCTTTAAAACGGTCTAAAAACAGAAATTGTCATCAGTCTCTGCCACGTCGGGCTGCCAGAAAAGTGACGCTGCCTAACGCTGTCCAAGAAAAATAAAAAAGGAGCCATGGTGGATCTCCTCGGGATGGATATTGCCTTTAAGACATAGCTGTCAGCTGTGTCAGAGGTGCTTTGCTTTCAGATATAAGTGACGTTGAATCTGAACTCTCAGTCTGCCAAAATGACTTTCTGATGGAATCTTCAGCCCATAATAATCCCATTCAGTCCAATAATCATCTCCATATAGCTCCCAGTGTGACTGAACCTAAACTGTCAGCATTCAATTAGGCAAAAGATTTTGATCTCCCCTCGGCACGGCTTGTCAGGCTGAATAATACAGAATAATACAGCCGTCAGCCCTGAAGGTGAAAGTGTGGACGGAGACCTATTGTCTGGAGGATTGACAGGCTTGATGCAACAGGCTGAAGAGAGTTAACACACTCACATATACACACACACACATCAACACACTTAACAACTTAACTCTATGGAGTCTTGGGCTATTTTGTCCATTTTTGAATTCTTTTCATGTCTTTGTAAGTCATTTTGTGTCTTTTTTTAGTCATTTTGTGTCTTTTGGTGTCTTTTTTTGGTCATTTTGTGTCTTTTTTTAGTCCTTTAGTCCAACATAAAATGTGATTTTGAATCTTTTTTTTACTTTCAAAACACTATAGATAGATAGATAGATAGATAGATAGATAGATAGATAGATAGATGGATGGATGGATGGATGGATGGATGGATGGATGGATGGATGGATGGATGGATGGATGGATGGATGGATGGATGGATGGATGGATGGATGGATGGATGGATGGATGGATAGATAGATAGATAGATAGATAGATAGATAGATAGATAGATAGATAGATAGATAGATAGATAGATAGATAGATAGATAGATAGATAGATAGATAGATAGATAGATAGATGGATGGATGGATGGATGGATGGATAGATAGATAGATAGACTTTATTTATCCCAAGCTGGGAAATTACAGCGTAGCAGCAGCATTACACACAGAGACAGTGACAACACAATTAAATAAAAAGAACAACCTAGGCATACTTCAAGCAATAAAATATGAAATACAATAAAATACAATAAAAGAAAGAAGAAGAAAAAAGACACAAAATGACCAAAAAGACACTAAATGACCAAAAAGACACAAAATGACAAAAAAAACACACAAAAAAAAGCCCAAAAGGAGGAAACAAAATGACCAAAAAAGACACAAATTGACCACAAAATGATAAAAAAAAGACACAAAATTACCAAATAACACACAAAATGACAAAAAAAAATTACCAAAAAAAAAGACATTAAGTGACCAAAAAGACAAAAAAATGTTTTTTCATTATGCAGTTTGCAGTCGAAATGTTAGAAATAAAATTGAAATGTAATTTCAAGAAAAACGTCACATTTTTCTGTAAAGTTGGAAAGATATTCACAAATAAGTTGTTTCTGTGCCAATAAGTCATCAGAGGAACATTGTTAGGTAGACTGCAAACCTGATTTTCATTAATGTTATATATTAAATTAGAAATAACTACAATATTTAACATATAACATGTTTACATGCTTTAATGTTGGAAAAAAAATGTTTTTTTTTCTTATACTGTCTGTCTAAATATATCTGTATTCCCTCTGTCTGAAATGCTAAATTATAGTGCGTTAATTAATTATTATAATTATTAATTATTAAAGACACAAAATGACCCAAAAAAGAAACAAAATGACCAAAAAGACACAAAATGACCAAAAAAGACACAAAATGACAAAAAAAAACACAAAATGACCCAAAAAAGAAACAAAATTACCAGAAAGACACAAAATGACAAAAAAACACACAAAAAAAGCCCAGATGGAGGAAACAAAATGACCAAAAAAGACACAAATTGACCACAAAATGATAAAAAAAGACAAAAAATTACCATATAACACACAAAATTACCAAAACAAATTACCAAAAAAAAAAGACATTAAATGACCAAAAAGACTAAAAAAAAAGCATGTTTACATGCTTTAATGTTGGAAAAATATAATATATGTATATATATATATATATATATATATATATATATATAAATATATCTGTATTCCCTCTGTCTGAAATGCTAAATTATCTCTTTAAGGCCAGTTTGTGTTTTCATATTTGTACTGTATTTATACTGACCTGCTTTAGAATAAAACAGCCGTCACCCTGAAGGTGAACGTGTGGATGGAGACCTATTGTCTGGAGGATTGACAGGCTTGATGCAACAGGCTGAAGAGAGTTAAAGCCTTCACACACTCACATACACACACATGCATCAACACACTCCCTCTCTCCTCTCCACCCGTCCTCCTCCCGTCCCCGGGAAAGTATTTTTCATGCTTTCAACCAGCCAGCAGTGACAAGCCTCTGACAGCCCTGCTTACTGTGACACCTTAGTGGGTCCAGAGGAGGTTTCACCACAATGCCTCCTCTGACGGGCATTCTGGAGAGGAAACACACATTATTCTGCTATAACGTCCTGCTGATTGATTGGCACAGTCAAACTTTTTGGAGTGAGACATGGCACAGAAGACTATATGACACAGATTTATTTATTTTTTAAGGCAGGGGTGTCAAACTCAAATACACAATGAGCCAAAATTTTAAACTTGAATAAAATCGCGGGCCAACATTGAACAAATTAACCTTTTAATAATTACCAAACATGTTTTACTTTAACATTAAATATGGAACCAGCAACGCTTATAAACATACAATATATAAATAAATAGTGCAGACATGCAAAATCAAATTTCAAATAAAAAACACATCAATGTCATTAATTTATTAAATAAAAATTAAATAAAAATTGTATGCCTCTTTTCTATTTGCATCCTTCTGATTTAAATATCAAAATAAAGTTTTTCAACAGGTTAATACATTTAAAAATAAAATAACAATAATAAATCAAGTATTAGCGGTAAATGTGCCGTATAATACCGGCGGGTCAGCTTTTATAGTACAATAATAAGAAAATAATTTGGTATTGCCTTGCGGGCCAAATAAAATTACACTGCGGGCCAAATTTGGCCCGCGGGCCAGAGTTTGACACCCCTGTTTTAAGGAGTCCCAGTGAAAATGTATAGATGCTGGATGTGTAATTCTTACGTTAACCCTAAATAATAAAACTATACTTCCTCAAAAACTTTTACTTGCCATTCAATACAATTCAACCCCCAGATATTCTACCTGCCAAAAACACAAATGTTGGTATACAGTATACACTACTGGTCAAAAGTTTTAGAACACACCAACTTTTCCAGAATTGAATTGAAAATTATGCAGTTTAATGTCTCAGTGTACTCTGAAATTAATGCACATTTGCAACATTTAAAATTCGTTATTGAGCATGATAGTGTTTTGAAAATAAAAAAAGATTCAAAATCACATTTTATGTTGAACTAAAGGACTAAAAAAAGACACAAAATGACCAAAAAAAAGACACAAAATGACAAAAAAAAAGACATGAAAAGAATTCAAAAATGGACAAAATAGCCCAAGACTCCATAGAGTTAAGTTGTTAACCCATTTCTTGTTCCCTGAAAAAGGCCTACTTGTATAATTCTGAAATGTACATTATTTTCCAGTTTTGGTTCAGCTTACCTTTTTTTATTTACCTCTGGCAGTTCACCACTTACCTTTGGACCCTTTCAAGCTGTTCATTTGACTTGAACTGCTTGAATTTCAATTAAAAAATGGAAAAATTGGGGTGTTCTAAAACTTTTGACCGGTAGTGTATATGTAACATATTTGGCAGCCTTTAGCATTTAACTCAAATGTAGAAAACTCAGCTGTCAAACAGACACTAGGCTTTCACCCAGGAGGCTGTGGTTATATAAGATACTAACTCTAACCCAAACATAAACTTTTACTAATTCTAACAGAGTAGTTTTGTTACCTAAACCTCACAAAGTACTTTTTATTTGAATTCACCATGTGAATCACTAGTTTAAATCAGCAACTATGGAGCATTAAACTAGTCTACCCAGTGAATTTGTAGTTTGCAGAAACAATGAATACCAACATTTTACAACCCTGGTTGTCTAATTGTTAATCAAACAATGTGATAATACTTTTTGACATTTATTTAATTATAATGAATGGTTGTCGGCTGGGATAGACTCCAGAGTTCAGATAAGAGATTAAGGATAATAAATGACATTATCATGTTCAAAGTTGCAGCTGGAGGAGATTCCTTCAGTGTAATTCATTTGGAAAGAGATTAAACTAACCAGCACTGGATGCATTTTCTCTTTAAGTTTTATTACGTCCTGTGCATTATGCCTCTACACTGCAAAAAGCCAACTTGTATTTTTTGGCCTGTAATTTAGCACAACAAAGGAAGCCAGTTGTCTGCTCAAAAACAAGTTGGTGAGTTGTTGTTACTTATATCTTTAAGTTGGGGTTCACAACAAGGGACAATAGTTCTGATAACTCTTATTTCTTTGTTGGGAAATGCGGGAAAGCGGTGAAATTTGGTCATTAGCGACAGCTAGCGGCTAACTGATGCTAGCGGTTAACTGATGCTAGCAGCTAACTGATGCTAGCAGCTAACTGATGCTAGCGGTGCTGCTTGTTACAGCTACTAGAGTATCCATTAGCATATCAATGCTAACTCAAAATTGTGGTCACAACATTAGCTGACATTTCATAGCGGTGTTACAATCGTGCCAATTCAGCACATTGCAGAAGTTAGCAGAAGTAAGGATTAAAAGTTATTACAATGTAAAATTATAAGTTAGTACAACTTACAGTTGAGTTGACAAAAATCTGAATTCAGAGTTGAGCAAACTCAAAAACAAAACTTAAAATATTTAGTTTAATTGTCCAACTTAAAATTTTATCGAAGTTTGTTGCCTTGAAATTTTGAGTTCACCCAACTTTTCTTTTTTTGCAGTGTGTGTGAAAAACGTTCTCGTTATTTTCTTGATCCTGGCTTTTGTGAATAGTTTTTTAAAGTTTCCTGGGCCCTTCATCTTCATCTTTGAGCCTGTTAGCTAACGTCCTGTCCACAGAGAACCTGTAGCTGGACTCTGAGTGTTGTTGTTAGTGTCAGAGGGCAGAAACTCGCCTTCAACAGACGCCTCGTCGGTTTCAGCTCACTGCAGCTCTGGCACTCGCCATGTGTGGCTGGAGACTGGATACCTGCTGAATCCATCCTCCCAAGGTCACACACACACACACACACACACACACACACACACACACACACACACACACACCTATTCTCCCTCACTCCGACAACCTTTCCCGTGAAATCGGGGAATTGGTATGGCCGTGAAGTCGTCGTACACACGAGGTAAGACAAGGGTGAAATGCCGGCATGACATCCCAATTTGTTGTCATGGCAACCAGGAAGCAAAAAAATACAAACACAGAAGAAGCAGGACAAACAAAAGCATTACGTCATAATAATAATAATAAATAATAATACATTTTATTTGTAATGCACTTTACATTACAGGAAATCTCAAAGTGCTACAGGTTAAAAGCATAACATTCTAATTATAAAAAGGATAAAAAAAGAAAAACAGAAAACATACATACATAATCTAAAAACCATCTAGATGGGAGGAACCAAAGGTTTTGCTAAAAAGGAATGTTTTTAGTCCTTTTTTAAAAGTCTCTATTTCAGTTATTACAGGAATGAAGGGACCATGTTTTTTTTATTTTATTTATTTATTTTTATTTATTGGTGAAATGAGGTAACAAACAAGGTGACATGAGAGACAAATATACTACACCATGTGGACCAAGTAGAGACAAACAACAACAAAGAAAAACATAAATGATAAACGATTTGCACAGAGGCATCACAGGTGTATGTGTGTGTGTGTGTGTATGTGTGTGTGTGCGTGTGTGTACGACATATATATAAAAATATATAACATGGCTCATTTATATGTATCACACAATGAAAATAAATAGGCAAACACAGCAAGAAGCGCTAACGAGAGAAAACACATAAACAAGAATAAATAAAATAACTAATTAAATGAATTTAAAAAATAATAACAATAATAATAATATTAAAAATAATAATTATATATATATATCACATACATACATACATAAAAAATAAATAATTAAAAACATATAATATAATATATAATATAATAACACAGGGGGATGGGAGACATCACCACACTGCAAAAAAAGAAAAGTTGGGTGAACTCAAAATTTCAAGGCAACAAACTTCGATAAAATTTTAAGTTGGACAATTAAACTAAATATTTTAAGTTTTGTTTTTGAGTTTGCTCAACTCTGAATTTCTCTGGCACGATTGTAACGCCGCTATGAAATGTCAGCTAATGTTGTGACCACAATTTTGAGTTAGCATTGATACGCTAATGGCTACTCTTGTAACTGTAACAAGCAGCGCCGCTAGCATCAGTTAGCCGCTAGCATCAGTTAGCCGCTAGCGTCAGTTAGCCGCTAGCGGCAGTTAGCTGCTAGCATCAGTTAGCCGCTAGCTTTCGCTAATGAATTTCACCGCTTTCCTGCATTTCCCAACAAAGAAATAAGAGTTATCAGAACTATTGTCCCTTGTTGTGAACCCCAACTTAAAGATATAAGTAACAACAACTCACCAACTTGTTTTTGAGCAGACAACTGGCTTCCTTTGTTGTGCTAACTTACATTATTGCCCTAAATGTCAATAATTTATATTTCCAAGTTTTACCAACTTAAATCACTGTTTTAGGCCAAAAAATACAAATTGGCTTTTTTTGCAGTGCACAAAGGGACCATGTTTGACAAAATCTGAGAAATTAATTAAATTTTTTTTTTAAAAAGCAGCTGCTGACACATGATGCCTTGGGGGGAATCAGGAGGAAGGACCCCAGAATGTGAGGCAAGTCATTTGACATTTCCCCCGAACCAACATTTGATGACTTTTACCCCAAGCAGAGGACACTGCAGACATTTTGGGTGAGTCCTACCCCCCTCCCCCCCTCAGTACCGACCCTCCCCCACCCCCCACCCTGCCTCAACATATTGCACCTGTTCAATTATTTAGCTGCTGCTCTGTGGTTGGGTCCTGAGCTGCAGTGAAAGCTGTACCTGCCGATTAGAGCGGCGCTCGTCACCGGAGCCGGCCAGATATCTCCGTCTTGTCGTTGTCTGAGAGAGAGAGATGCCTTTGGCCACATTACGCAGGAGGAAATGTCATTACCTCATTGCAGGCTTGTCATCTCCAGCCTTTGGTCTCCCAGGGGCAGCCAGGATCTGTATGCGTGTGAAGGTGTGTGTGTGTGTGTGTGTTTGTGTTCTTGTACTTCCTACATAGTGAGGACCGGAACACGTTTTTAACCAACAGAGTGAGGACATTTTTGCAAAGTGAGGACATTTCGGCCGGTCCTCACTTCTTTAAAGGTTTTTTTTTTGAGATTTCAGACTTTGTTTTAAGGGTTAAAGGTTACATGATAATGATAATTAACTGAAACTGTATTGTGTGGTTGCAAAACTAACTAAAATATATATATATATATATATAGTGAAAATGTCCTTCGTTTTCGTCTTTCTCAACTTTTTTCATACATAATGAAGATGGACAAGGCAAAGGAAATAAAGGCAAAATTTACAGTGACCTCTTTTAATCTCCCACCCAACAAATACCCCATTACAAAAAACTACAACTAACATTAAAACTGATAAAAACTAAACTAAAACTAAAGCATTTAAAAAAAAAACTAAACTAAAACTAGCAAACTCACTCTAAAAACGAATTAAAACTAAGTGAATTTGAAAACAAAAAACTATTATAACCTTGCTAGGGAATCAACTATTCCAATGAGGGCCCTCACAAAGATAGAAGTACAAGAATGTGTGTGTGTGTGTGTGTGTTCTTGTACTTCCTACATAGTGAGGACCGGAACACGTTTTTAACCAACAGAGTGAGGACATTTTTGCAAAGTGAGGACATTTCGGCCGGTCCTCACTTCTTTAAAGGCTTTTTTTTTTTTAATAGATTTCAGACTTTGTTTTAAGGGTTAAAGGTCACATGATAATGATAATTAACTGAAACTGTATTGTGTGGTTACAAAACTAACTAAAATTATAGTGAAAATGTCCTTCGTTTTTGTCTTTGTCAGCTTTTTTCATACATAATGAAGATGGATCAGACAAAGGAAATAAAGGCAAAATTTACAGTGACCTCTTTTAATCTCCCACCCAACAAATACCCCATTACAAAAAAACTAAAACTAACATTAAAACTGATAAAAACTAAACTAAAACTAAAGCATTTAAAAAAAATAAATACTAAACTAAAACTAGCAAACTCACTCTAAAAACTCATTAAAACTAAGAGAATTTGAAAACAAAAATTCACAACAAAATTAAAACTACACTAAAACTAATAAAAACTGAACTAAAACTAAAGCATTTTTTTTAAATAATAAACTAAAACTAGCAAACTCGCTCTGAAAACTAACTAAAACTAACTGGATTTGAAAACAAAAATTCACAACAAAGTTAAAACTAAAACTAATGAAAAATTCAAAACTATTATAACCTTGCAAGGGAATTCACTGTTACAATGAGGGTCCTCACAAAGATAGAAGTACAAGAATGTGTGTGTGTGTGTGTGTGTGTTACCCAACACAAATGCATACATCTCCACAGTGGTAGGGAGATTCACTCCTGCAGGTTTTAATGGTAAAACTATCATTTTTCATCCTCAGAAAGTTTTTCGTTGCTATGACAAATCAAACAAAAAAAGAGTTCTTGTCGAGGTGAAGAATCCTTTAAAATAATTAGATTTTGGGAGCTCTCCAATTAAACTTTATTAGAATAAGTGTTAACTTTTAACTTGCATGAGATTCAGTGTTATATTAAGACTTGATCGGTTCAGCATCTTATATGTAATCAAACTGGATTTTGGATTTTTGGATGACAAAAGCATATTTAGGTTGCAAATATTAGTCGGTTTTACTTTTCTCCTTCATTTTATTATGATTTTATATGAAAATACATTTTTGCAATATATCTTAGTTAGTCTTTTAGTGAGTAAAAATGCTCAGACACATAAGGGTATCTGGTAAAATGTTATGCATCTGTTTTTTTAATAAAAAGCTCTGTTTGTAGTATCTTAATTGACATTTAACTTGTTGATATTATCTGCAGAGTGCACTGATCTGACGGCAAATCAGGCAAAAAATCATGAAAAAAACCATGTTTTCTGCCACTGGGGGGCACTGTTGAAGCAAATACAAGCCTTTTAACACCTAATCTGCCTTCCCCGTCCAAGGATTGGTTAAACCAGCTCTCCTTGGTCAGTTTTTGGGGGGTTGTATCTTCTTAAACTACTGTTTGTAGCAGGAACAGCTGGAGTAGTAAGGTCTCCATTTTCCCAGCCCTTCTGTGTTCGGCTGGGGCCAAGAAAGGCTTAAGGAAAGGATTGAGATGGAGAGTTAGGAAGGAGTCTGTAAGTGTGTGTGTGTGTGTGTGTGTGTGTGTGTGTGTGTGTGTGTGTGTGTGGTCACTTGTGTGTGATTTAACCTAAGAATATTCATCCTTTCTCCCCGGAGATCCCCGTCGTCCCACCAAAAGCCACATTCGACAGTTTGTTTCTTGCTTTTTTTGGTCATTTTCTAATAATTTTGTTTCTGTTTTTGGTAATTCTTTGTATTTTTTGGTCATTTTGTGTCTTTTTTGTGTCATTTTCTAATAATTTTGGTCTTTTTTGGTAATTCAGTGTATTTTTGGTAATTTTGTGTCTTTTTTGAGTCATTTTGTGTCATTTTCTAATAATTTTGTGTCTGTTTTTGGTAATTCTTTGTATTTTTTGGTCATTTTGTGTCTTTTTTGTGTCATTTTCTAATAATTTTGTGGGGTTTTTTTGGTAATTCTGTCTTTTTTTGGTCATTTTGTGTCTTTTTTGGGTCATTTTGTGTCATTTTCTAATAATTTTGTGTCTGTTTTTGGTAATTCTTTGTATTTTTTGGTCATTTTGTGTCTTTTTTGTGTCATTTTCTAATAATTTTGTGGGTTTTTTTTGGTAATTCTGTCTTTTTTTGGTCATTTTGTGTCTTTTTTTGGGTCATTTTGGGTCATTTTCTAATAATTTTGTGTCTTTTTTTGGTAATTCAGTGTATTTTTGGTCATGTTGTGTCTTGTTTTTTTTTTGCAAAAAGGGATTTTATTCAAAAATGAATCAAGGAAAACATAAAATTAGGGCTTAAGAAAAGGATTGGAGATGGAGAGTTAGAAAGTACTCTGTGAGTGTGTGTGTGTGTGTGTGTGTGTGTGTGTGTGTGTGTGGTCACTTGTGTGTGATTTAACCTAAGAATATTCATCCTTTCTCCCCGGAGATCCCCTCGTCCCACCAAAGCCACATTCGACAGTTTGTTTCTTGCTGGACTGTATTTACTGTGTGAAATAGTAATTTTGTGTCTTTTTTTGGTCATTTTCTAATAATTTTGTGTCTGTTTTTGGTAATTCTTTGTATTTTTTGGTCATTTTGTGTCTTTTTTGTGTCATTTTCTAATAATTTTGTGTCTTTTTTTGGTAATTCAGTGTATTTTTGGTAATTTTGTGTCTTTTTTGAGTCATTTTGTGTCATTTTCTAATAATTTTGTGGGGTTTTTTTGGTAATTCTGTCTTTTTTTGGTCATTTTGTGTCTTTTTTGTGTCATTTTGTGTCATTTTCTAATAATTTTGTGTCTTTTTTGTGTGTCATTTTGTGTCATTTTCTAATAATTTTGTGTCTGTTTTGGGTAATTCTTTGTATTTTTTGGTCATTTTGTGTCTTTTGTGTCATTTTCTAATAATTTTGTGTGTTTTTTTTGGTAATCTTTGTATTTTTTGGTCATTTTGTGTCTTTTTTGAGTCATTTTGTGTCATTTTTCTAATAATTTTGTGTCTTTTTTTGGTAATTCAGTGTATTTTTGGTCATGTTGTGTCTTGTTTTTTTTTTGCAAAAAGGGATTTTATTCAAAATGAATCAAGGGAAACATAAAATTAGGGCTTAAGAAAAGGATTGGAGATGGAGAGTTAGAAAGTACTCTGTAAGTGTGTGTGTGTGTGTGTGTGTGTGTGTGTGTGGTCACTTGTGTGTGATTTAACCTAAGAATATTCATCCTTTCTCCCCGGAGATCCCCTCGTCCCACCAAAGCCACATTGGACAGTTTGTTTCTTGCTGGACTGTATTTACTGTGTGAATGTCTGTCCTCAATTTCAGGCATAGATATGCAAATCACCCTGGAGTATTATTAATCAGAGTGTCACAGGGATTATGCAAATGAATAAAGAGCGGCGAGAGACGGAGAGGAAAGAGAAGAGAAGAGTCTGGATTCCAGAAAACTAGTGTTGGCCTTCAGCGGAGGGAGCTGGTTCTGTCTGAGAGGCTTTGATCATCATCAGCTCCGTGTTCTGACCCGAGTCACACGTCCTGGTGAAAAGGTCGTCTACGCCAGCTGTTCTCAACCTTGGGGTCCCGACCCCAACTGGGGTCTCGAGATGATTTCTGGGGGTCGCCAATCATTTTGGAAGTCAGCTCTGTCTCCACTGTGTTAAAGTGTTCATGTGTTTTAGTCTTTTTGGTCATTTAATGTGTTTTTTTAGTCATTTTGTGTGTTATTTGTTTATTTGTTGTCTTTTGTGGTCATTTTGTGTCTTTTTTGGTCCATTTGTGTCTTTTCTGGTTATGTTGTGTCTTTTTTTGGTCATTTTGTGGTCAATTTGTTTCCTTTTTTTGGTCATTTTGTTTCTTTTTTGTGGTCATTTTGTCTCTTTTTTTAGTCATTTTGTGTCTTTTTGGTCATTTGTGTCTTTTGTGGTCATTTTGTGTCTTTTGTGGTTATGTTGTGTCTTTTGTGGTCATTTGTGTCTTTTTTGGTCATTTTGTGTCTTTTCTGGTCATGTGTCTTTTTTTGGTCATTTTGTGGTCAATTGTTTCCTTTTTTTGGTCAATTTGTTTCCTTTTTTGGTCATTTGTGTCTTTTTGGTAATTTTGTTTCTTTTTTGGGTCCTTTTGTTCTTTTCTGGTCCTTTTGTGTCTTTTTTTGGTCACTTTTGTCTCTTTTTTTATCATGTGTGTCTTTTTTGGTCATTTTGTCTCTTTTTTTTAGTATTTTGTGTCTTTTTGGTAATTTTGTTTCTTTTTGGGTCCTTTTGTGTCTTTTTTTGGTCATTTTGTGTCTTTTGTGGTCATTTTGTGTCTTTTGTGGTCATTTTGTGTCTTTTTTGGTCATTTTGTGTCTTTTCTGGTCATGTTGTGTCTTTTTTTGGTCATTTTGTCTCTTTTTTTAGTCATGTGTGTCTTTTTTGGTCATTTTGTGTCTTTTCTGGTCATGTTGTGTCCTTTTTTGGTCATTTTGTCTCTTTTTTTAGTCATTTTGTGTCTTTTTGGTAATTTTGTTTCTTTTTTGGGTCATTTTGTGTCTTTTTTTGGTCATTTTGTGTCTTTTGTGGTCATTTTGTGTCTTTTTTTGGTCAATTTGTTTCCTTTTTTTGGTCATTTTGTTTCTTTTTTGGGTGATCTGAACTGTGCGTGTGAGATTGTGTTCAGTGAGTGGGGGTCGCGGACAACATGCATGTTAAATTGGGGGTCATGACTCAAAAAGGTTGAGAACTGCTGGTCTACGCGGCTGGAGGTGTTCAGCCTTGAAGAAGTCGAGGCCTGTCGGAGTAATGATGACCCTGTTGTTTCACAGGATTCACGTTAATATTGATTTCCCTTTTTGAACAGCTCAGCCAACGTTTTGGACGTGCAGCAGATGTGGATCAGACAGCTTGCACCAACATTACAAAAACTGTGCAAATAGGAAAACAAACAGAAAGAGAAAATTACATTTTCACTTAAATCAGACCTGGCATTGTGCGGCCCGCGTGAGGTTACCAAGAAATTAGAAATCAATATAACCGCAGTGCTTTTATTTTGAAAAAAATAGCAAACATTAGCATTAGCACTAGAGCTAACAAGCACTTTTACTATAGTTAAGACAACAAATATAACCACTAATATGTATTTCAGAATAAAATAAACTCTAACAAACCTTGTGTCCTGTTAGTCAGCCACTATAGAAGCATTTTAATACTTTATATCAACTTTATATGAATTACGACGCACTTGTTATTATTTACCGTTCGTTTTTTCATTTAACCGTTCCACCTGTTATTTCCTGTCACTACCTTTCAAAATGAAAGCACCCGTTTTACACTGGATGACACCTTTTCAAAATAAAAGCATCACAACATTGTAAAACACCTTGAAAATGTACAAACATGAAAAAACAAGCTATATAACACAAAAACACCAATAGGAACCTTGCTAAAGGTCATTTACAGTTGTGTTTAAAATAAATGTTAAAGTGATATAGTGATTGGAGTATTTACTACTTTTTACTTGATTTACTCCACATTAACAGTCTCATCATAACATGTGTTCCTATCAGTAGCAGCTCAAAACCAGATAATTTACTGTATTTTATAAAGCGATTACATTAATATTGAGCAGAATTTAGTTCAGAGTTTTGGTCCGGCCCCTGCAACCTTCGTGGTATTGGTCATGTGGCCCCTTGGGGAAATTAATTGCCCACCCCTGATTTAAATAGTTAAATGCCATCAAAATATGATTAATATGATTTTTTTTATCCATATTTGTTTGCTCTTTAAATCTCCTGTGTGTTACCTTGCTGAGAGAAGTTTTCCACAGCATGAAATTGGATAAGTGGTGAAGTGCAAGTAATCAATCCCAATTTTTTATAATATGACATAATGGCATGGTAGAAAGTATTATTAAACAGCTCTGAAAACTTGTGAATTAATATCAGTGGCATATGAGGTCCTATGGCACAATGCTTTCACAGGTTTTAACACAGATGCAGGCTGTTCTATTAACACATATTCATTTCCCAAGTCTTGGCTGGGATGGATGGATTATAAATACATATACTGGTACTAATATCATTTAATGTCTCCCAAATTTACATTAAATAATCTGTGTTTTTATTATAACAATTAATCACATGACGACATGTCTGTAAAGTGGTTACATGTAATAATAAAGCAACATGGTCTCACAGGAATCCGTGAAATAGCCACGGATTTCGCTTAACTCAAAATCCGTGGAATAGCCACGGAATCACTCAAATTTCCGTGAAACTGACACGGATTTGGCTACAATGCGAGTTAATGACAGTCATATCCCGTGGCTATTCCAACATACAAAGTGATTATGTACATTCACTGAGTGAATATTTAGAAAATAAAACATATATTTCTCGCTAGAAATGTGATCAAAATCCATTTTTATGCAGAAACGAAGTCAAAATATTAATTTTTTCACTAAAAATGAGAGAACTGTCCGCCATGTTTTTGTTCTGACCGCCGGGACCTTGAAAGTCACGTGACTTGGAACAAACCAATAGGAACAAATATCCATGGAATAGCCACGGGTCATTAACTTGCATTGTAGCGAAATCCGTGTCAGTTTCACGGAAATTTGAGTGATTCCGTGGCTATTCCACGGATTTCTGTGAGACCAGGTTCTCTGTGGTAATAAAAAATGAAATTAAATAACATGGGAAATGAATGCAGGTCATTGTTGACCCATGTTGTGCATTAGAAGGTGTTTATATGTTGTGCATCAAAGGGTTAAACGTAAAAAAACAAATCCCTTAAGAGGAATATGGCCAGTGGTGGTTCTTCACAGGGGCCTCCAGGGGCCACTGCCCCTGTGAAGAAGCCTTTGGCCCCTGCTGTGGCCCCTGTGTCAAATTAATAATAAATTATCAATTTATAACAATGAACAATGGATCAATTCTAACCTTTTTTTTGTTCAAACAATATCTTATTGTACACAAAAGGAACCCAGAATGTTACATTGTATAATAGTTTAACTCTATGGAGTCCATTTTTGAATCCTTTTCATGTCTTTATGTGTCTTTGTAAGTCATTTTGTGTCTTTTTTGTGTCTGTTTTGGTAATTTTGTGTCTGTTGTTGTGTCTTTTTTAGTTATGTTGTGTCTTTTTTGTCAATTTGTGTCTTTTTTGTCATTTTGTGTCTTTTTGTCATTGGTGTCATTTATGTGTCTTTTTGTGTCTGTTTTAGTTATTTTGTGTCTTTTTTTGTCATTTTTATGTCTTCTGTGGGTTTTTTGGGTTATTCTGTCTTCTCATTTTGTGTCTTTTTTGGTCATTTTGTGTCTTTTTCAAGACATTCAAAGATTTTGAATGCTTAAATATCATCTTTGCCATTTTTTGCATGCTAATGTGCCCCTCTGATTAAACACTGGCCCCTCTTTGGCCCCCACAGTAAAACTGGTCTAGAACCGCCACTAAATCTGGCTGTGACTCCCTGACTGATACTGTCTGTTACTGTCTGTGTGTTTCCAACAAGTGTCCCAGGATCCCTGCTGTTGAAGACCAGCACAACTCCTTCAAGCCTGGTCCCACTTGTCCCTAATCTACCTGTGCGACTTCACAGATTGGAAACAGATCACATGAGGAAAGCCGGGCTACCTGCAGTGATTCTTTCCTGCCCCGGTGGACGGTTATTGGCAGGTTTTGGGGCCCTGCCGCGAAGGGTGAACGAATGCATTTCTGCAGATGACTGTGAGGCAAAGGAAAGATTGAATTCTCACTCCCTTCCATGTGTGTGTGTGTGGTGGGGGAAACGGTGAGTCTCCTAGAAATAGGCAGTGATAGATGAGGTACATGCAGGGAGACAGCTACTCTGCTCTCCAGCCTGGCTGAATCAGGAAACTGTCTGCCAACTAAATGCCTCCTCCCCCTCCCTCTCTCATGCTCTCATTATAATTTTCTCCCTCTTCCTCTTGGCCTCCTCTTTTCCTCTGCTTACGAATCAATCGTTTTGTTAGTGCTTACCAGACAACAGATCTTTAGTCATTATGAGATTGTGCTTTATATCACTGCTTAATGAGCACTACACCCACTGCAAGCATTCCAGGCAGCCGCTAATGGTCAGAAACAGCTACACTTTCTTTCTTTCACTTTCTTTTTCCCGTTTCTGTGTGTGTGTGTGTGTGTGTGTGTGCATCACTATACATTTGAGTTAATTAAAATGTTTACATACTGTAAATTATGCAACTTCATGTTTCTTTCACAATATTTTCAACACCCACATACACAGACTGACAGCTTCCTTAAAGCAGTAGTTCTCAACCTTTTTGAGTCGCGACCCCCAATTTAAGAGAAACAGATTAAAAAAAGACACAGAATTACCAAAAAAATTACACTAAATTACTAAAAAAGACACAAAATTATTTTAAAAAAGACACAAAATTACCAAAAAAAGACACAGAATTACCAAAAAAGAGACAAAAGACACAAAATGACCAAAAAAGGAAACAAAATGTCCAAAAAAGGAAACAAAATGTCAAAAAAAAGACACAAATTGACCACAAAATTATCCAAAAAAGACACATAATGACCAAAAAAAAAGACACAAAATGACGCTAATGGTCAGAAAAAGCTTCACTTTCTTTCATTTTCTTTTTTCCGTTTGTGTGTGTGTGTGTGCATCACTATACATCTAAGTTAATTAAAATGTTTACATACTGTAAATTATGCAACTTCATGTTTCTCTCACAATATTTTGTGATATTTGCTGATAGACACAAGCACCCACATACACAGACTGACAGCTTCCTTAAAGCAGTAGTTCTCAACCTTTTTGAGTCGCGACCCCCAATATAAGAGAAACAGATTTACCAAAAAAGACACAAAATGATAGAAAAAAACAAAAATACTTAAAAAAGACACAGAATTACCAAAAAAATGACACTAAATTACTAAAAAAGACACAAAATTATTTTAAAAAAGACACAAAATTACCAAAAAAAGACACAAAATTATTTTAAAAAAGACACAAAATTACCAAAAAAAGAGACAGAATTACCAAAAAAGAGACAAAAGACACAAAATGACCAAAAAAGGAAACAAAATGTCAAAAAAAAGACACAAATTGACCACAAAATTATCCAAAAAAGACACATAATGACCAAAAAGACACAAAATGACCAAAAAAAAAGACACAAAATGACGCTAATGGTCAGAAAAAGCTTCACTTTCTTTCACTTTCTTTTTTCCCGTTTGTGTGTGTGTGTGTGTGTGTGTGTGTGCATCACTATACATCTAAGTTAATTAAAATGTTTACATACTGTAAATTATGCAACTTCATGTTTCTTTCACAATATTTTCAACAGGTTCAAATGCTGATAGACACAAACACCCACATACACAGACTGACAGCTTCCTTAAAGATTGGATTTTGAGTTTTACACTCAAAAAAAGAACTTGTTCCCAGAACGAAATAAAATTATGGAAATAATTTCCACCTGAATAAAATGCTTTAATTTAGCGAGAAACAGTTTTGTTGAGTGAACAAAATGTAAATATGTCGGGTCAACATGATGTATTTGCATTGTATTTGCATTGATGTATTTTTGGTCATTTTGTGTCTTTTTAGGTCATTTTGTGTCTTTTTTTGGTCATTTTGTGTCTTTTTTTGGTCATTTTGTGGTCAATTTGTGTCTTTTTTGGTCATTTTGTTTCCTTTTTTTGGTCATTTTGTTTCTTTTTTGGGTGATCTGAACTTGTTCCCAGAACGAAATAAAATTATGGAAATAATTTCCACCTAAATAAAATGCTTTAATTTAGCGAGAAACAGTTTTGTTGAGTGAACAAAACATAAATATTTCGGGTCTACATGATGTATTTGTGTTACTGTTAATTAATTACCAGGGCTCAGTCCAACTAGATTTGTAAGGCTAATTGTAACATACTAACGTAATTTTCTTGGGCCATTTAAACGTGTATGACATTATTAAGAGTTACTTTATTTAATAGGGTAGTTACAACTACTTTTTAAAATAGTGCAGGACATGAATTAATTGTGCTGAGCCAACAAAACAAAGCTAGGTTGAAGTGGTTTAGCCTAAAAGATTACCTTTATCATATGAAAATGAACATAATAGTAATTATTCAGGAAATAAATCATTTTTAAACACAGAGTATTATATTCAGCAATTTAATTAGGTTGTTTTAACATAAAGCATTCTAGTAAATTTTAAAGTGTTGCATTTTATGCTAAAACTACATGTTTTAAAACTGTTCAACCACAAAACATCATTTTATTTAGTAGAAGCTACATGTTAGACTTAGGAGAAGGTAACAGACACCCAGTTTGCTTTTTTGAGTGTATAGTTTGCTGTGAAAGTCTGAAAACTGTTGCACACTGTAAAAAATGTTTGTGGAAATTACAGTAAAAAACTGTCAAATTGCATCAGAAATAGGTCGTAAAATTAAACATTGTACATCACCGTAGTAGATAGTTTTAATAACTGTAAATCAAAAGAATAGTATAAAACTTTAAATTCTACCGCCATAAATTGTAGAAAACACACAGTTTTGCTGCAAAAATATAACATTTCCATGTAAAGTTAATGGAGAAATACCATAATGACACAATTATCCTAAAAGTAATGGGATTATTCTGAATAAATTACAGTTTTTGCTGATATTTACATTTACATACGCTCACTGTATTTTTTTACGGTGATGTTCTGGCAACCACAGCTGCCGGTATTTTACCGTACGTTAAACAGATTTTTTTTTACAGTGCAGATGGTTTTCTGGTGGGAAATATTCCTGCTCACACATCTCGAGTGCATTTTATAAAACACGTCCTGCTACTGAAAGCACTCCAACAGATTTCCTCTCATTGAAAAGGAGCCGGTTCTGGTCTCTCGGGTGGCTCCACTGAGCCGGGCCGAAGGTCATCTAATGACAGGTGACGGCCATATTTGAACTTTGACCTTTAAAAAGGGCTCCTTGTTGAAACCCACTTCTCCAAAGTAAATGTTGTTTTTTTGTCCTTTCAGCTGGGGCTCTGCTCGGGCCTCTTATTCCAGCCTGTGGGTGCTTCTTTATTCATTGCTTGGATAAATGTACATGACCCCTTAAAATAACAGCAGCTGCCCCAGAGGGCACACTAGAGCGATGTGACATTCCAGCTAACCTGAGATGACTTTTAAAGAACGGATAAGTGAAGGACAGTAGGAGGATGGAAGGAAGGAAAAGATGGAGGATGGCAGAATGGACTAAATCAAATCAGTGTAAGCAGACAGGTTAAGCAGAAAAGGTTAGAGACAAAATATGAGAAAAACATGACGTAAAAAAAACCTTTTTCTGTGTTTTTTATGCACACCTTATTTGTTTCATAGCACCTACATTTTTATACTGTATATTCATATTTATTCTGCACTGGAATTCTATTCTACTCCTTAATACATACTCCTTCTTTAGACACTTTATTTTTTATCGTATTTTTATATTTTATTGCTTGAAGTATGCCTAGGTTGTTCTTTTTATTTAATTGTGTTGTTATTGTCTCTGTGTGTAATGCTGCTGCTGCTACACTGTCATTTTCCCAGCTTGGGATAAATAAAGTCTATCTATCTATCTATCTATCTATCTATCTATCTATCTATCTATCTATCTATCTATCTATCTATCTATCTATCTATCTATCTATCTATCTATCTATCTATCTATCTATCTATCTATCTATCTATCTATCTATCTATCTATCTATCTATCTATCTATCTATCTATCTATCTATCTATCTATCTATCCATCCCCTGCCCCTGTGAATAAGCCCTTGGCCCCTGCTGTGGCCCCTGTGTCAAATTAATAATAAAATTATCAATTTATAACAATGAACAACGGAACAAATTCTTCTCATTGTACACAAAAGGAACCCAGAATGTTACATTGTATAATAGTTTAACTCCATGGAGTCTAATAGGGATATTTTGTCCATTTTTGAATCCTTTTCATGTCTTTACGTGTCTTTTTTTGGTCATTTGTGTCATTTATGTGTCTTTTTTGTGTCTGTTTTAGTTATTTTGTGTCTTTTTATGGTCATTTTGTGTCTTTTTTTGTCATTGGTGTCATTTATGTGTCTTTTTTGTGTCTGTTTTAGTTATTTTGTGTCTTTTTATGGTCATTTTGTGTCTTTTTATGGTCATTTTGTGTCTTTTTTTGTCATTTTTATGTCTTCTGTGGGTTTTTTTTGGTTATTCTGTCTTCTCATTTTGTGTCTTTTTTGGTCATTTTGTGTCTTTTTTTGTCATTGGTGTCATTTATGTGTCTTTTTTGTGTCTGTTTTAGTTATTTTGTGTCTTTTTATGGTCATTTTGTGTCTTTTTTTGTCATTGGTGTCATTTATGTGTCTTTTTTGTGTCCGTTTTAGTTATTTTGTGTCTTTTTATGGTCATTTTGTGTCTTTTTATGGTCATTTTGTGTCTTTTTTTTGTCATTTTTATGTCTTCTGTGGGTTTTTTTTGGTTATTCTGTCTTCTCATTTTGTGTCTTTTTTGGTCATTTTGTGTCTTTTTCAAGGCATTCAAAGATTTTGAATACTTAAATATAATCTTTGCCATTTTTCATGTGCTAATGTGCCCCTCTGATTAAACACTGGCCCTTCCTTGGCCCCCACAGTAAAACTGGTCTAGAAGCGCCACTGTAAACACTCACCAGTCCTCCAACATAGGAAGATCTTTTCACAGTAATTAAGACGCACACACTCGACTGCTCATCATTCCATAAAACACCTACAGTAAATGCAGCGTTTTGAATTTGCATGCAGCGAAGGCAAGGTCTTCTGTCAAACACACAGGCGAGCACTCATCAAGGATTCCGTATTTAATCAGTGGAAGTTAATGCTTTACAAACAGTCTCTGTAAAATGTTAAGCAGAGTTCCTAATTAGCCTATCGTGCAGTCATAATCACTTCAGAAATAAATTAAGCTGAAGGTATTTCAGCGGGCTAATGACCTGCATTGGGCCTCTTCTACTAAGCTGTCATGTTCAAAGAAGAGCAATGAATAGCACTTACATTGTCCCTAACCTCTCGCTCTGTGACTCTGTGGGTAAATATAATATACTTTATCTGTATGCACCAAAGAACTGAGCTCAAGCACATGTGCTTATGGATGTGTGTTATTGGGATTTGATTTTTTGCTTGCAAGCAGGCTTGGAATTTCGTCATTTTAGGGGCATAAAGGCCATTTGGCCTTCCTGTTCACACTTATTTTAAGGGCACAAAGGTCACATGACAGGGCATAAAGGCCGTTTGGTTAAATTCAAGGCAAGGCCAGTTTATTTGTATAGCACAATTCAACACAAGGTGATTCAAAGTGCTTTACATACACATTAAAAACAGCACGACATGATTGAAAACAGTAAAAACAGTCAATTAAAACAGGGAAATTACGCTGGTTTTACCTTTCAGATTAATACCTTAACATTCTCATTCACCAAGAAACATTAATGCACAATATATTAAATATATTAGAAAGGACCTTTTTGGAAAATGACAAATGAACCTGTTTTGAAAAGATGGCAAATGCATACAGTACAGGCCAAAAGTTTGGACACACCTTCTCATTCAATGTGTTTCCTTTATTTTCATGACTATTTACATTGTAAATTCATCAAAACTATTAATGAACACATGTGGAATTATGTACTTAACAAAAAAGTGTGAAATAACTGAAAACATGTCTTATATTCTAGTAAGCAAAGGGTGGTTACTTTGAGGAATCTAAAATACAAGACATGTTTTCAGTTATTTCACACTTTTTTTTGTTAAGTACATAATTCCATATGTGTTCATTCATAGTTTTGATGCCTTCAGTGAGAATCTACAATGTAAATAGTCATGAAAATAAAGAAAAACACATTGAATGAGAAGGTGTGTCCAAACTTTTGGCCTGTACTGTATATTTTGAAAAGATGGCAAAATGAATCTCCTGCCTGAGTTCATCTCAGAGTAAGGAAAGAGAAATGCCTCCTCCTGCCATAAAAAGGAACCTGCTGAGGTGAAATTTAGGTAGGGAAGACGTTAGCGCTATCCCACCTAGCTAGCTATGCTAGTTTTCATGACTCAAAAATGTAACGTTAAGGAGTCGACTTTAAATAGGCTAATACAATGGTAATTACCTATCAATAGTACTTTCTATAAAAACGTAAATGTTAAGTTCTGTCAAATACTACCACATACTTCAGTCACAACATATCAAACAGCTTGTCCAGCTAGCTATATATATATATATATATAATATAATATACTTTATCTGTATGCACCAAAGAACGAAGCTCAAGCACATGTGCTTATGTGCTTATGTATGTGTATTATTGGGATTTGATTTTTTGCTTGCAAGTAATGCTGGCAACACTTTACAATAACCATCTAAGTGATGTTTATAGATGGTTTATAAACCAATTATTAACCATTTACAAATTGCTATACATATTTCATCTTCAAATGTTTTCAAACAATTTCTTAAAGGTATATGAATCATTTTGAACTAATTTACATACTTAACATTGGTGTTAAAAATGTTATAATGAGTGCAAAACTATGAATAAACTAAAAATTATTATGTAATTGTTTGTTAATGGTAAAGTAACTATCAGCTCACATTAATATACCATCTATTTGGCATTTATAAATTATAATTCAACATTAATACATTTTCTATTTACCATTCTAAATGGCTTATATACTGTTTATAAATGATGAATAAACTTTAATAAACTAATCTGTTTACCATCTATAAATGATGGTTATTGTAAAGTGTTACCGTAATGCTTGCTATTTTACTTAAGAGAAGTGCCAAATTCCTTTACAGTAGTATTGTTTCTCATTGGATATCTTCTTGTTTCTTTGGTTTAAGATTGGCCTTTTTTCTGCTATTTCTGAATTTTGGTAATGATGATTTTAATTTCCATCCAGTTTAGTCATTGGAGAGCTTATAATAAGCTAATATTGTTATTATGATAATTACATCTTTTCTTTTAGTGTTTTATTTATTTTGACACAAAATTAACCATTGTAATCAAACCTTTTATGTGCTGCTGCTGTTGCTGCTGGGGTTGTTATTTCTTCTCTACAGACTTTTTTTTCCCACAGCAGAAAAAACTGAAACATGAAACAAAAGGTCCAGGTGTAATTAATAACATTTATAATGACAAAACCACATGAAGGCTTGTCTGTTCCCGAGTGTTGCAGTAAATTACAGAATATTAGAAAAACTGTACTTAAATTATCAGAACAAAAAAACTCATTATAAACAATTGACCCTTAGAGAGTTACTTAATATGTATAACATTGATGACTTAATTTTCATGCATTAACGTGTAAGCAATCCAACCACTTTATACTGGTTGTTTGATCTATTACACAATATTATACTGGATTTTATTTACTGATAAATAGCAGGCATAAACACAGAAAATGAATGTAGTGGAGCAAAAATAACAGTATTTATATCTAAAATGTATAAATATTTGCTGAAAGGTAATAAGGTGGGTAAAATACATACTGTACCTCAAAGCTTAAATAACAAATTATTATTGTTGTGAAATTTGGTCATTAGCGAAAGCTAGCGGCTAACTGATGCTAGTGGCTAACTGATGCAAGCGGCTAACTGATGCTAGTGGCTAACTGATGCAAGCGGCTAACTGATGCTAGCGGCTAACTGATGCTAGTGGCTAACTGATGCTAGTGGCTAACTGATGCTAGTGGCTAACTGAAGCTAGCGGCTAACTGATGCTAGTGGCTAACTGATGCAAGCGGCTAACTGATGCTAGCGGCTAACTGATGCTAGTGGCTAACTGATGCTAGCGGCTAACTGATGCTAGTGGCTAACTGATGCTAGCGGCTAACTGATGCTAGCGGCTAACTGAAGCTAGCGGCTAACTGATGCTAGTGGCTAACTGATTACTTATATCTTTAAGTTGGGGTTCACAACAAGGGACAATAGTTCTGATAACTCTTATTTCTTTGTTGTGAAATGCAGGAAAGCGGTGAAATTCGGTCATTAGCGAAAGCTAGCAGCTAACTGATGCTAGCGGCTAACTGATGCTAGTGGCTAACTGATGCTAGCGGCTAACTGATGCTAGCGGCGCTGCTTGTTACAGCTACAAGAGTAGCCGTTAGCGTATCAATGCTAACTCAAAATTGTACAATTTTTACTGAGAACGTTTGCAAAAGGGTTACCATATTATGGCATTATTATAGTTGTTGGTGCGGTGTGTTTTTAACTATATTCCTACACCACAAAACTAACAGTGGAGGAAGTGTGAACTCTAACCTGACTGGTTGGGATCAATAAATCCTTCTATTGTGTGTTCTTTTGATCTTGTGTGACACCATCAGTGGCTTTGCACCAAAATCACTTAGAGAAATCAATTTGTTGCGCAACCTATTTAGTCATTTCACACTTTCATTTACAGCATTTCACAAAGGACTTGGGAAGTAAGAGCCATTTATGCTGAAATAACGAATGTAAGCTGCCATGATGTCCAGAAAGATTTCAGAAGAAACATCAGAGTTGCATCTAAAGCTTTGGCCAGAGTGAAATGAATCTGACAGCTGCATTTCCTGGAAGACTTTCTCCTTCCCTTGCTGTTCGAACAAACATAGCACACACACACAGTAGAAAACTCTTTAATTAGTGTTACTGGCATCAACTTATGAGTCTTTTGGTCTAAAAGGAAAGAGCTCTTTCTCTTTCACAGCCCTTACATGTGGACAAATGATGCAGCTTTGCATTTCTATAAAAGGACGTGATATAGTACAGTCATTTGAATTCCATTGATGGTTGGATCACTCCATACGGGAATGATTTTGGGTGGAAAATGCTCGTATGTATATCAGTCATATATTTGCAGCAGAGCGGGGACATCCCAGCCTCAATATCAAGCTCAGGATGAATTGTCCAGAACTCCCTTTGCTCTTTCTGATTCAATTTAGTCTTAAATGTATTTGTTTTATGCTATTTAATTTATTCCCTTCGATAAATTCCATTCTGTTTCGTCTAAAGAAAATTAGTCAATTGGCATCACTTAATTAATCTCAGTTTAGGCATTGTCTACATTTTTAAATAAAAGCCTGTGATAGAAACCGGAAGCTTGGAGTTTGAATGACACTTGTTTTTGTCAGGTCTTACAAAAGGGTCATACATATACATTATCATCATTATATACATTAACTAGAAGGCAGTGCAATACTCTCTAAGAAATAGCAGAACAAAGTGTTTCTTACTTTGTTAGCTAAGTAAATTTATGGCATGCTAATTTAGCAAAGCAGTTCATGAAAAAATGCATTTGCTCTATTCAATACTAATGTAACCTAGAATGTGTTTAAAAGACAAAAGTGATGGTGAGCTGATCAGGTACAATGGTTAGGATGAATTTCAGCGTCCTCAGACCTCAATATACCTAAATACACTGTAAAACTGATCCACATCAAAACAGCCGAAGAGACTGCGTCTTTTTTGAGAACGATATTCTAAGTGCAAGCTGCCATGTTGATATCTTACCTGTCTGTAGAATCATATGAACAGCTGGAGCTAAGGGAAGCAGTGGGGGTTACATACCATAATTAAAGTATGAATTGATGTTCTTTTTTTTTTTTGTGTATTTATTTTTATTGTTTTCATAACAGAAAAATATATACAAATTATATATACAAATTAGAGATAAATGGTGGAGCTACACAGAACAATACATGTTTTTTTTTTGTTTTTTTGACAGAGTTTTTGACATTAGACAAACAAAACAAGGGTATAACATAAATGGCACAGCAACAGAATAACACTAATTCAGTTTTTAGACATTAAATCAAGAAAAGGTTGCCATATTTTAAAAAAGATATCCTCTTTAGCAGACATGATGTACCTGATTTTCTCCAAGTGTAATACATTTCCCAGCTCTCTCAACCACATTTCAAATGTCGGAGCCCTTTCAGATTTCCAAGACTGTAGAATTAACTTTCTGGCTAACAACGTTGAAAGGGAGATAGCCTTTAATAGCTTCATAACTACTTTTTACACTATCTGGATTAGCCGCTCCAAACAACACGGTGAACGGGTTACATGGACGATTAAGGGCCTTAGTGAAGAACTCAAACAAGGATGACCAGAATGGTTTTAGCTTATGACACGACAAAAATAAGTGGGATAGTGTTCCTTCTTCACTTTGACACCTGATACATTGGGGTGACACATCCCGAAATATTTTCTGTAATCTGGATGGAGAATAATGTAGTCTATGTACTACCTTGAATTGTATCAGATGATGTCTTGCATTTATTGAGCTCATTTTATTGTCCTAAATCATAAATGCACCGATTCAGAATTTCTTCTTAACCACATATGTGTGTTTTAAATCACCTGAAAGCAGTCTGACCTCACTCTCATGCTGCATGTATTCATTTGTCTGATGTAAATTTGTGTCTTTGTTCCAGTTTTGCCAGTGGAAACACACCCAGAGTAAAGCAGCTGAGAAGCTACACAAGTCTGGAGTTTCTACCTTTTGCACGGTAGTCCAAACAGTCCATTCTCATTCTTTCCACACACACACACACACACACACACACACACACACACACACACACTCCACTTCACACACTGGTTGCATAAAAAGATCATTTAATTTACACCAAGGATTTTTTATCAGCACTTGCAGCTGACCGACACTGCCATTATGGTGCTGATGATAATCAATCTCAAATCAATTAGGCAGTAATTGCTGAGTCAATGGGGGAGGCTGGTTAAATATTGATAAGTGTCTAAAAGGCCCATCAGGCTCTATTGACAGCTCTGGAGACAGACAGCACTGGTTGAGCTGGGAGGAGGGAGCAGTGATGGAGAGATGGCTGAGGGTCAGATTCTCTCCTCCAGCTGGCCACAAACCTGCTCTGAGCTCTGCTCATAACTTCTATATTAATGTTGAAAGTACCTGCACTACAGTTATGAAAATATCTGGATTCTCCCCTTTTATAAGGGAACAAATCCTGCTGAATGTGTTTAAAACTGCACTTTGAAACAGTGTGCATTGTTTTAATCTATAAGCTAATTTTGTGGTTTTCTGGTATTTTTTTCCACTTCTGTAGATAAATCAAAAAACGTAGGAATTTCAAATACAGCTTTAATTGCACAGAAACTGGAAAACTGTATAGTAATATGGACTATAAGGACCCTTTAACCCAGGGATTCCCAAAGTGTGGTGCGTGGACCCCCAGTGGTGCATGGGCTGCTGCTAGGGGGGGCGCGAGATGAAAAATGTAATGGCGGTCTGATAATTACACAATTACACAATAAAGACGTGTAAATAATTCCATTTTTCCAACTCGTGTTATGACGGGTTGTGTTAAGTCCACGCTCATTTAAACTTGCTGCAATTTTTGTTCAATGCGGCTCAAAATATAACATTTACCCGAACGCATCTGCTTTCTGCCTTTGTTGCATTATATTGAAACTGTGTTTCAGATGAATTCAAATGCGAGAGCGCATTGTTGTGATTGTGATTGTTTGATTATATGTGTGTTCTGGTCATTTGAACATGATTAAACATGCCGCCTTCAATATGGCGATAAAAAAGCTTATTGCATTTTGGGTTTTTTTTTAAGGTGTGGGGGTGCATCAACCCGGTTTGGACATAGAAGGGGGTGCGCAGCTAAAAAAGTTTGGGAACCGCTGCTTTAACCTATACAGTATTCTGTACACAGGTAATGCAATAGCAAGGCCAAGGCGAGGCGCATACCTTGCAATGAAGATGTCATTTCTTTTGCAAATCCGTGTTCGCAGGTTTGCCAGAAAGATTAGGCAGAGGTGGTAACATCCTGGTCACTGCACACAGGAGCATTAGTGGATTTGGAAACACTTGCTTGTATCCACACTATATATATTGGGAAAAGGAAGCCAAAATCTTTCCAATCAGTCAGATAAAACATTTTGTATCTACAGTATGCAGTTTGTTATTCAACAGCTGTATTGCATTTGAATTATGTGGGATATTAACCTATTCAGTACTGGCACAAAACATTACTATCGTCAGTTTCAATATTTTTTTCCAGTCTAAACTGAACTGAAAATATCAAAGTGCAGTGTCAGTGTTGGCATTTGGAACCAACATTAGTGGGACCAGAGTCTGAGCCATTAGCAGTTTGAGGAACATTGAGTGTGAAGCTCCAGAGAGGAGATGAGCAAGGACTTTGCCCTAATTATCATGCCGGCTAAACATGCTGTGTCGGTTAAATGGTGTTTGCAACAGGCGCAACCTCTGGCTGCTTATAGCAGCTACTTCCTGACACTCCCAATCAGCTTGATTGATTGGATCCCGAGCCACTCCCTAACTCTGATTGGCAGCTTAATGACAAGGAGGGAGGAGAATAGCTAAAGGAGACGGGGCATTTTATGCTACTTAGCTAATCCAAAGTAAGTTTTTGTACTTGTGTGTTGGTGCTCGAGATGTTGGTCTGCAATAAAAGCAGCATCAGAAAAATGTTCATCCATAATAATCTGTCGGGCTCTTTTCTTCGGCTTTCCTAAAACTGTCACATCTATCAAGATTAGGTGACTGGTGGAGCCCAATTCTCCCTTAAAATGAATCAATCTCACTAAATGCCTGCAACAACTGATGCCGACTGTCTAAGCGACTTGTGGTATAACCAACTCTGACAAATATTCAAGGCTGCTACCAAACCACTGATTAGACGGCTAAGTGATCCATCTTCTGGAGACAATACTGATAGCCATGTTAGCATCCATCTGAATTTGTTTCTCATAGGCAGTTAATGCCATTAGCCTTTAGAGAAAGGCTGTTAGCGTGTGATTTTCTATAAATCCTTTCCTTTTACAATCATAAATCAAGACAGGAGCGTGGTTTCAAGCGTTGGTATCTTCTTTGATGCCAAACGCTTTCTTGGTGTCCTAGTTTGTCTTTGACTCCACACTCAAAAAAATAATTAAGCCAAAAACGTGGACTTGGAATTTTCCATGTAATTTTGTTACATAAGTTGAATGTAAAAGGTCAAATTAAATGCAATGTTTTTCTTTCATTTAAAAGTAATATAGATACATTAAATAACGTTAATGCAAATTTCTACATAAACCGAATGTGTAAATTTACTTAAAGTTTATGTATACTTTTAAATAAACCTTATGAGTTTAAGCACCAAATTGGGGCAACAGATTACTGTTTACACAACAGATAACTGTTTACACATATTCAGCATTAATTAGTTGCTTATTGCATGCAAATCAGTAACATATTGGCTCTTAATTAGTCATTATTAAGTAGTTATTAATGCCTTATTCTGCATGGCCTTATTATACAACCAGTAAGACATTAACTAAGAGTTTTCCCTCAATAACCTCAGAATTATTGCTTATTAGTAGTAAGTAAGGAAGTTGTTGTATATGAGTTATGATCTTAATAAGCTTTACTTTGTATGGACTTTATGTCTCTTTAACTTTATATGTAATATTGAATAAACTCATAAGGTTTATGTAAAAGTATACATAAACTAAAGTAAATTTACACATTAAGTTTATGTAGAAATTTGCATTAAAGTTATTTAATTTATCTATATTACTTTTAAATGAAAGAAAAACATTGCATTTAATTTGACCTTTTACATTCAACGTATGTGACAAAATTACATGGAAAATTTACATGTAATTAAATTACATAAAGTCCACGTTTTTGGCTTAATTCTTTTTTTGACTCCACTGTGTTTAAAAGCCTCCTACTGTCATGAAGACTTCTACATAAGGTCATTACATACAGTAGTACAGTGCTCTGAAAACCATTTAACATGCTTAAAGTCTATGACACATTATGTGCTGTCATTTCCTGTAACTCCACAGTCCGCTTTAAATGGTAACTGTGACTTTCTTGATTAAATTCTTTGAATCACAGACATTTGACAGTGCGTTCTGCCAGCTCTACATTTTTCATTCTACTCAGATTTATTGTTTTTTTTATATAATGTCCTTTAAGTGATAAATAGGATCTTTATAATTTCTCATCTAGGTAACAGTGTCCCAATGGAGTAAATTGTTTGTAATCAGAGAATTAAAAGCGCATTTAATCTTTAAAAGGCTTGTCGTGTGGAATTGCTTTGATGTGAGCTAATTCAATATGAACGTAACCTAGAGGCTCTTAAGATGGAGATTGGGGTTGCGATAAGATGTGCCTTTGGAATACTAGCACAGAGTTGGCACACCCAGTGAAGACTAATCGTGTAAAGGAAATCTTTTCTTTGAACCCTTCCCGAGAATATGAAGAAGATGAATTAACAGCAGCTGATTGCATGCCATCACAGGACTCGTGCCAAAGCTTTGCTTGTGTGTTTCAGCAAAACTTTGAATAATAATATACTCCCTGTTACATGATAGTCAGGCGGCTTAGCTAAATAAAGGGGACACACCGGACAAAAGCACCACATTTTTTCCACATACTCTCTATCACCATAGGTTTCAATTTTTGGTAGGAGCCACTTCATCAAGATTGCGGATCAGAGATGGCAGCCATATAAAGTCTATGAGAAATGCTATATCTTCCAAGCCACTTAGAAGGTCAATCTTGGTGTCAAAATCTACATTTTCTGGGTCAAAGAATAATTTAAAGCTGTTGAGAATATCACTAGATGGTTATTTGATCAAATAGAAATGTTCATTTTCACCCAGACTGGTAGGTCTTCAAGTGCTGCAGCAGGGAATCCTGAGTTGAAAATGTTTGGAGTCTATGTTCCATTAGCATAGCATTAGCATTAGCTGCCATGTGCACTGCTCAAACAAATCAAGGTAAAGCTTTCATCTCATGTCAGATCTTGCTCAACACATTATTTACAGTGAGTCATCTAGTGATATTCTCAGTAGCTTTAAATTATTCTTTGACCCAGAAAATGTAGATTTTGACACCAAGATTGACCTTTTAAGTGGCTTGGAAGATTTATTGGTTCTCATAGACTTTATATGGCTGCCATCTCCGATCTGCAATCTTGATGAAGTGGCTCCTACCAAAAATGGAAACCTATGGTGATAGATGTGGAAAAATGTTGGTGCTTTTGTCCGGCGTGTCCCCTTTCTTCTCAAATCTGGTCCTAAACCGCCGGACTAATGAATCAAAGATCAGTTTTTGGAAATATTTTAGAGTTGGTGTCATTTTTGTTTTGCAACATGACAGAATAATACTTATCATGACAGTTTGACGGTTCTGTGCATGACACTTTCCCCACCATTACATACTGTTGAAGTGCTTTAACTCCTATTTATTCTGCTGAGCTTGTTAGTGACTAAGAGAGACTGTGGTTGTATAGGGCAGCTATTCTCAACCTTGGGGTCGGGACCCCAGTTGGGGTCGCGAGATGATTTCTGGGGGTCGCCAAATCATTTTGGAAGTCAGCTCTGTCTCCACTGTGTTAAAGTGTTCATGTGTTTTAGTCTTTTTGGTCATTTCATGTCTTTTTTTGGGTCATTTTGTCTGTTTTTTTTTCCGTCATTTTGTGTCTTTTTATGGTCATTTTGTGTCTTTTTTTGGTCATTTTGTTTCCTTTTTTTGGTCATTTTGTGTCTTTTTTTTGTCATTTTGTGGTTTTTTTTGGTAATTTTGTTTCTTTTTTGGTCATTTTGTGTCTTTTTTGGTCATTTTGTTTCCTTTTTTTGGTCATTTTGTGTCTTTTTTAATAATTTTGTGTCTTTTTTGGTAATTCTGTGTCTTTTTTTGGTAATTTTGTGTCTTTTTAAAATAATTTTGTGTGTTTTTTAGTAATTTTGTGTCTTTTTTGGTCATTTTGTTTCTTTTTTGTGTCATTTTGTGTCTTTTTTATAATAATTCTGTGTCTTTTTTGGTAATTCTATGTATTTTTTGGTCATTTTGTGTCTTTTTTAGTTATTTTGTGTCTTTTTTTGGTCATTTTGATGCTGCCTGTAGCGGCCCCCAGGTAATTTGTGTTTGAGACCCCTGCATTAAGGCATTAAAACAATCACTGGACACCGGAGGCTCAGGAGGAAAGGTGACATGATGTAACTGGGAGCAGATTGACTTCTACAAGACTGGCCATTTGGTGCAATTCTAATTAATCCACTAACTCTCCATGGGACTGCTGTTAGCACCACAGCCGCTTTTTTAATAATTTTGTGTCTTTTTTGGTAATTCTGTGTCTTTTTTTGGTAATTTTGTGTCTTTTTAAAATAATTTTGTGTCTTTTTTAGTAATTTTGTGTCTTTTTTGGTCATTTTGTTTCTTTTTTAAGTAATTTAGTTTTTTTCTGTCATTTTGTGTCTTTTTTATAATAACTTTGTGTCTTTTTTGGTCATTTTGTTTCTTTTTTAAGTAATTTAGTTTTTTTCTGTCATTTTGTGTCTTTTTTGTGTCATTTTGTGTCTTTTTTATAATAATTTTGTGTCTTTTTTGGTCATTTTGTTTCTTTTTTAAGTAATTTAGTTTTTTTCTGTCATTTTGTGTCTTTTTTGTGTCATTTTGTGTCTTTTTTATAATAATTTTGTGTCTTTTTTGGTCATTTTGTTTCTTTTTTAAGTAATTTAGTTTTTTTCTGTCATTTTGTGTCTTTTTTGTGTCATTTTGTGTCTTTTTTATAATAATTTTGTGTCTTTTTTGGTAATTCTATGTATTTTTTGGTCATTTTGTGTCTTTTTTAGTGATTTTGTGTCTTTTTTTGGTCATTTTGATACTGCCTCTAGCGGCCCCCAGGTAATTTGTGTTTGAGACCCCTGCATTAAGGCATTAAAACAATCACTGGACACCGGAGGCACCGGAGGAAAGGTGACATGATGTAACTGGGAGCAGATTGACTTCTACAAGACTGGCCATTTGGTGCAATTCTAATTAATCCACTAACTCTCCATGGGACTGCTGTTAGCACCACAGCCGCTCACACAAACTTACTTGGCCAAGGACACCAGCTAAGAGGAATTTAATCAATGTGATGGATAACATTTGTCTTTACAGCTCTTGCGGCAATTCCCATGTTAACCATTGGAAGCGACAGTACTTTTCCTTCCAAATGTTCTTGGCTTTTTTTCTGCTGGCAAGTGATAAGCTAAAGTAGAACCTAAGGCAGTCAGAAAAGAAGAGTTATTGCCATCACGAGCAGGAATACAACAAAAATACACCTAGACATTTCAAAAGCTGTCTTTTAAAGTAGAACTGTGAAACATTTCCACTGTGCAGCCTCTTTGTGACATTAAAGACTGATAAGTTTCAGATCTGACATGTTATTTTGCCTTTTCATATCTGTATATGTAGATATGAAGAACTTTCGGTAACACTTTCTATGAAGACTACATCTATAGTGCATTATGAGCGCATTCATAGTGAATTATAATGCATTATGACTGCATTCATAAACACATATAAAGCTTCATGATGCACTATATCAACAGTTATAAATATAGATTATAATGACTTATAAATCCAAGTGTCTTTACTGGTTATAAACTATAGTATCTACTCTATAATGCAGTATAGCTAACAATGAAACATCATGATTAGCTATAATGCATTATAGATGCGTCTATATGAACCTCACTTTACTTAAAGCATACATTGATCATTTATTTATACTTATGGCATCCTATGAGTCCTTATAACAATTGGTTGTTGAGGTGTGTGTATAGAGGGGTATGAGTAGTTGTAATGTATTATAAGCCTCATCAGTCAGCCTGTAGTTTATAACCAGTCAAGAGCACTCATAAGACACTTGGATTTATAAGTCATTATAAGCTATATTTATAACTGTTGATATAGTGCATCATGAAGCTTTATATGTGTTTATGAGTGCAGTCATAATGCATTATGATTGATTATAATGAGCATTATAATTCACTATGAATGCGCTCATAATGCACTATAGATGTAGTCTTCATAGAAAGTGTTACCGAAAGTTCTTCATATCTACATATACGGATGTATATAAAAATGTCTGTGGATTTTATTGTGAAAAACTGCTAAACCATGACAGTAAAAGACCGTAAATTGATAAATGGGTTAATTCAGTTTCAGTAACAATGAAACACCGTAAATGTATATATCAGCCAAAATAGTATTTTTTACATTTTTATTTTTTTTAATACACTGTAAAATACACTGGCACCGTGATTGTAGCAAAAATATACTGTAATATATATTTACAAGCCATCATTTTTGCATTTAATTTTTGTAAAAATACTTTTTCTCACTGTTAAATATACTAAACACCATATCTCTAACAGAAATATACTGTAATATTTAATGGTAAAATCTTTAATTCATGCGGCATTTATAAAGTATTTTCTTGTCAATTATATGGCAGAATAGCGTTTCTTTTGATGGAAAAACTTTATTTATTATGATAAAATATGGAATAAAAGGGCAATCTTAAACGGGAAATCAATAGTGATAATATCATTTTACCGTAATATTACAAAAACTTGCACCGTATTTATTACGGTAAAGTTCTGGCAACCACAGCTGCTGGTTTTTTACCGTAAAAACAACAGTTTTTTTTACAGTGTACACTGTAAAAAATGTCTGTAGATTTTACAGTGAAAAACTGTTAAACCATGACAGTAAAAGACGTAAAATGATAAATGAGTTAATTCAGTTTCAGTAACAATGAAACACCGTAAATGTATATATCAGCCATTTGTTTTTGTTTTTAAATACATTACTCCACTGTAAAATACTCTGGCACCGTGTTTGTAGCAAAAAATATATTGTAATATATATACAAGCATCACTGTAATTTTTGTATTTATTTTTTGTAAAAATACTTTTTCTCACTGTTAAATATACTAAACACCATATCTCTAACAGAAATATACTGTAATATTTAATGGTAAAAATCTTTAATTCATGCGGCATTTATAAAGTATTTTCTTGTCAATTATATGGCAGAATAGCGTTTCTTTTGATGGAAAAACTTTATTTATTATGATAAAATATGGAATAAAATGGCAATCTTAAACGGGAAATCAATAGTGATAATATCATTTTACCGTAATATTACAAAAAGTTGCACCATATTTATTACGGTAAAGTTCTGGCAACCACAGCTGCTGTTTTTTTACCGTAAAAACAAAATTTTTTTTTTTTAATAGTGTATCATGATATTGGCAACATTCCTTCTTCTTGATGTAGTGGCGTAAGGTTAATATTAGCTAACAATTAAAGTTGTTTTAATCACAAAAAGCTACTTACTCTGTCGCTAAACACATGCAGCTTTCAAAATAAGAGCACAGTGTGTTAACAGAATCCACCACAGAACTTACAAGAAGACTGTCAAAATAAGATGCCTTAAATAAAGTATTTTCTTGTCAATTATATGGCAGAACAGCGTTTCTTTTGATGGAAAAACTTTATTTATTATGATAAAATATGGAATAAAATGGCAATCTTAAACGGGAAATCAATAGTGATAATATAATTTTGCCGTAATATTACAAAAAGTTGCACCATATTTATTACGGTAAAGTTCTGGCAACCACAGCTGCCAGTTTTTTACCGTAAAAACAACAGTTTTTTTTTTTTTACAGTGCAACCTACTGACAATTATTGAGAGGCTGAATTTGTGTGGATTATTTGTGAATAATTTCTTGAGCCAGAAAATGTATCTCGGGTTTATTTGTGTCCATACTGTCAGTTATGACATCATTTCAAAAGCTGCTTTACAATGAAGAAGTTCACAAACTTGTTATTAAGGGAAAAGTATTGATTTATTCTCTCTCAGTACAAACTGAAGTGTCCTAGAACAACATGAAAACATTTCTGAATAGTTAGCCGAGCGTTTTTCATCAACTCCTCCCACAGCTGACTTCAAGGCCCTTTTTCAAGACTTATTGATTCATCCCTTTGCCCTTAATGCTGTAGTAATGGATGATACATTGGGCTGCTATTGAAATTGCATTTGTTAGTTTTTTTCCTTGGTGTTTGCTTTGATATTTTTGAGCAAACTAACAACTTGAAAACATTGTAATTTCCTTTTCAGTGAGTTTAGTTTCTTCTCAGTTAAATCTAAAGCAGAATAGAGCCACATTTGGCTTTCATGCTGCTTGGAGTGCAATAAATCCTGTTATGGATAATGGTAAATGCCTCTTGAGTGATAGTTAATCACTGACTGGCAAGAAATGCAGCCTTTTGGGGGCCTTGATGTTATTTATGAAATTGCAGATTATATTCCATCTTCACCTTATTTCACGCATATAAAATGCAGTTCAAGATGATGTGACCGTGATTTCCACAGAATGACTTTGGAAGTTAGCTCATAAAGCCGCCAGTGTTTGGCCCAGATGTTGTCCGTATGCACACCATGCGGGCGGGGAGCGTATTTACAGGGTGACGGGGGTGTTGGGTGGTGTTTTAATCAAACAGCCCCTCCAGCTGTTGCCCACCTGGTGAATTGCAAAGACTTTTCTACCGACACAACACACCAGCAGTGGTGGTTCTAGACCAATTTTACTGTGGGGGCCAAGGAGGGGCCAGTGTTTAATCAGAGGGGCACATTAAAAATCGTCAAAAAAAACCTATGGATTTAAATAGATATAATAAAAATATACCAGATGTATGCATGAAATGTATGGAATCCAGAGGAACTTTGTTTCACTGCATTTGGCAATGCAGAAAGATTAAAATATTCTGGGAAGAGGTAAGAGCTATAGACGAGAAGATTATATCAAAACAAATTTTACTGGACCCTAAACTTTTTTTGTTTGGCTTGTACCCAGAGAAACATAACTATAGTAGGAATGAGCAACATTTATAGACCTCAGCTTGCTTTATGCTAAGAAATGTGTTGCATTATTGTGGATAAAGGTTTATAGACCAAGTACAACTCAACGGATAAGACAGATGTTAGCAAGCCTTCCTTTAGAGAGAATAACTGACATATTAAAGGTAAACGGCATGTATTTGAGGACATATGGAGCCTTTCATTAACTACATTAAAGACTTAGATCTAACGGATGAAGAAGTGGATAACTAGTCTTTGTGGACAATGCAGATTCCGGTCTTGTCAGATTCATATTGCTTTTCTATATATGTGTTTTCATTCACACCAATTACAAACGATACTCAAATGTATATAGATTACCATTTTCTTTAACAGGAGGAGCGAACCTGTCCGAAGTGTTATGTTTTGTTTGTTTTTATTTTTCTGTCTATGTAAATGCAGCTATTTGAAAATATGGAAGTTGAATGACGATACATGAATGTAAAAGCTGTATGTCAAAGTGTTATAAACTGAAAATAAAATAAAAATATTGTGGGAAAAAGAAAAAATCGTCAAAAATTATATTTAAGCATTCAAAACCTTTATTTTAGCTAAAATTCTCATATTTGGAAGAACTACATTGATTGAAACACTGAGACTTACCAACATTTACAGTTATTTTTGTACAACAATGACATTTCTAATTTTTCTGCACAATTACTTTTTTTTTTTTTTGAAAGTGCAGTACAGTGAAAATGATCTTTATATTTAGCTTTTATTGCGCAATTAAACTATTATACAATGCACACATTCTGGGTTCCTTTTGTGTACAATGAGATATTGCTTGAACAAAAAATAGGTCAGAATTGTTATAAATTGATCATTTTATTATTAATTTGACACAGGGGCCACTGCACACCAGTAAAGGAGAGCGTCTCATTGTGTGTCAACTGTTCTTTATTGTAACTTGCGGTTGTGCTGGGTTTTAACAAGGCTGCAGAAAAAGCAGTGAGCAGGACAGAGAGCTGCATAATTGCAGAACGGTGTAATCAGGGAGCTGACTGAGGGCTTTTTCTGCTGTCACAGGTTGCCTCATGCCGTGCTGCGTTCACTTGCAGGCAACTGGACTGGACTGATCGGGGGAATTTCCATCAGGCATGCGTGTCATATATCATGCATTCCCTCCACCATCCACCCTTACATCTGATCATAAAAAAGGGCACCACAGTCCAGAGAGACTTTTAAAAAAGGACTAAAAACATTCCTTTTTAGCAAAACCTTTGGTTCCTCCCATCTAGATGGTTTTTAGATTATGTATGTACAGTACAGGCCAAAAGTTTGGACACACACCTTCTCATTCAATGCATTTCCTTTATTTTCATGACTATTTACATTGTAGATTCATCAAAACTATGAATGAACACATGTGGAATTATGTACTTAACAAAAAAGTGTGAAATCACTGAAAACATGTCTTATATTCTAGTAAGCAAAGGGTGGTTACTTTGAGGAATCTAAAATATAAGACATGTTTTCAGTTATTTCACACTTTTTTTGTTAAGTACATAATTCCATATGTGTTCATTCATAGTTTTGATGCCTTCAGTGAGAATCTACAATGTAAATAGTCATGAAAATAAAGAAAATGTATTAAATGAGAAGGTGTGTGTCCAAACTTTTGGCCTGTACTGTATGTTTTCTGTTTTTATCTGTTTTTTTCCCTTTTTTATCCTTTTTATAATTAGAGTGTTATACTTTTAACCTGTAGCACTTTGAGATTTCCTGTAATGTAAAGTGCATTACAAATAAAATGTATTATTATTATTATTATTATTAAAAAGGTGGGGTAACACTTTACAATAACCATCGTTTATAAATGGTAAACAGGTAGTTTATTAATGTTTAATCATCATTTATAAACCGTATATAGGCCATTTAGAATGGTGAATAGAAAATGTAATAATGTTGAACTATAATTTATAAATGCCAAATAGATTACTTTACCATAAACAAACATAATTATTAGTTTATTAATAGCTTTACACTCATTGTAACATTTTTAACACCGTATTAAGTATGTAAATGTAAAGAAATTGCTTGAAAACATTTAAAGATTAAATATGTATAGAATTTTGTAAATGGTAAATAATAGTTGGTTTATAAACCATCTATAAACATCACTTAGATGGTTATTGTAAAGTGTTACCAAAGGTGGCAATATTTTGGAATAGATTTAGAGAAACATTCGGAAACAGAAGTCTGACATGTTTCGACAAACATGTTACCATCTGCAATAGTTGGCATCACTGCTGCAGCAAAAACGAGGAACGAGGAAGAATTACAATAGCATAAACAACAACAACAAGCAACTTTTATAGAAGTAGCTTGCAGTACAAATAGTGGGGCGGATTAGCTGAACAATCGTTCACTTTGTGATAAAAGCATGAAATTTGGTAGATGTGTTGGTGAATATGTTTCAAACAAATCTGGATATTGGGCCACCTCAAAAGCGCCCCCTAGTGGCCGTGGCAGGCATTTGTTATACAAATAAATCAATGATGAATAAAAACTGCCCTTTTAATAATACCAACTGGTGATGAATTGTATATTGTTGGAAAGCCTGATTAGTCACCTTTACAACGAGGTACAGCTTGTAAGGATCGTGCATTCATGGAATGAGCAACGGGGCTAAACGTGTGGGTCGCACCCCCCAAAAATGTGCATCCCCTGTGGGGCGGATTAGCTCAATAAATCACAAGAATTGTTTATTTTGTGATAGAAGCACACAATTTGGTGGATGTGTTGGTGGATATGTTTCAAACATGTTTCTACAAACATGTTACCATCTGCAATAGTTGGCATCACTGCTGCAGCAAAAATGAGGAACGAGGAAGAATTACAATAGCATAAACAACAACAACAAGCAACTTTTATAGAAGTAGCTCACAGAACAAAAGAGTCAAACTGTTAGTTATCGTGACATTGACATGAATCTCAGCCGTCTGTGTGGTAGACAACAAAGACAACATGAGACAGACATCCAAGAAAAAACATAGGACTGTCATGAATATTAATATTTGCAGTTGTTTTGATTCTAGTGGTCTCATTCAGTGGAGCAAAAGTGTTGATTGACAGCCGGGTGGCGATGGCGCACCAATCAATCAGCCACTTGAATGAGCGGTATTCCCAATACCATATGCTGCCTACGTGTAGGACACTGCTCTGTCTCCTGGACGCTCCAACGTTCTGCATTTTTTACAATTTCATTTGAATGACTAACAAGACCGACCAAGCGAGTGCTTGTAAAAAGGGCTGAATATTCAGTGAAAATGTTAATGCATCATTTTATGGAAATTAGGCGCCGAGCCAAGAGGCAGCAGATTTCTAAACACCTGTTTGCTTTTGATGTTTTGCCACAAACTCAGTCATTTCAATCCACAAAGTGAAGACTTTACTTATACTTGAGGGACATGCAGGGACACTCAAGAAGAAAATAATAAAAGAGAAGAAGGAACAGTATGTGTGTGACTTAGACTAAATCTTTATTGAGTTAATGGATCCATCGCAGGCACATTACAAGCATAATAAAGTAATTAACTGATCTATATTGGAACTTTTCTTGAAGAAGGGAGGGAATTCTTCTCTCTCTCCGCCAGAGAAGTGAAAGTCTGTCCCATGAAATATTCAAAAAGCTGTTTTTCCCTGGGATAGTCATTCATCATCTATATATAGCCTCCTTTTTATCACTCTTCCTGGATCATGGATGATTCCTGATTCCGGCAATGCATTTTTTTCCCCCAGACTTAGATGATGAGGAGGAGAATGCTGGATGAATAAAATATAAAATATTCAGCCGCCTACTTAGTCATGGTGTCGCTGTGTGTGTGTGTGTGTGTGTGGGGCTATCTCTAACCATAAATAACCAGTGAACTATAGCTAAACTAATTCAAGCAGAGGCAAAGGCAGTCAAATTGTGATTTCAAAGTAACTCTGAGAGTGGATGGATATAGAAAGGAAGTAGTGCCTGGAGTGATTAAGTGTGCAAGAGGCTGAAGCAGTAAAGATGGAAATATTAGACAATCTAGTTAATACCTGAGGGCCTGACAAAAATGAATTACATACTAACAGGAGCTGAGTGCTAAAGGTAATCAACACCTCCACATGGGGCGGGAAGTGTCTCCAAGCTGAAATTCTCAACATTTCTGTGAAGTAATCCGAGGAGGAAGCTGCCCAAGTTACTCGTTCTCCATCAAACCATCTCGCACCTTATTCACATATAATACACTCGCACATCATTTCAAAGACAAGTTCTGATTGTTTTTAACCCTACAAAGCCTGAACCGTGAAATAATTGCCAGAAAATTATGGAAGAATTATCCTATCTTTATTCAAGAGCGTAGATTTTCAGTTTGAGAGCATAATTTGTCTTTCTCGTGCTCAGATTTGTTCTCCTCATGCTCACATTTTGCGCTCGCACTCAGATTTCTGCTGCTTTCTTTCAAAATGTGTGCGTGCAATTAAAAATCACATGCTTGTGCTCACATTTCTTCTTCTTGGACACAAACATTTCGCTCGCACTTTGGATCTGAGCGCGTAGACTTTATATCTGAGCGCGCACAGGACATATTTGAGTGCGAGCGAAATGTTTGTGTCCAAGAAGAAGAAATGTGAGCACAAGCATGTGATTTTTAATTGCACGCACACATTTTGAAAGAAAGCAGCAGAAATCTGAGTGCGAGCGCAAAATGTGAGCATGAGGAGAACAAATCTGAGCACGAGAAAGACAAATTATGCTCTCAAACTGAAAATCTACGCTCTTGAATAAAGACAGGATAATTCTTCCATAGAAAATTATATTTTTTTAAAACTTGAGTATTTATTGAACCTGCTGACAAAAATAAATAAATAAATTTGCATATATGAATTCTAATTTGTATCATATTTGATACATCAGGTCCTTTTGTGCAATTTGTTGCTCACAGTTTGTTTTTCTTGAACTAACAAAAACATAAAACCGAACATTTTTATCCTATTAAGACTTTCCTTTTAACATTTAATTCAAATATGCAAGAAAAAAATTATTTATCTGCTGATATGACGTTTTCACCCAGCAATGAACCTGTATCATTTTTGCTACATCTGGTATTTTTGTGCAATTTGTTGCTCAGTTTGTTTGTTTTTAATCTCCAACACATGTATACATCAGGTTTTTCAGGAAAAAAAATATATCAGACTGATGATGTAGAGGTCTCAACAACATGTGTATCAAATGTGATACACTTGGCTTTATAGGGTTAAATACACTGGAAAAAAGCAGACTGGGTGTCTGCTACCTTCTCCTTAGTCTAACATGTAGCTTCTACTATATACAATGATGTTTTGTGGTTGAACAATTTTAAAACATGTAGTTTAAGCATAAAATGCAACAATTTTAAATTTACTAGAATCATTTAAAAGTTAAAACAACCCAATTTGCTTTATGTTTTTCTTTTCTAAACTTGACACCAGCTGGGGTTATATAGGTTGAATAAATGAATAATTACTATTATGTTCATTTTCATATGATAAAGGTAATCTTTTAGGCCAAACCAGCTATTCTCAACCTTGGGGTCGGGACCCCAATTGGGGTCGCGAGATGATTTCTGGGGGTCGCCAAATCATTTTGGAAGTCAGCTCTGTCTTCTTTGGTCATTTAATGTCTTTTTTTGGTCATTTTGTGTCTTTTTTTAGTCATTTTGTGTCTTTTTTGGTCGTTTTGTGTCTTTTTTTGGTCAATTTGTGTCTTTTTGGTCATTATGTGTCTTTTTTTGATAATTTTGTTTCCTTTTTTGGTAATTCTGTGTCTTTTTTAAAATAATTTTGTGTCTTTTTTAGTAATTTAGTGTCATTTTTTTGGTAATTCTGTGTCTTTTTTGGTCATTTTGTTTCTTTTTTAAGTATTTTAGTTTTTTTCTATCATTTTGTGTCTTTTTTGGTAATTCTGTTTATTTTTTTGGTTGAGTGGGGGTCGCGGACAACATGCATGTTAAATTGAGAACTACCGGGCTAAACCACTTCAACCTAGCTTTGTTTTGTTGGCTCAGCACAATTAATTCATGTACTGGACTATTTTAAAAAGTAGTTGTAACTACCCTATTAAATAAAGTAACTCTTAATAATGTCATACACGTTTAAATGGCCCAAGAAAATTATGTTAGTATATTACAATTACCCTTACAAATCTAGTTAGACTGACCTGGTAATTAATTAACAGTAACGCAAATACATCATGTTGACCCGACATATTTACATTTTGTTCACTCAACAAAACTGTTTCTCGCTAAATTAAAGCATTTTATTTAGGTGGGAATTATTTCCATAATTTTATTACGTTCTGGGAACAAGTTATTTTTTTTTTTGTGTATATCACTTGATGCATTTTCATCTCTCTATCGATATAAATACCTTAATTCCTACATAATGCCTGCACCCAGCACTGTGTTTCATAGAGGAGGGGGGTTATTGAAACTATTTCTTTTTATCTTGACTCCAGCTGTATCTTGTGAGGGATTGGGATGGGCCGAACACGGAGCCTTCAAAGAGTCTGGAAGGCTTTGATGATCTACTTCCTCTTCCTGGTGGATCAACAGGGCTGTGGCCTTGACTTGCTCCAAGGAAGACAAAGTCCTTCCTTAAACTTGTAATCAGCTCCTGCAGGAGAGAGGAACTTGGACTCAGGAAATAAAATCCCTACATATGACATGAGGTTTCAGTGTGTGACTTTTGATGCATTGATTTCAAGGTACTGAGAAAATTCTCTGTGAAATTAAGACGGTGGTATTATCTTTCATTAAAATAGATGCCTTTGCAATTTACTTTTATCCTTATGAGCCATCTGGATATTACAGGTCTTAGGATGTAATTGTTGTGGGAAATTACATATTAGCATGAGGTTAATCATTTAAGATCAGCTAATACACACAGTCAGTAGGGTTTGATGATTCGGGCAAAAGCACACGATCCTTCAATGGACCAGTTCTTTCTATTTATTAAAGCAGAACATTTTTTCCCCCTCATCCAACTGGAAGGTCAAAGGGTGCCAGTTTTACACTGCATACTAATTATAATCACATATTGAGTTTTACATTGGAAAAGGGCCGAATCTAAGTTGAGTATGATGTTGATTGTCCATGCTGCAAGTTTATCTGAACTATCACTCGTTGCCAGTCTGCTGCTAGCTATCCTTTTTAACCCATTGATGGGAAAGCATTACCACATTTCTACCATTGAAACCGGGAGCGCTGTTGCGTCACTCTACCATTAAGGCCGGGACAGCGGATATGTCATTTTGTAGTATTTGTATTTTTTTCCACCTATTTTCGGTCTCTTGGCCAATGAAATGCATCAGAATACATGCGGGAGTGTCGCAATGCATCATGGGACTTTTCCAGAACTTTAAATCATGGTGAAGACGACTATAGCGGAGGAATATATATATATATATATGTATATATATCTATAGCGGAGGAGCTCAGCAGGAAGTGACGGAAGAGATCTGATGAAAACAGCACCGATTATTTTATTGCTGATCTGAACTTCGAACCCTCGGAACCAATCGACCAGATTTATGGATGAGGAATATGTTTTTAGACGACATATTTTCACCGAAGAACAGACAGATTTGTGGCCATCTGGAGATAATAATAATATTATTAATAATATATTACTATTAATAATACTAATAGGCTAATTGATTGTGATGATGATATAAGAAATCATGACTGTTTATGTCTTATATTACTTTATGCGTCGTTGAGTACCCTGAAAAGTGCAATATATAAAATGTATTATTATCATTTATTATTATTATTATTATTATTATGATAATTATTATTTTTTATTACAGTATGCTAATGAGAACTATGTCTTGTTCTTCCAATGGTCATATCATGTTAGCATCTTGCTAATGGGCATGTATTAGTATTATGCATATGATTTTTTTTCCAGATAAATGTAACATTTTCTGAGTTTGTTGATTTTTAAAAAAAACTTTATTGAAGGTTTGGACAAATAAATGAATTTAATTTCTATCTGCTACAGAGGCTGAAAAATCTTCTGTTGAATTTCCAGAAAAACTTCAGGTTTTAGGGGGTTCTTTCAAGATCGCCCAGAGGTTTTCCAGGCGTTTTAGGCCTCAATGGGTTAAACAAACACCAACCAACGTAAAGGAGGACAAAGCACAATCATAAGGAAAGCTCTGTAAGAGTTGTATTCAGGCTTGAATTGATTAATCGTTGATCAATATATTTGGATAGTTTTGCTTCAGATGTTGCACAGGGCTCTCAGCATTACGCTGGATGAGCAGATAGCTAGCAGCTAGCTAGCAGCTAACGGTGTGAACGGCACTGTGAACATTCGTCGTCAATTTGTCGTGGTTTGTTGTCAAAAAACAACGGAAAATCTTGGATTTATCAACACCAGACACAATGTTTTTTTTTATTATTATTCTGGCCAATAAAAATGGTCTGCTTGTGTGTCAAAAAGTACATTTTGGATGGATAAATGATGTTGTATGGAAGTAGGACACATCATTATAGGTTTAACTGAGGTGGGAGGAATATTCTTCAGTGTTAACAATCCACTCAAACTTAACATTTGAAGAGAAGTAAAGTAGTTAGATAAGTTGTGAAATAACCGCCTTATTTCAAGAAAAAAGAGGATATTTTCACCCATTGCAGGTTTAGGTAAAATTATTAAATTTATGTCAAATATATTGACATCCGTTCGCTGCTTAAATGTGGATTCACAGAGGACGGACGGACTTTGAGCTGAGATGAGAGAAGCTGCAGGGTACTTGCTGCACAGCCAGAGAGCAGAGACGACCAAAGAAACCCCTGTTGCTGGCTGGCAGCAGGGCCCAACAGGGAGGTGTGTGCTTAATGGTAAAATGTAGAATTTTAACTGTAGATTTAAACAGACCCTGTCTTACAACAGCAATACTCAAAAGTGTCCCATTTTCAGTCCACTTAGGCTCCGTTCACACGAGGACGGTCTGAACAGAAGACGCAAAAGTGGCGTCTCGTCTTCACTTTTTATTCCTCGTTTAGACGAGCGTTTTCAGGAGGAAATCTGCTGCATACGGTGACGCAAAAGTGTGTGAAATTCGATTGGCGGCATCACTTAAAGCCATAAGAGCATCTTTGGGCATGCAGAAGTTTTCACGCCACACATTTCCATCAGCTACTCCTTCCACAAAGTTCTCCTCCATCACTAGATCTCCCAGGTCTCGTTCACAGCCGTCTGGCTCCTCCCACCAATCGCTGCATCCAGAATGTGATGGAGGTAATTCCAGATCCTTCTCTGTTCACTAATACTATCTGTACATATCCTGGACATTTGGTGGAAAGACTCCTGTAAGTTTATTAGAGCTGCCAGAGCAGCTTGAAGGTCCCACCATGGAAATAATCCCACGTTTCTTTATTTCCTGTCCTGGAGCATGTATGTGACGTAAACACATACGTGACGTGAGCAGATCAGATCAGAGTTTTGTGTCTTGTCAGTGTAGACGACACGCTACGGAGGAGAGGATTACACTTTTACACTTTGGAGGGTGGTTTCAGATTTTTGCGTCTTTAAGCCCCAAAAACGCTGTCACCGTCTAAACGAAAGGCACTTCACATAAAATATTTTGTCGTTTTTACCCGCGAGCGTCCTCATGTAAACGGGGCCAAAGGAGATATTATAGTTAGTTAGTTACCTACCAGCAGCTGTCTGCAAGCAGTCTTTGGTGTGGTGGTGTTTTGAACATGCTGTGGTGGGGTAGAGACACTTTGATTAGCCTGTATTTAACACAACTCTCCATCACAAGCAGAGTGGGCATACTATATCACTAAATTACGGTGGCCCTGAAGTGCAAATCACAACAGCAAATCAAAAAACACGACAAATCAGAAAACACAACGACAAATCATCGTCACTGATTGGACTGGTGGTCCGTAGTCACCAGTCCAATCAGTGACTCATGTCACCCGAGGGCACCTACCTTTTGCGGTTTGGTTAATGTCGTTGTCGTTTCTGATTTGTTGTTGTGTTTTCTGATTTGTTGTTGTGTTTTCTGATTTGCCGTTGTGATTTGCACTTCAGGGCCACCGTACTAAATCTATAAAGCAACTAGTCTTAATAACTTTTGAGTAACTTTTATATGCACAAGCAGATGAAGATGCTATATCCTTTCACACACATGCACACACACACACCTCTAAATGTCAATGCCTCGTAGTTAACACCCTTCCTTCTGGCAAGAGATTCAACAGCTGTAAGAGATTCTGACCGAGACCTTCTGGTCTTTCTCTCTGCACCATGACAACATCCAACAGAGCTTTACAGTCAATATTTCTAACAGCAGGTCCTATCAATGGGTTTATGCCACCACAAGATTTTCTTTGTAGCGGTTAGGCCAGACGGCAATCTCCGTGTCTGAGCATGGAGGCCACCAGGAAGTGCCTTAAGCTGCATTCTACTGAAAATTCCAGCAGGGGGCGCTGAGTTTGGCTGCAAAAAAAACCTGCCCATTCATTTCAGTGCATAATTTTAAAACTTCTTACTTGATTTACTACCTCAGAAATTTTTTTTAGGACAACACTATGGTCTCAATCACTAGTAAAAAATCATCTTCAAGACAATCTGATGTTAATAGTGTAAATAATGGCCCAATTTAGAAGAAAATAGAAGATAAAGAATCGTATGATTTGGGGCGTGGTAATCACAGTAATTATTTTCTCTTTGGATTTTACCAAACATGTATAGAGTGTAGGTGGCTACAGTTATTTAAGCAATCTAGGGACAAACTAGCTGAATCCTTGCCATGCATGTCCCCACCTGTTCAGGTGTCAGCTTTGGTTGAACTGTACTTTGTTTTCTTGCATCTTATTATGCCACAACATCTGTTTTTCATTTCCTTTTAATACATCTAGACCAGAGATTCCTTCCCAGAGAAGATTTCAGTTTAATGGACAAAAAGGAAAAATTCCAGTCAAATATTATTTTTGTTTATTGAGCTGACAAACAATTGAGCAGCAACAAAGTTGGACGATTTACATTAGCCAGGGTTAACACTGCAAAAAACTCAAAAAAAATCAAATAATTTCCATTCTTAGACATTTTCTTAGATGAATAAGAGAAAAAAAAACTCTTATAAAAACTAAAACTAAAGATAACCATAACCTGTTGCTGGATCATGTATTTTACTTCCTTGTAGCAGTGAAGCATGCAGCTAGTGGAAGTATTTTCGTTATGTCCTGAGAGATTTAAAAATATCATGAACATGAAAAGATTTCACGGGAAAAAAACGAGCAAATGCCTGGTGATCGAAAATTAGGTGTGGATTTTTTTTGACAAATCTTTATAACTGGATTATCCTCATAATAAAACTAAGCTATTTCCAAATAATTTATTTAAGGCAGACATTTATTGCAGCTATAGCAAATGTTTTGGAATCTGTTATTTCATTATCTTAGTATCACTGTAATTTGCATAGGCAGAGCATATATTACACCTTCCTACTGACTGCGTAATTACCATTTCCCATTTAGGAGCTCAAATTGTACACTGCAAAAAAAGAAAAGTTGGGTGAACTCAAAATTTCAAGGCAACAAACTTCCATAAAATTTTAAGTTGGACAATTAAACTAAATATTTTAAGTTTTGTTTTTGAGTTTGCTCAAATTCAGATTGACTGAATTCAGATTTTTGTCAACTCAACTGTACTGTAATTGTACTAACTTATAATTTTACATTGTAATAACTTTTAATCCTTACTTCTGCTAACTTCTGCAATGTGCTGAATTGGCACGATTATAACGCTGCTATGAAATGTCAGCTAATGTTGAGACCACAATTTTGAGTTAGCATTGATACGCTAATGGCTACTCTTGTAGCTGTAACAAGCAGCGCCGCTAGCATCAGTTAGCCGCTAGCTTTCGCTAATGAATTTCACCGCTTTCCCGAATTTCCCAACAAAGAAATAAGAGTTATCAGAACTATTGTCCCTTGTTGTGAACCCCAACTTAAAGATATAAGTAACAACAACTCACCAACTTGTTTTTGAGCAGTCAACTGGCTTCCTTTGTTGTGCTAACTTACATTATTGCCCTAAATGTCAATAATTTATATTTCCAAGTTTTACCAACTTAAATCACTGTTTTAGGCCAAAAAATACAAGTTGGCTTTTTTGCAGTGCATGTAAGGTAGAGCACAAATGTGCCCTGTGTGTCCCTCAGTGTCTGGTAGGTCTTTCCCTTGGAACATCCACCTGTTCCCAGGAAGTGATGGCTATCAGTTTGTTTGTAATGAAAAGAAAATGATCTGGATACTGCAGGGCCATAGAAAATTGTTCTGGACACAGTGATTGACAGGTGATATCTGGGAAGTTGAGAGCATCACATCAATAAGTTCTTACCACTAGAGCTGAAAAATCAAAAACAAATTGTCAGGAAAAAAAACATGAACTCACAGAATGCGGCTGTAGTTTCTGTTTGTGGAACATTACACTATAGGTTCATGCATAGCGTCTTTACACAGAAGCAATCCCTCAGAAAATCTATCTAACAATTGCCTGTCACCTCTGTGTCAAACACTGAGATATGAGTGCTGACAGACTGAGTGGAAAAGTGTAGCTTAACTGAAGATTTCCCCGCAGACCTTCAATACCAGGTAACACTGTTCGCCCACTTAATTGCACCTTACAGTTAAGAGTCATTTTCTCAGATCCAGGAAGGGGCTCCAGCCTTGATTTTGCTGTTAACAACCCCTCAGACCGCCACATTCTCCAGACAAGGCTATATTAGACTTTAATTAATTCTGTGGCTAGCAATACTCAAAGGTAATGGCTTTGCAGGTATGCAGCTCACAGCGCAGGTATGCAGTGCTGTAATGAACAACATGGCCAGAGTTCAAAGTGGATGTCTGGTGTGGGACGCTGCAGGAGCTTGATGTGAGGGAATGCTGCAGAGACTGTAAACTCAGAGCCACGTCTGGCTGGAGCAGTTACACTGCAAAAAAAGAAAAGTTGGGTGAACTCAAAATTTCAAGGCAACAAACTTCGATAAAATTTTAAGTTGGACAATTAAACTAAATATTTTAAGTTTTGTTTTTGAGTTTGCTCAACTCTGAATTACTCTGGCACGATTGTAACGCCGCTATGAAATGTCAGCTAATGTTGTGGCCACAATTTTGAGTTAGCATTGATACGCTAATGGCTACTCTTGTAGCTGTAACAAGCAGCGCCGCTAGCATCAGTTAGCCGCTAGTATCAGTTAGCTGCTAGCTTTCGCTAATGACCAAATTTCCCAACAAAGAAATAAGAGTTATCAGAACTATTGTCCCTTGTTGTGAACCCCAACTTAAAGATATAAGTAACAACAACTCACCAACTTGTTTTTGAGCAGACAACTGGCTTCCTTTGTTGTGCTAACTTACATTATTGCCCTAAATGTCAATAATTTATATTTCCAAGTTTTACCAACTTAAATCACTGTTTTAGGCCAAAAAATACAAGTTGGTCTTTTTTGCAGTGTACCTGCATTTGAATGGAAGCTGCTAGAACATTGTTGTTCTGTTTTCTCTGAATTTTTGGATCATGAGCTATCAATACCTTGTCTATAAACTGTGAATGCCTAGATTTAGTTTGGCATAGTGGCTAAGGGGTTAGCATTGTCATCTGACATTGTCCTGCACAACCCCGAGTGTCCATCACGGATTAAAGACTCGCGGTCAGGACCGTTGCACACTGCAAAAAAGCCAACTTGTATTTTTTGGCCTAAAACAGTGATTTAAGTTGGTAAAACTTGGAAATATAAATTACTGACATTTAGGGCAATAATGTAAGTTAGCACAACAAAGGAAGCCAGTTGTCTGCTCAAAAACAAGTTGGTGAGTTGTTGTTACTTATATCTTTAAGTTGGGGTTCACAACAAGGGACAATAGTTCTGATAACTCTTATTTCTTTGTTGGGAAATTCGGTCATTAGCGAAAGCTAGCGGCTAACTGATGCTAGCGGCGCTGCTTGTTACAGCTACAAGAGTAGCCATTAGCGTATCAATGCTAACTCAAAATTGTGGTCACAACATTAGCTGACATTCATAGCGGCGTTACAATCGTGCCAGAGAAATTCAGAATTGAGCAAACTAAAAAAACAAAACTTAAAATATTTAGTTTAATTGTCCAACTTAAAATTTTATCGAAGTTTGTTGCCTTGAAATTTTGAGTTCACCCAACTTTCCTTTTTTTTGCAGTGTAGCGCCACAGCAAAACTGTTACAAATCTTTGAGCCACAATATGAGCTCATCTTAATTTCATAATTTGCACACGCACACATTCCTGGATTTATAAATGGTTGTCAAACCGGTTTGAACATTTTTAAAACCGGCCCAACCCCAGTGAGGGTGCCATGAATGCTTTTGCAGCCTTGTAATACGGGGCTTGTGTGGCTGTTTGCAGTTCAAATAGAATATCTATGTGCGTATGACCATGATTCATGCACATGTATGGATCATAGCCCTGCTTGCAATGGTTTATTTTGTAGACTGTATGTTTCGGCAACCGTTGTCCATATCTACAGGTAGGAATAGCAGCTGTATTCTATGAGGCTTTGAGATAATGACAGTGAATTACTCTCATGATAGGATGATTTATAATACATTGCCTCAGAGAGGAGGGTCCTGTTACCAGTAATTGAAACACTAAGAATTCACTCTGTTGCCTAAATTACATTCTGCTGTTGGGTATGAACACTTCTCCTCCCACAAGAGATGATGAATCACAACTTCAGAGGAAAATCCAAAGTGTTTTTAAAGCAGTAAAGTAAAAGCCGGCTCAATACCGCTGCATGCTTTGCCTCTTTGGTCACAGATCAACAAAAATGGTAAACATGAGTGTTCTGTGCAGTTTACTGCTGTCAGCTTACAGGATTATGGGCTTTTAAATAAAGTAAATAAATAAAAATCAAACGATAACTTCTACTTCCTCCATTTCTTACCATTTAGAGCCACCAATATGCAAAGTTGCTTCATGCAACTTTAAATGCAGCAACACATTTTCTTGAGATAATATTTGTTACGATCAACAGGGGGAACCCAAATGCAGCACACAGACTCCAAATGATGAATGTTAAAGGAAGGTTTTATAGTCTAATTGCAGTGAACAAAGATGAATGTGAGGAGGACAATCTCACTGGTGGAGGCAAAGGCAAGTGAGATTGCAGGATGGGAGCATGGCAAAGCAAGTAGACAGGCAGCAAACATAGTCTAGACAGAATTGTCCAAAAAGTGAAAGTGAGGAGCATTTATGGGTACAAGTCGGGAACTGGCCTACTTTACTTATTTCAAGGGTTCTGAATAAAAAAAAAATGGTTCCCAAGCGAAATTTTGAGTTTTTGACCTTCTCATTTGTATATCAAATGGCCACCAAATTGCCCATCTTGCACAGTCGTTGGACCATTTCCTAGTTTTTTTGTAAGTTGGCAATCAAAGATGAGGAAATTAAGTTTCTGGATCTATAGTCGATAAGGATATATATATATATATATGCAAAATAGCAACTTTTAAGGTGAAATTAAGCATTATTTGTGTCATTTTTTTAAGGCCGACATAAAAATTCAATCAATATCACTTTTAAATGTTCCAGTTGGTATTTTGCATATATATATATATATATATATATATACATGAAAAAGACACTGAGCCTCCACTATATCCTTGCTCTGACCCTAGACTATAGATCCAGAAACTTAATTTCCTCATCTTGATTGCCTACTTACAATAAAACTAGGAAATGGTCCAATGACTGAGCAAGATGGCACAGCATTGATACGCTAATGGCTACTCTTGTAGCTGTAACAAGCAGCGCCGCTAGCATCAGTTAGCCGCTAGCGTCAGTTAGCCGCTAGCTTTCGCTAATGAACCGAATTTCCCAACAAAGAAATAAGAGTTATCAGAACTATTGTCCCTTGTTGTGAACCCCAACTTAAAGATATAAGTAACAACAACTCACCAACTTGTTTTTGAGCAGACAACTGGCTTCCTTTGTTGTGCTAACTTACATTATTGCCCTAAATGTCAATCATTTATATTTCCAAGTTTTACCACATTAAATCACTGTTTTAGGTCAAAAAATACAAGTTGGCTTTTTTGCAGTGTGTTTCTCCTCCTCAGAAACTCGCCTCATGGAGTTATCGTTCTGATCTGTAGGTGGCACAATTTTTTTTACATAGATGGCTACATTATAATTCCATATGCAGGAAAAACCCTGCAGACAGTCACAGCATTATTAAGATTTGGTCGTACAACTTTGATTCCAAAAAAATTGAGACATTGTCTAAAACATAAATAAAACAGAATCTGATCTTTTTTTTTTTGCAAACTGTACAAGGACAATATATTTAATGCCCAAACTAATAAACCTTTTATACACTCTGAATCTGAATTTGAGACATTCTGTTATATTTACATTTTCACAGTGTCCCGACTTTTTTGGAATCAAGGTTCATGCAACTAACCTTCCTAAACCAACATACCTACACTGCAAAAAAAGCCAACTTGTATTTTTTGGCCTAAAACAGTGATTTAAGTTGGTAAAACTTGGAAATATAAATTATTGACATTTAGGGCAATAATGTAAGTTAGCACAACAAAGGAAGCCAGTTGTCTGCTCAAAAACAAGTTGGTGAGTTGTTGTTACTTATATCTTTAAGTTGGGGTTCACAACAAGGGACAATAGTTCTGATAACTCTTATTTCTTTGTTGGGAAATGCAGGAAAGCGTTGAAATTCGGTCATTTGCGAAAGCTAGCGGCTAGCGGCTAGCTGATGCTAGCGGCTAACTGATGCTAGCGGCGCTGCTTGTTACAGCTACAAGAGTAGCCATTAGCGTATCAATGCTAACTCAAAATTGTGGTCGCAACATTAGCTGACATTTCATAGCAGCGTTACAATCGTGTTGAGTTGACAAAAATCAGAATTCAGAGTTGAGCAAACTCAAAAACAAAACTTAAAATATTTAGTTTAATTGTCCACCTTAAAATTTTATCGAAGTTTGTTGCCTTGAAATTTTGAGTTCACCCAACTTTTCTTTTTTTGCAGTGTATTAGTAGTATCAGCCGTACTACCTGCAATATTGTAATGGTATTAGTCGTAGTTAATACTTCCTTGTCCAACATCAACAAGCTTAAATTTTTTCAGTCTTAGCAATTTGAAGAATGATCCTATAGCTGTTGTGTACTGAAGGAGTTCACATCCAGGTTAACTTGTATATCAGAGACCTGCTTATGTGGAATTAACATCTTGCTGCACAGCTCCCTCCACCACCAACAGAGAGCTGTTTGTTTATTTTCTCTACTCGGAGCAAAAACTCTATAAAAGTTCCCCGGGTTCAACATATCATATTCTCTGGCACTCTGGTAAGAATATGCCAAATATGCTATCAGTGGATTCCTGGTGTGGTAATGCTGTTTTAATCAAATATTCCTGTAGAAGGGTTTCAGCCAGCAGGATCCCACCTCTGTGCAGACTGAAGGTCAGAGGAAATGTCCAGGATCAGCATTGCTGGCCAGCTTTAGGTAGGGCACAACAGTGTGTAATCAGAAGCGATTAAATTGAAACACATTTTGATTCACCTTCATCGTGATAATATCCACTCCTTTAAAAGCGAGCTGGCTCCTCCAGCTGAGATCACAGAGCAGCAGCTACTGTTTGTACACTGCACACAGCTTGCCGTCTTTTTTTCCACAAATTAAACCACTCCATGTGAAACCACCAATCCCACACACAAGCATCATGCATACATGATGATTTGCATGCATGCATTCACACACACACACACAAACACAGCCGCACATACACTGTAAAAAAAAAACCCTGTTGTTTTTACGGTAAAAAACCAGCAGCTGTGGTTGCCAGAACTTTACCGTAATAAATACGGTGCAACTTTTTCTAATATTACGGTAAAATGATATTAGCACTGTTGATTTCATGTCCATTGCCATTTTATTCCATATTTTACTGTAAAAAAGAAAAAGTTTTTCAATCAAAAGAAACTCTGTTCTGCCATATAATTGACAAGAAAATACTAATACTAATTATAATTATAAATGCCGCATAATACAAAGATTTTAACATTAAATATCACAGTATATTTCTGTTAGAGATATGGTGTTTAGTACATTTAAAAGTGAGAAAAAGTATTTTTCCCAAAAATAAATGCAAAAATTATAGTGATGGCTTGTATGTATATTACAATATATTTTGTTACAAACAAGGTGCCAGTGTATTTTACAGTGGAGTTATGTATTTTAAAAAAACAAACAGTTTTGGCTGATATATATATTTACAGTGTTTCATTGTTACTGAAACTGAATTAACTCATTTATCATTTTACGGTATTTTACTGTCATGGTTTAGCAGTTTTTCACCGTAAAATCTATAGAAATTTTTTACAGTGTACATTTAAATTTAGAATAGGAAACCCACTCACTGTAAGTTTTACGGTGAAGTTCTGGCAACCACAGCTGCCGGTATTTTTCCGTAAATTAAATTTTTTACAGTGTACACTGCACACAGCTTGCCGTCTTTTTTTCCACAAATTAAACCACTCCATGTGAAACCACCAATCCCACACACAAGCATCATGCATACATGATGATTTGCATGCATGCATTCACACACACACACACACACACATACATACACAGTGTAACCCCGCTGAGGTTCATTTCTCCTGTTACAAAGATAGTGTTATTGATGTGATGGGTCACATTGCAATTTAGAGGCAATTAAAAGGTAATGAATGTGCTCAAATGAAACCTGTGTCTGGAGGGCATTTGCAGTGTATGGTAGAGATGATATATTTGTCTGTGTGTGTGTGTGTGTGTGTGTGTGTGCTGGACACAGTTATTCATGTAGCTTTAAGCCAGAATAAAAGATAACTCAAAGAAAAGTGCCTTTGAACATGATGCTTTTATAATATTTTAATAGTTATGGCCAAATGTAAATCTATGTAGTTTATATTCAGGGCACTTACAGCAGCACAGTGTGTACCTTTAATTATCAACAAAATACTTAATGGTCTGGTTTATTTCCCTTCCTTTCATCCTATTAGACATAGGTAGAATTGGCATGAAATTGGACGCCGTTGTGGCCCGACAGTTACTGACCCTTTTTTTTTCCTTATCTTGACATGCACAGAGGACTAAACGCTCTGTGACAAATTCATTTCTAACAAATTATCTTTTCAAGTGGAACGGTTTTTAGCCTCAACTATCAATTAAGGACTTACAGAAATTCGCTTTGCTCCTCGCTGAGTAGAATCATTTTGGGGCCGCTTCATTGTGTAATAAGCACCTATCATTATTTGGATGGTTGTGAATTGTGCATTTCAACACTTGAAGATGTAACTCCAGTGTTATGCTTGAGTAATTGATTCTTCAGCTCCATTTGAGTTGTATAGAAGTTAATGGAATATGCACATATCACTTTAAACAATAATTGAATAACTCTTGTAAATGTAAAACTTTATCAGAAGTTATTTGGATTTAGCAAACAAATTGGCATGTTCTAAAGAGGTAAAACTTTCTGCAGAATTACAAACCAATTCTGATTTAAGAACTATATTTACCACCAACCTCATGACTGTTTCCATTAACCAGCTAATTATATTTATGGTTTATGTGTCATTCCTCCAAGTGACCAGTACCCAAACACCTGAAACCAGTCCATTTATTAATTTAAATCAATTGTGAACCTGTATTTACCCTTAGAAGGGCCATATCCATCAATTATATCTCATAAGTTGCTGCTGCATATTTTGGGTTGATGCATTTGTTACACAGATTTGGTGCTCATCTTAACCATTTTTAACTGCTTGGGAATTGATAAAAACACCAAGACCTTGACAAACACCACAGAAAGATCCATGATTTCATTTGGTATCCAAAACATTTTTACATTTTAGAGATTTCTGCAAATATCTTAGTTTTGGCAATATGCCTACACTGCAAAAAAAGAAAAGTTGGGTGAACTCAAAATTTCAAGGCAACAAACTTTGATAACATTTTAAGTTGGACAATTAAACTAAATATTTTAAGTTTTGTTTTTGAGTTTGCTCAACTCTGAATTTCTCTGGCACGATTGTAACGCCGCTATGAAATGTCAGCTAATGTTGTGACCACAATTTTGAGTTAGCATTGATACGCTAATGGCTACTCTTGTAGCTGTAACAAGCAGCGCCGCTAGCATCAGTTAGCCGCTAGCTTCAGTTAGCTAGCAAGCTAGCTTTCGCTAATGACCGAATTTCAAGAAACAAAGAACAAAGAAATAAGAGTTATCAGAACTATTGTCCCTTGTTGTTAACCCCAACTTAAAGATATAAGTAACAACAACCCACCAACTTGTTTTTGAGCAGACAACTGGCTTCCTTTGTTGTGCTAACTTACATTATTGCCCTAAATGTCAATAATTTATATTTCCAAGTTTTACCAAATTAAATCACTGTTTTAGGCCAAAAAATACAAGTTGGCTTTTTTGCAGTGTACAGCCTCTGAAAAAAGAGTCCCCTGGGACCAGTTAAATGTTTTACTGAAAAAAACAAATGTACTTTACTATCCATCAGTATTTGAAATTAAATGTATCGGTGTAACTATCATATCACAACTATTATTCTATCATTTATTTCTGATGTTTAACAAACGAACAGGAGGAGGGAAAATGTTTTTGTCATGCACATACGTGTTTCTCTAAAGGGACAATGGCTGCCATTCTAAAGCAGGAACTTATAGCAGTATTACTCATTTTCATGTTCATTAGATCTCCCATAACCTTACAAACCTAACCAGGTATTACTTCCTAACTGCTCTCCTAGGTGTTTTTAATTAGTGAGGAATCCTCGTTATGTGAGGCAGATGGCACAATCCTCTGTCTTTTGTTAAAGTCACACTAATTAGGATTCTCGGAGAAGATGCGTCCAACCAGAATCCTTAATAAGGGAGCCTGTTAAGCCAAGTAATAAGAAACCTGATGTCTCTACGACAGTACTCACCTTGAAACTCGAAAATAGAAACCAGTCAATTTTTTAGCACAGACCTTTTGTCGATGCTTTTCGATTGTGTGCTGGTGTTGCTGAGAGGTAAATGTGATAATGCCGTTAAAAGAAAATACTTTATTTTTCCTATCAACAGCCTTTTTTTTTAGTTTTTCAGCTGCAGATTATATGTCACTGCTAAATGATGCATGCAAATGTGAGTGAAAAACTGATTAATGATCAGTGATTACATAGATATCAACTGTTAAATTAAACAACAGTTGAGTCAGAGAAGCAAAGCAAGCCACCAGAGAATGTCTGCTGCCTTTTGTGTGAATGGAAATTTCTTCTTCTTGCACATCAAACCCCCCACATGTCAGTCTTCTCTGGGCCTTCCAGGACTTTGAAAGCAGGACTTTGAGGAAGATTTGTAGACGCTCTCATCTGAGTCCAGATACCCCCTTCTAAACAAGCACAGATGGCAAATTAAGGCAAATATGGCCCAAAATGAATCTAAGTTAATTTTGGCTTCTTCCACAGAATGTGGTCTGACAGAAAATAATGCTGGCTCGGGGTTTTGACATTCTGAAACATTATCATTCACACTCCATCTCCAGGAAATAATGCTACCTGCTTTTAATTGCCATCACCATCACTCATACTGTATATTGTGTCAAAATAGGAAGGTTTTTGAGAGACAGTTACTGGTTGCACAATACTAATTGTAGATGAAGGTCACAAAGACCTTTACTCTGTGTGCAGTTTATATATATATCTATAAGGGATGGACCAATTGTGAAAATCTGGCCCGATAACATTTTTTCAAGGGGAGATACGACAGGTAAATAGGGTCATTTTTTAAACTTGAAGATAGAATTTTTTACAGAAGGAAATTGGGGTCTTTTTTATCATTTCATTAATCAAAAAAGTACTATAAAAAGCCATAAAAAATACATTTTTAACTTCTTAAGTGTCCTTGTTCTATTCTGTTTTTTTTTCTATTGTTGTTTTTATTTATGCTACCTCAGTATTTTATTCTATTGTATTTTACTTGAATACCGGACTGCTGTGACAACCAAATTTCCCTTCGGGGATGAATAAAGTAATCTATCTATCTATCTATCTATCTATCTATCTATCTATCTATCTATCTATCTATCTATCTATCTATCTATCTATCTATCTATCTATCTATCTATCTATCTATCTATCTATCTATCTATCTATCTATCTATCTATCTATCTATCTATCTATCTATCTATCTATCTATCTATCTATCTATCTATCTATCTATCTATCTATCTATCTATCTACCGACCTATCTATCTCTCTCTCTCTCTCTCTCTGTCTCTCTCTCTATCTATCTATCTATCTACCTACCTATCTATCTATCTCTCTCTCTATCTATCTCTCTCTCTACCTATCTATCTATCTATCTATCTATCTATCTATCTATCTATCTATCTATCTATCTATCTATCTATCTATCTATCTATCTATCTATCTAGACGAACTGATCCGTAAAAACCGTCAGAATATAGTTGGTGTGTGTAAGTGTAGCTGAAGTTGAGATTTCTTGTTCAGAGCTATTCTGAAAGAAGACATGTTATAAAGGGCGAGACACTATAGGAAAAAAAACATCTTTTTTTGATGCACTGATTAATTTAAAGTTATTGTAAGTCGCTTTGGACAAAAGCGTCTGCTAAATGACATGTAATGTAATGTAATGAGGACTGGACCATGCAACAGGGAACACGCTAAAACATGCTAATCATGCTAACGAACCTCACAGGTATGATTGTTGCAGTGTTTTCCTTCCTCATTAAACATTTGAAAAGACCGTTTTTGGAATATTCTGACAATGACTTTGTTTTAACTAATGCTAACATTAGCAAGTAGTTTTGTTTCTCTCCTTTTGCTAGATCATTGCTACATTTGTTGACAAGTCAACAACATCAGCTGTCGATTAGAGCAGTAGTTCTCAACCTTTTTGAGTCGCGACCTGCAATTTAACATGCATGTTGTCCGCGACCCCCGCTCACTGAACAGAATGTCACATGCACAGTTCAGATCACCCAGAAGGGAAACAAAATGACCAAAAAAAGACACAAAATGACAAAAAAAGACACAAATTGACCAAAAAAGACACAAAATGACAAAAAAAAGACACAAAATGACCAAAAAAGAAACAAAATGACCAAAAAAAGACACAAAATGACCAAAAAAGAAACAAAATTCCCAAAAAGACACAAAATGACTAAAAAAAGGACACAAAATACCAAAAAAGACACAAATTGACCACAAAATGACCAAAAAAAGACACAAAATGATCAAAAAAAGACACAAAATTACAAAAAAAAGACACAAAATTACCAAAAAAAACCCAAAATTACTAAGAAAAAAGACATTAAGTGACCAAAAAGACTAAAACACATTAACACATGAACACTTTAACACAGTGGAGACAGAGCTGACTTCCAAAATGATTTGGCGACCCCCAGAAATCATCTCGAGACCCCAACTGGGGTCCCAACCCCAAGGTTGAGAACAGCTGGATTAGAGGTATAATGTTAAAACCAAGGAGCAGAATAAATGTATTAGTGCTACCGCTTCTTCATTTGCTATGAATGTGCATTACGTGCTTATAACCATGCTGCTTATGCATGGACTAGTAGAACATTAGAGCACCAAGACAGCAGAGAAAATAGGAAGATTTGCAGCTTTTCAATCCTTTTGTCTATAATCCTCTTCTGGAATGTGATCTCCAAAAGTAAGGAAATGATAAACTATCATAATTACAAAGACAAAAGTATAGAATTCAGCCATTCTGATACTTATTGGTTGCTTACCTTGGAAAAGGACAATATATATAAATCACCAGACTTTCCTAGTGTGCAATCAATAATGGTTCAATAACTCCTCATCTCCCCTGTGTACTAATGGCCAGAGCTGGCTTTACAGAAACAAACAAGACTCTGCAGAGAAAGACAACTCTATAGTCGGAGCTTCCTTCTTCAATTATCTGCTATTACTCCAACAACAAAGAGTTACCGGCACAAAGCTGATTAATTCTCCGTTTGGTCAGGTTAGGGTGCTTTATGTTTTGCATCTCTTTTATTCAGCATCAGTCACTTTTTTTTTAAAAAAGAACTAATATGGACATCATAATTAGAGAGAATAATGCACCACTTAATTCAATTTGCTTTTAAAGATGGAATTAATAATAGGAAGGGTGAATGGAATTTTCTACCTGAATCATTTTCATAAATCTTAATAATGAAGTTCACTCCCTTGTTGGCTCTAAATGTCATACCTTGAACTCAGAAACATGGTGCCTTTCTCTCAAACCAATTAATCTTTAGGATGAACTCTTTCCCTTTTCCAAGAACAAGCTCTCTATTATAGTCAGCCGTCTTTCTGACAGTTTCCCTGCCTCGTCTATGATATCATCTTAATCTTACAACATGACGTATTCTACCTCTGCCTATATTTTATAAAGTCTTATCTGGGAAATCATACAGCTATAGTAGGGGTGTGCCATATCATATCATTATAATATCGGTATATTTTTTTTTATGGTTAAAAAATCAATTAAAGTTGTTTTAATCACAAAAAGCTACTTACTCTCTGTCGCTAAACACATGTTGCTTTCAAAATAAGAGCACAGTGTGTTAACAGAATCTACCACAGAACTTACAAGAAGACTGTCAAAATAAGATGCCTTAAATAAAACATACAAGAACCTTTATTCTCCTTTACAAAATGTCATTAAAATATGCCCCCGAAACCCCTAAATGGTTATTTTTATTATATAGTATATAATATTTAGTATAGAGCGTTTTATTTGCATTTGGCAACAGTTGAGATTTGCACTTCACACTACATTTTAGATTTTTATTTATTTATTTATACAGACTACATATTTTCTATATATTTCTAAGTATTTCGTAATATCGTCAAGAATATAGTTATATATAAAAATAGCCTGAAATATCGTGATATTCTTTTAGGGCCATATCGCCCAGCCCTTTTTTTTCTATATTTAGCTACTGTTTATGAAATAAAAGCTATTGTGTTGTACGAATGCACTAAAACATGTATGTTGGTCACTAATAGGTGCTACGTTTAATAGATAAATTAATCCCTCATTGAAGTTGAAACCAACCTATTTCAGGTATCCTATGAGTCAAAAACATTATGTACAATTACAAACAATTAATAAAAATTGATCTATCATTACCAAGTAAAAAAAGTCCTATTGGAAGCTAATCACATTATGTTCATGTTGACTTTCACTTCCAGTGTCAATAATGGCAGCTTGCATTACCTGCAGTGCATCAAAGACATTTGAAAAAATGGACTAAAATAAACAAGACCAATTACATACACTACCGGTCAAAAGTTTTAGAACACCCCAATTTTTCCAGTTTTTTATTGAAATTCAAGCAGTTCAAGTCAAATGAACAGCTTGAAAGGGTCCAAAGGTAAGTGGTGAACTGCCAGAGGTAAATAAAAAAAGGTAAGCTTAACCAAAACTGGAAAATAATGTACATTTCAGAATTATACAAGTAGGCCTTTTTCAGGGAACAAGAAATGGGTTAACAACTTAACTCTATGGAGTCTTGGGCTATTTTGTCCATTTTTGAATTCTTTTCATGTCTTTGTAAGTCATTTTGTGTCTTTTTTTTAGTCATTTTGTGTCTTTATGTGTCTTTTTTGGTCACTTTGTGTATTTTTTTTGTCATTTTGTGTCTTTTGGTGTCTTTTTTGGGTCATTTTGTGTCTTTTTTTAGTCATTTTGTGTCTTTTTTTAGTCCTTTAGTTCAACATAAAATGTGATTTTGAATCTTTTTTTTATTTTCAAAACACTATCATGCTCAATAAAGAATTTTAAATGTTGCAAATGTGCATTAATTTCAGAGAACACTGAGACATTAAACTGCATCATTTTCAATTAAATTCTGGAAAAGTTGGTGTGTTCTAAAACTTTTGACCAGTAGTGTATCTGAAAACAAACAAACAAACAAACAAACAGTTGTATTTTTCATGGTTCAATGTCAAAAGTTTGTCAAATTTTCCAGGCCTGGAAAAGTCATACAATTCCTAAAAATCCTTGAAAGTTGTAAAAGTTATGGCATTTTGTTGTGTTTAATGAAATTAACTATTACAGTAATCTTTCATGGATAACCTTCCACATAATGTATCATAATGCTATTTCCTGTAATGCAGCTCTAATATGCATCAGTGCTTGACTTGAACGTTTTGTTTACTATTTCTTCATTTTCTTCCTGCGTTCCCTCTCAATGCAAATTGTATTAGTCATTAGAGAGCCATGAACTATTAATAGCATGTAGGCTATATATTTATAATGCCACAATGTTTTTCAGACTCTCCTCCAGGAATGAGTTCTGAATAATCAAATGCATTAAAAATACACTGATAGACGATTGGTTCTGTTTCCCCCTTACGTCTAAAAGCCTGTGCCAGTCTCATATAAGTGCTTGTAAAGCGTCATTGCATTCATAAAAAAATGTAATGACGATGCATTGACGCTGTAGTTTGAAGTATAGTCTAGACGGATTTCAGAATAAAGGCCTCCTATAAGAAGTGAGGAGCATTTTTGGGTACAAGTCAGGAACCGGCCTACCTTACATATCTCAAGGGTGCTGAGTCCAAAAAAAATGGTTCCCAAGCGAAATTTTGAGTTTTTGACCTTCTAATTTGTATCAAATGGCCACCAAATTGCCCATCTTGCTCAGTGATTTTCCCCTTAGTTTTTTTGTAAGTAGGCAATCAAGATGAGGAAATTAGGTTTCTGGATCTATAGTCTAGAGTCAGAGCAAGGATATAGTGGAGGCTCAGTGTCTTTTTATGTATATATATATATATATATATACACTACTGGTCAAAAGTTTTAGAACACACCAACTTGTCCAGAATTTAATTGAAAATGATGCAGTTTAATGTCTCAGTGTACTCTGAAATTAATGCACATTTGCAACATTTAAAATTCTTTATTGAGCATGATAGTGTTTTGAAAGTAAAAAAAGATTCAAAATCACATTTTATGTTGGACTAAAGGACTAAAAAAAGACACAAAATGACCAAAAAAAGACACAAAATGACCAAAAAAAGACACAAAATGACACAAAATGACTAAAAAAAGACACAAAATGACCAAAAAAAGACACAAAATGACTTACAAAGACATGAAAATAATTCAAAAATGGACAAAATAGCCCAAGACTCCATAGAGTTAAGTTCCCTGAAAAAAGGCCTACTTGTATAATTCTGAAATGTACGTTATATTTTACCTTTTTTTATTTACCTCTGGCAGTTCACCACCTCCTGACTTGTACCCATAAATGCTCCTCACTTTCACAATTTGGACAATTCTGTCTAGACTAGTATTTGAAATGAATACTAACATAACCAACTATTAGAGACAGAAAAAGATTTGATGCAGTTAAAAATGAGTGTGGATAAAAGAGAAAGGGACAGGAGGAAGCGGCAGCAGGTCAGCTGATGACGTGGTGCCTGGAGCCCACTGGGTGCACTGGGAATAAAGACCAGGCTGTTCTGGAAGCATGCAGAATGAGTGTCTGGTCTGCAGCATGGCGAGGATACTACTGACTGAAGGGATCAGAGTGTTGGTCTCACACACCATATGCATCAAACTATTTATTTCCACTGATCTTGTGCAGGGATGGAGCTATAGCCTGAATTCACCTCAGACAGGGAGACAGGAAGTGCAGTCAGAAGATGTAGTGGGAGGGCATATGGAGAATTTCATAATGTGGATTTCAGGATATTAAATCCCACTCACCAGCTCTATTTCAAGACCATGCTAGCTTATTGGGAGAATGGTTAATACTGAACAGACACGGCTTGGATGGAGAATGTTGCACAGGACATATGGAGTCTCATGTAGATTTCAGCAGAGTGGATCCGACTCACCAGCTCTATTTTGAGATCATCTTATGCCAAAAGGTGATTTTATGTGCTACCATCCCATGTTGTTGTTCAGGAAACCAAAATGTAAATTAGCAGCACATGCAATTTGCACAAAAATATCCCAAAATCATTTTTGAGACAGATATACAGTGTTTTTAGTCCAGCGGTTTAGGACCAGATTTGGGAAGAAAGGGGACACGTCGGACAAAAGCACCACATTTTTCCACATGCTCTCTATCACCATAGGTTTCAATTTTTGGTAGGAGCCACTTCATCAAGATTGCAGATCGGAGATGGCAGCCATATAAAATCTATGAGAACCAGTATACCTTCCAAGCCACTTAGAAGGTCAATCTTAGTGTCAAAATCTACATTTTCTGGGTCAAAGAATAATTTAAAGCTACTGAGAATATCACTAGATGATCAAATAGATATGTTCATTTTCGCCATGTATTTACATAATTATTAGATTCCAAACATTTTCAGCTCAGGATTCTCTGCTGCAGCACTTGAAGCGAGTTGCCTACCAGTCTGGGTGAAAATGAACATTTCTATTTGATCAAATAATCATCTAGTGATAATCTCAACAGCTTTAAATGATTCCTTGACCCAGAAAATGTAGATTTTGACACCAAGATTGACCTTCTGTGTGGCTTGGAAGATGTATTGGTTCTCATAGACTTTATATGGGTGCCATCTCGGATCGGCCATCTTGATGAAGTGGCTCCTACCAAAAATTGAAACCTATGGTGATAGAGAGCACGTGGAAAAAATGTGGTGCTTTTGTCCAGCGTGTCCCCTTTATTTAGCTAAGACACCTGACTAGGATATGTTATTGTCACAATAATTACAGTTACATATTAGTAGGTAAGCTGTAAAATTAGCAACAAGCAGCAAAAAGCAGCAAAATTATTACATATTATATAGTTAAGCTTCTGTTATTATCATAACAGAAGCTTCTATAGTTATTATTTACATAGTGTAGGTAGATGATGTGCTATTTTAAAATGAAATTATCAACATGTCCTTGTGATAATACTCATCCACTAAAATATTGCCCTTGCAAAACAGAAGAGGACTCAATTACTTGACCTGTAGAATTTTTTGAAGCACCACAACAGCAGAGATGAGTGGTTAGTTAAATCTCTTGTTAGTCTGTCTTGCAGCATTGGGGTGCAAGCATTGAATTCAAATCCGTGCAGATAATGAGAGCATTAAGGAGACAAGTGTGAGGATGTCTCACCTTGAAGTACCACTTGCATTTCCTCATGAGCCAATTTATTTTCAGGTAATTAAGTCACCGGTTGGAATAAATGGGTGACGTTTACAGTCTTATGGAAAGAGGAAGAAATGGCCCTACACTGTAAAAAATATTCTGTTTAATTTACGGTAAAATACCAGCAGCTGTGGTTGCCAGAACTTTACCGTAAAAAATACAGTGAGTGGGTTTTCTACTGTAAATTTAAATGTAAATATCAGCTAAATCTGTCATTTAGACTGAAAAATCACTTGCCATTTTATCCCTATTGTTTCTCTTTTTGGTAATTTTGTGTCTCATTTGATAATTTAACGTATTTTTTTGGTCATTTTGTGTCTTTTTTTTTATAATTTCATGTCTCTTTTGGTCATTTTGTGTCTTTTTTGATGGTTTTGTGTCTCTTTTGGTCGTTTTCTGTCTCTTTTTTTTGGTCGTTTTGTGACTCTTTTGGTCATTTTAGGTCCTTTGTTAGGTCCTTTGGTCTGCTATTATTTTTAGGGTAGTTATGTCCTTGTGACGTTATGGTATTTCTCCATACATTTTAAATGAAAAATCTAATATTTTTTTACAGCAAAACTGTGTTTTCTAAAGTTTATGACGGAAAAAAGTAAAAGTTTTGTGCTATTCTTTGATTTACGGTAATTAAAAGTGTCTAAATATTTAATTTCACGCCCTATTTCTGATATAATTTAACAGTGTTTTACTGTAATTTCTACAAACATTTTTTACAGTGTATCTGAACCATTTGGTGTGTTTTTTTCCCGTCTGGAGAACAAATTAAATGGAATAACAAGAGGCCGATGCAAAGAGAGCCTGCCTTGCCCTTAGTTCAGCCACAATAAATAGCCTGGGCCCCCACCACATTTGTCATATTGATTTTTCTTTAATGATATGCACAAGAAAGTAATTTCCTTGTCTCTGCATTGTCAGCGGTGACTAATCAGATTTTCCTGAGACAACCAATTCCATACCTCAAGGAAATGCTTGGCTACAGATACTGGTCATCCAAGTGACACAGACATCACCTAACAGCTTGTACAGGTGCAATCTCTCTCTGCATGCAGGCCTGGAATACTAAGTGTGTACTACCTACAATGTGTCCTTGGTTTTTTAAAGCAACATATCCACCCTAGGCAAGGCATTATGAACACAGATATGATATGAGCAAAGAACCAGACAATAATACACATAATCATAATCCTGCTTTCTTTTTTAAAAAACAAGTATCTCTTATTCTATAAATGTTTTAGAAAAAAAAGAAAAAGAAACAAAATGACCAAAAAAGACTCAAAATGACCAAAAAAAGAACACCAAATGACCAGAAAAGACACTAAATGACCAAGAAGACACAAAATGACACAAAAATGAAAAAAAAATCCCAAAAATATACAAAATGACAAAAAAAGACACAAAATGATCAAAAAAAGGAAACAAAATTACCAAAAAAGATACAAATTGACCAGAAAATGATCAAAAAAAGACACAAAATGACCAAAAAAAGGAAACAAAATTACCAAAAAAGATACAAATTGACCAGAAAATGATCAAAAAAAGACACAAAATAACCAAAAAAAAAAAAAAAAAAAGACCAAAAAGACTAAAACACATTAACACATGAACACTTTAACACAGTGGAGACAGAGCTGACTTCCTAAATGATTTGGCACAGATATGATATGAGCAAAGAACCAGCCAATAATACACATAATCATAATCCGGCTTTCTTTTTTAAAAACAAGTATCTCTTATTCTATAAATGTTTTCATGTCCAGATATTTCTGTGTTCAGAAGAGAAGACTGACTCCATTAAGCCAGTAGTTCTCAACCTTTTTGAGCTGCGACCCCCAATTTAACATGCATGTTGTCCGCGACCCCCCCCACAGTTCAGATCACCCAAAAAAAGAAACAAAATGACCAAAAAAAGGGAAAAAAATGACCAAAAAAGACTCAAAATGACAACAAAATGACCAAAAAAGACACTAAATGACCAAGAAGACACAAAATGACACAAAAAAGAAAAAAAATTACCAAAAAATATCCAAAATGACAAAAAAAAAGACACAAAATTACCAAAAAAAGGAAACAAAATTACCAAAAAAGATACAAATTGACCAGAAAATGATCAAAAAAAGACACAAAATGACCAAAAAAATAAATAAAAAATGACCAAAAAGACTAAAACACATTAACACATGAACACTTTAACACAGTGGAGACAGAGCTGACTTCCAAAATGATTTGGCACAGATATGATATGAGCAAAGAACCAGCCAATAATACACATAATCATAATCCTGCTTTCTTTTTTTAAAAACAAGTATCTCTTATTCTATAAATGTTTTCATGTCCAGATATTTCTGTGTTCAGAAGAGAAGACTGACTTCATTAAGCCAGTAGTTCTCAACCTTTTTGAGTCGCGACCCCCAATTTAACATGCATGTTGTCCACGACCCCCCCCACAGTTCAGATCACCCAAAAAAAGAAACAAAATGACCAAAAAAAGGGGAAGAAATGACCAAAAAAGACTCAAAATGACCAAAAAAAGACACCAAATGACCAGAAAAGACACTTAATGACCAAGAAGACACAAAATTACACAAAAAAGAAAAAAAAAATCCCAAAAATATACAAAATGACAAAAAAAAGACACAAAATGACCAAAAAAAGGAAACAAAATTACCAAAAAGATACAAATTGACCAGAAAATGGTCAAAAAAAGACACAAAATGACAACAAAATGACCAAAAAAGACACTAAATGACCAAGAAGACACAAAATGACACAAAAAAGAAAAAAAATTACCAAAAAATATACAAAATGACAAAAAAAAAGACACAAAATGACCAAAAAAAGGAAACAAAATGACCAAAAAAGATACAAATTGACCAGAAAATGATCAAAAAAAGACACAAAATGACCAAAAAAAAAAAAAAAAAAAGACCAAAAAGACATGAACACATTAACACATGAACACTTTAACACAGTGGAGACAGAGCTGACTTCCAAAATGATTTGGCACAGATATGATATGAGCAAAGAACCAGCCAATAATACACATAATCATAATCCTGCTTTCTTTTTTTAAAAACAAGTATCTCTTATTCTATAAATGTTTTCATGCACTGTAAAAAAAAAAAAAACCTGTTGTTTTTACGGTAAAAAACCAGCAGCTGTGGTTGCCAGAACTTTACCGTAATAAATGCGGTGCAACTTTTTGTAACATTACGGTAAAGCACTGTTGATTTCACGTTAAAGATTGCCCTTTTATTCCATATTTTACCGTAAAATATAAAACGTTTTTCCATCAAAATAAACGCTGTTCTGCCATATAATTGAAAAGAAAATACTTTATAAATGCCGCATAAATTAAAGATTTTACCATTAAATATTACAGTATATTTCTGTTAGAGATATGGTGTTTAGTACATTTAACAGTGAGAAAAAGTATTTTTACAAAAAATAAATGCAAAAATGATGGCTTGTGTGTGTATATATATATATATTACAGTATATTTTTGCTATGAACATGGTGCCAGTGTATTTTACAGTGGAGTAATGTATTTTTTATTTTTTTTTTAATTATAAAAAATACTGTTTTGGCTGATATATACATACACTGTGTTTCATTGTGACTGAAACTGAATTAACCCATTTATCATTTTACGTCTTTTACTGTCATGGTTTAGCAGTTTTTCACCGTAAAATCTACAGACATTTTTTACAGTGTGTCCAGATATTTCTGACTGACTCCATTAAGCAACAAGGTTGTTTGTGTTTCCCTTTAATAGACTCAGCAGCTCAGAAAAGAAAAGTGAGCTGAGTTTATTACACATTTCTTTGTACACTGATCCATCAACAGGGAGGCTATAGAATCCGTTTATGGCATGGTTTTCATTGACCAATAAACAGCATAAAAGGCAAAAACCTCCAATAGTTTATGTATTGTTTGGGGAGATTTTCATATGCTTGTCTTCAATATTTAACCTTGGCCAAGTGAAATTTGAATATGGAATCAATCATGCCATATTAAAGTTGAATGCTAATCGCCATCGGCTCATTACTATTTCACGAGGCGGCTCCATTTATGAAATGTCACTCAAAATAGTGTACCCACAAGCCAATCGATGTCAGCCGTCTTTCGGTCTGAATGTTTCATTTGCTGTAAATACATAAACAGAGAGATATGGATTGGGGGCAGGCAGTTGGACGCCCACATGTGGTTTTTGTGCCGGGTGGGGGCTCGCTGAAAAGGATTGATCAGCGGTGGGGCTCAGTGTTCAGTTTCCTGGAGACCCGAGTCTAAAGCTACGATTAAAGCCTAGCGGGACCGAGACGTTTGGAGTCGACCCGTGACCTTTGAGGTTGCTCTGAGACCAGCTATTGATAGAAACGCAGATACGGTTACTGCACCGCTGGAAGTTGTCATTTTTCAATAACCGATATCAGACTGTGTTCAACATGGTGCAGACAGAGAGAGAGAGGTGCCACAGCATCACTGGGCTGAAAAATAAAATACAATAAAAATAAAAAATCAAATTTATTTATTTTTAATAAAATAAAAAAAATATTATTTTATTTTTTATTTATTTTTTATTTAAAAATAAAAAATCTTGATTTTTTATTTATTTTTAATAAAATAAATTAATTATTATTATTATTTTTTTTTAAAATAAAAAAATCAAGATTTTTCTACAAATACACATCAATGCATGTAGCATTGATGTGTTTTTTACATCAATGCATGTAGCATTGATGTGTATTTGTAGAAAAATCTTGATTTTTCATTTATTTTTCATAAAATAAAAAAAATATTATTTTATTTTTTATGAAAAAAAATCTTGATTTTTTATTTATTTTTAATAAAATAAATTAATTATTATTATTTATTTTTTTTTAAAATAAAAAATCAAGATTTTTCTACAAATACACATCAATGCATGTAGCATTGATAAGTATTTGTAGAAAAATCTTGATTTTTTATTTATTTTTAATAAAATAAATTAATTATTATTATTATTTTTTTTTTTTTATTTAAAAATAAAAACAAAAAATCAAGATTTTTCTACAAATACACATCAATGCTACATGCATTGATGTGTATTTGTAGAAAAATCTTGATTTTTTTGTTTTTATTGTATTCATGCATATTTTATTTTGTGCGGGCAGTACATTTTACATTTTATTTTATTTTAATCCCATTTTTAATTTATCTTATTGCATCTTACTGTTCTCTTTGTATTGTGTTATGCACTGTAAAAAATAATCTGTTTAATTTACGGTAAATTACCGGCAGCTGTGGTTGCCAGAACTTCACCGTAAGAAATACAGTGAGCGTATGTAAATGTAAATATCAGCAAAAAAAACTGTAATTTATACTGAATAATCCCATTACTTTCAGGATAATTGTGTCATCATGGTATTTCTCCATTAACTTTACATGAAAATTGTTTATTTTTACAGAACAACTGTGTGTTTTACAGTAGAATTTAAAGTTTTATGCTATTCTTTGATTTACAGTAATTAAAAGTATCTACTACGGTGATGTGCAATGTTTAATTTTACGACCTATTTCTGATGCAATTTGACAGTGTTTTACTGTAATTTCTACAAACATTTTTTACAGAATATTTCCATTTCTTTTAGGGTAATTGTGTCATTGTGACATCATGGCATTTCTCCATTAACTTTACATGAAAATGTTATATTTTACAGCAAACTGTTTCCTACAGTTCATGACAGTAAAAGTAAAAATTGTGCTATTCCTTGATTTACGGTAATTAAAAGTGTCTACTACAGTTATACACAATTTTACGCCCTATTTCTGATGCAATTTGACAGTGTTTTACTGTAATTTCTACAAACATTTTTTACAGTGTGTATTTATTGTTTGTGCAGCACTTTGGAAACCTTGTGTTAGCTAAAATTGTGCTATATAAATAAAGGGGATTGGATTGGATTACAATTCCCTTCATTATACCATTCTCTTACTTTATAACAGAAAACAAAGATTAACAGTGTAGTTTTATTTAGCAGCGTTCCATGTGCATTTTAAATGTGTAAATGCAGCTTTACAGTTGTGAAACCACAGTTTGAATCTTGACTGTGATCCCCCTTTAGCCTCTTATTGGATGTGTTCTACATTTATTGTCAGAAAAGTGACTCATCATTTAACCTGCTCTCTGAAACTGCAGAGAGACGATAAATAAGCCAGAATGGGTGATGTGGATCTGCTATTATGCAAACAGAATTACAATGAATCATCCACCGTAAACTGAAAAAAACCCTAACGTTGTTCTGTAAAATAAAAAGACCTGGTATACTTTGAGTGCTGAAGCATCCATACATAATAGATAGATAGATAATAAATTACTTTCTTTGCGTAGCATTTGATCATGCATCTTTATTAAACTACAGTATATTACAATAAAGCCATAGTCCTTAGTAAATAATTGGTTTATGTTAATGATAGCAAGATCTGTATTTAGTATTATTAGAAAGAAAGACATGGAAATGGCATGATAAGTTAATTAAATAATAAAATCATCAATACCAATCATTTTGATACCTTTGATGACCTTTATTCCATCCCCAAATATTTCCACATTTTTGTCCCACACTGTAAAAAAGAATCTGTTTAATTTACGGTAAAATACCAGCAGCTGTGGTTGCCAGAACTTCACCGTAAAAATTACAGTGAGTGGGTTTTCTACTGTAAATTTAAATGTAAATATCAGCAAAAACTGTATTTTAGACTGAATAGTCCTGTTATTTTTAGGGTTGTTGTGTCATTCATTTACACATCATGGTATTTCTCCATAAATTTTGCATGAAAATGTTATATTTTTACAGCAAAACTGTGTGTTTCTTCCAGTCGATGACAGAAAAAAGTAAAAGTTTGGTGCTATTCTTTGATTTACGGTAATTACATGTGTCTAGTGTCTATTTACGCCCTATTTCTGATGTATTTGACAGTGTTTTACTGTTATTTCTACAAACATTTTTCTACAGTGCAGTTTGCCTCGGTATGACTTTTCGGCATTTCAGGTTCCATTAAAACAAGAGAAAAGACATGAATATCTATTTGTACTTTCTATTTCTAATGCATGCATCAGAATACATTGTGATGACATAGATGAAATAATTAGTGATCACAATTAGTTCATGCTTTACCTTTGACCATATGGATCGGCTGCATTGTGTGTATTGGCCTTTGGTTGTCCTCTTGTTTATTGTTTATTGTTAAAAAGATCCCCATTAGCTGTCACCAAAAGTGGGAGGAGCTAGTCTTCCTGGGGTCCACAAGACAAAACAAAAATCACTTAACAATTAAACATTGTAGACATTATTATACACGTCATCAGAAATCATTCCCAATAAGTTATTACATTCATATCTATTACATTAATTCTCACTTTCATACAGTAAATATGTTAATTCACTACTCACTAATTTAAATAGTGCATTCTCAAGTAATAATTAAAAGATACTTTACTATTCAGTTCACGTATATTCAGTGGGCAATTATTCCAATAACTGATAGCACGATAAATAACTGTTCTCTTTAAGCTGCCTTTTGTGGTCAATTTGTGTCTTTTTTGGTCATTTTTTGTCTTTTTTTTTGTCATTTTGTGTCTTTATTATCATTTTGTGGTCAATTTGTGCCTTTTTTGGTAATTTTGTGTCTATTTTTGGTCATTTTGTGTCTTTTTTTGGTCAATTTGTGCCTTTTTTGGTCATTTTGTGTCTTTTTTTGTCATTTTGTGTCTTTTTTTGTCATTTTGTCAACAATTAAACATTGTAGACATTATTATATACGTCATCAGAAATCATTCCGAATAAATTATTAAATTCACATCTATTACATTAATTCTCACTTTCATACAGTAAATATGTTAATTCACTACTCACAAATTTAAATGCATTTTTTAAGTGCATTTTCAAGTAATAATCAAAAGATACTTTACTATTCAGTTCACGTATATTCAGTGGGCAATTATTCCAATAACTGATAGCACGATAAATAACTGTTCTCTTTAAGGCATTTGATTTTGGACATGGTGACATCATCTGACCACCATTGTTAAAACTACTAATACACCTTGTGGATGAAAACAAAGTTAATAATTATTGATGCCAACTACTAGAGGGTTGATAGTGACCGAGTGCATGAAATATTGTTCTCTGACCTTGCAATGCTCCCATGAAATCACTGTTCACCAGACACATTTTCCCTGCTGTTACCTGGGAGGATCTTAAGCAAATACAGGAAGAACACAAGAATAACATTATATAATCCTAAATGATTAATGGATTCAAATATGAAACACCTTTTTACAGAGCTAATTCTTTGCTTTATGACACATCCAAAAACATTCTTTGATGTCATTTTCTAATAAGCTTTTTTCCCTCAGTAAATGAGTCGTAAACTGCAAACAGCCGTATCTGCTGTTCTACAAACCTGTCACAACTCTCAAACGATGCCGTTATGTTAATTAAGAGAAAAAAAAGTGAACATCATCAGATATTGCAGCGTTTACCTTGTTGCTTTACTTCAAAGACTTACAAAACTGCAAATGGGAAATAAGTTTAAGTCATAGTATTCATAGTTTATGTGAAAGAAAATTAATAAAACAACTCTGGACTGGTATTAACCAATATTCTCTGTGATTGAAAAGACTAGTGGCATGCTGTTTTTTTTTAAATTTATTTTTTATTTAACCTTTATTTAACCAGGGAATATCCCATTGAAATTAAGAAGCTCTTTTTCTTTAAGGGAGCCCTGGCCAAGAGGCAGCAAACACAGAATACAGTTACATATTTACATAACATACAGACCTTAAACACGTCATGAGAAACAAGTGCAATTTGTAGATTTGGCCTCAATAACTCTTGGATTTAACCCTATAAAGCCTGAACCGTGAAATAATTGCCAGAAAATTATATTTTTTTAAAACTTGAGTATTTATTGAACCTGCTGACAAAAATAAATAAATAAATTTGCATATATGAATTCTAATTTGTATCATATTTGATACATCAGGTCCTTTTGTGCAATTTGTTGCTCACAGTTTGTTTTTCTTGAACTAACAAAAACATAAAACCTAACAATTTTATCCTATTAAGACTTTCCTTTTAACATTTAATTCAAATATGCAAGAAAAAAATGATTTATCTGCTGATATGAAGTTTTCACCCAGCAATGAACCTGTATCATTTTTGCTACATCTGGTATTTTTGTGCAATTTGTTGCTCAGTTTGTTTGTTTTTAATCTCCAACACATGTATACATCAGGTTTTTCAGGAAAAAAAATATATCAGACTGATGATGTAGAGGTCTCAACAACATGTGTATCAAATATGATACACTTGGCTTTATAGGGTTAAAAGTGCTCAAAGAAACAAATTCAGTTAATTTCCATTCTTTCTGGAGCATATTCCAGCATAAGGTGCAGAGTAAACAAATGACATTTTACCCAACTCTGTACGAGAATAAAGAGACAGAAAGCAACAATTGATCTTGTGAACGAAGAGAATAAGATCCTGCAGTAATTAAGCTGCAAATGTACACTGTAAAAAATATTCTGTTTAATTTACGGTAAAATACCGGCAGCTGTGGTTGCCAGAACTTTACCGTAAAAAATACAGTGAGTGGGTTTTTCTACTGTAAATTTAAATGTAAATATCAGCTAAATCTGTCATTTAGACTGAAAAATCACTTGCCATTTTATCCCTATTGTGTCTCTTTTTGGTAATTTTGTGTCTCATTTGATCATTTTACGTATTTTTTTGGTCATTTTGTGTCTTTTTTGATGGTTTTGTGTCTCTTTTTTGGTCATTTTGTGTCTTTTTTGATGGTTTTGTGTCTCTTTTTTTGGTCGTTTTGTGACTCTTTTGGTCATTTTGTGTCTTTTTTGATGGTTTTGTGTCTCTTTTTTGGTCATTTTGTGTCTTTTTTGATGGTTTTGTGTCTCTTTTTTTGGTCGTTTTGTGACTCTTTTGGTCATTTTAGGTCCTTTGGTCTGCTATTATTTTTAGGGTAGTTATGTCCTTGTGACGTTATGGTATTTCTCCATTAATTTTAAATGAAAAATCTAATATTTTTTACAGCAAAACTGTGTGTTTTCTAAAGTTTATGACAGGAAAAAGTAAAAGTTTTGTGCTATTCTTTGATTTACGGTAATTAAAAGTGTCTACTACGGTGATATTACATTTTTAATTTCACGCCCTATTTCTGATATAATTTGACAGTGTTTTACTGTAATTTCTACAAACATTTTTTACAGCATTCATGTACAAAAGATCTCCGTAATCCAACACAGATAATAGTTGTGCTTTCTATCCCTGAGACTCCAGCCATGCTTGAAGTCTCTGCAGAGCGGAGAATGGGAGGAGGCAGCTCAGTGTGTTTACCAAACAGCCTGTATCATCTGCGTCTCTAAACTTACCACCCACTTCTGCACGCTAGCTAGCTCTCCTCCTTCTCTTTGTAGCCCTGGCTTTGGTGAATTTTCCTGAAATACTCATATTAACCACTGCCAAGGGCATAAACAATTATCAATCAGCTCTAATCCACTGTTCCGCATAAATAAGAGTTTTTCTCATGCCGTTTGCTGAGCTGTGCTGTCACTTTTTTTATGACTTATAAAATTTGACTTGGCAGACAGAGCCCGACATGATGCATGACAAGTAACTTACAGCGAGGTCTCAAATCCATTGCAACGCTTACACAAATAGAGTGTCAGTTTGCTGCAGCAGCTGCGGTCCACATCAGTGTTTGTAATAAGTATATCTCCAAGAATATTATTCTTGTCAGGGTGAGAAGGCGTCTGAAACAGCTTTTTAGACCAGCTGTTCTCAACCTTGGGGTCGGGACCCCAATTGGGGTCCAGAAATTATTTCTGGGGGTCGCCAAATCATTTTGGAAGTCAGCTCTGTCTCCACTGTGTTAAAGTGTTCATGTGTTAATGTGTTTTTGTCTTTTTGGTCATTTTGTGTCTCTTTTTTGTCATTTTGCGTCTTTTTTTGATCATTTTCTGGTCAATTTGTATCTTTTTTGGTAATTTTGTTTCCTTTTTTTGGTAATTTTGTGTCTTTTTTTTGTCATTTTGTATATTTTTTTGTAATTTTTTTTCTTTTTTGTGTAATTTTGTGTCTTCTTGGTCATTTAGTGTCTTTTCTGGTCATTTGGTGTCTTTTTTTGGTCATTTTGAGTCTTTTTTGGTCATTTTTTCCCTTTTTTTGGTCATTTTGTGTCTTTTTTTTGTCATTTTGTATATTTTTTGGTAATTTTTTTTCTTTTTTGTGTCATTTTGTGTCTTCTTGGTCATTTAGTGTCTTTTCTGGTCATTTGGTGTTCTTTTTTTGGTCATTTTGAGTCTTTTTTGGTCATTTTGTTTCCTTTTTTTGGACATTTTGTGTCTTTTTTGTCATTTTGTGTCTTTTTTGGTCATTTTGGTCTTTTTCTGGTCATTTGTGTCTTTTTTGGTCATTTTGTGTCTTTTTTTTGGTCATTTTGTGTCTTTTTTGGTCATTTTGTTTCCTTTTTTGGTCATTTTGTCTCTTTTTTTTAGTCATTTTGTGTCTTTTTGGTCATTTTGTTTCTTTTTTGGGTCCTTTTGTGTCTTTTCTGGTCATGTTGTGTCTTTTTTTGGTCATTTTGTGCCTTTTTTGATCATTTTGTGGTCAATTTGTATCTTTTTTGGTCATTTTGTTTCCTTTTTTTGGTCATTTTGTGTCTTTTCTGGGTGATCTGAACTGTGCATGTGAGATTGTGTTCAGTGAGTGGGGGTCGTGGACAACATGCATGTTAAATTGGGGGTCGCGACTCAAAAAGGTTGAGAACGACTGTTTTAGACCATCACAGATACTAAAACTCTGTGCTGAAACCCAGACTAATGGAATTACTTTAGGGTTAGCATCTCATTAAGGCTGGGTGACCCACCTGCTACCCTATTCACTGGCAGAAAGACTTTTGGGTACATTAGACCTTTAAGATGAAAGATTGATTGATTTAAAAAAAGAAAGAAAAAAGATTTAGCCGTAGGTCAGGAGAAACCATCCCAACACTGATATCTATGCTGGTGCAGTCCTGAGATAGCAGCCTGTTCATTTGTTCACTCCGACACTAGAGATTCTTTTCTGCAGGGTGCTGACTAATTGCAATGCTGCTGACACTCATCATGCTTTTCTAATTTCAATCACCCACCGGTAGTAAACCTGCCATTGTTATAAGTGTGCCCACTTTCTGGCTAGTCATGCACTTTTTCATCCAGTGGTTGTGAGAACTGAGAGTTAAGTAAGTAAGTGAATTATTCTACAAAAACTTTGCTTTTGGACACTTAAGAAACAGACACAACCATTCCACCAGGAGCTCAGCTCATTTAATACACTGTAAGAAATGTTTGTAGAAATTACAGTAAAACACTGTCAAATTATATCAGAAATAGGGCGTGAAATTAAAAATGTAATATCACCGTAGTAGACACTTTTTATTACCGTAAATCAAAGAATAGCACAAAACTTTTACTTTTTTCTGTCATAAACTTTAGAAAACACAGTTTTGCTGTAAAAAATATTAGATTTTTCATTTAAAATGTATGGAGAAATACTATAATGTCACAAGGACATAACTACCCTAAAAATAATAGCAGACCAAAGGACCTAACAAAGGACCTAAAATGACCAAAAGAGTCACAAAACGACCAAAAAAAAAGACAGAAAACGACCAAAAGAGACACAAAACCATCAAAAAAGACACAAAATGACCAAAAGAGACACAAAACTATCTAAAAAGACACAAAATGACCAAAAAAAAGACAGAAAACGACCAAAAGAGACATGAAATTATCAAAAAAAGACACAAAATGACCAAAAAAATACGTAAAATTATCAAATGAGACACAAAATTACCAAAAAGAGACACAATAGGGATAAAATGGCAAGTGATTTTTCAGTCTAAATGACAGATTTTGCTGATATTTACATTTAAATTTACAGTAGAAAACCCACTCACTGTATTTTTTACGGTAAAGTTCTGGCAACCACAGCTGCCGGTATTTTACCGTAAATTAAACAGAATATTTTTTACAGTGTATCGTTCAATAATGTCATGGAGCTCTTTGCCTCCTCACATCTCCAGCACACAAAACAAATTGTCATTCAAAAAATTACTTAAGACGCACTTGATGCCGCCCACCAAATGAATGATTACTAATATGTTGCGATTTATTTTGTTTTCTTATTTTATTTATTTTTCTCTGCTATATCTGTAGCCGGATGATTCTTCCTTTTAAATGTTCTCTAATGAAATGACAAATTAAACAGTGTAAACAGCTGATATTGACACTATAGACATCTGAATTAATGATTTTTGCAGTATAACATTTGTCGGGTAAATATGAATGTAGTATTTTTAACAGTATTGCATGTATGTATTAATTTAGTTTGTTATTGTTTTTCTTGTATGTACTGTTTTTGTTTATGTTGTTTGTATCCATTCAATAAACAACAACAATAAACAGGCATTCATACAATTTTACATTGTAATAACTTTTAATCCTTACTTCTGCTAACTTCTGCAATGTGCTGAATTGGCACGATTGTAACGCCGCTATGAAATGTCAGCTAATGTTGAGACCACAATTTTGAGTTAGCATTGATACGCTAATGGCTACTCTTGTAGCTGTAACAAGCAGCGCAGCTAGCATCAGTTAGCCGCTAGCATCAGTTAGCCAGCTTTCGCTAATGAATTTCACCACTTTCCAGCATTTCACAACAAAGAAATAAGAGTTATCAGAACTATTGTCCCTTGTTGTGAACCCCAACTTAAAGATATAAGTAACAACAACTCACCAACTTGTTTTTGAGCAGACAACTGGCTTCCTTTGTTGTGCTAACTTACATTATTGCCCTAAATGTCAATAATTTATAAACAAATAAACTTAAGTCATGATCTTCTTGCAGCTGCGCTCAAGAGTGAGTCAGTTATTCTGGGCTTTAAGATTTACCGTGAGAGATAGTTAAGGATGCAGATATACTGTATTCAGACATATTCTGCAGAAATAAAGACATTATGTACAATGTGCCGTTTTGGATATGCCACAAAAGGGAGCAGAAACACAGAATTGTAGACACAGTGTATAATTGCCTCCCTGTACCCTCCTTCAGGCATTTTTCCAGTCAGAAAGTACAAAACACCCAAAGGCAACTGCTTGTGTGCATAACTCTGAGACACTACAAGTAAAAATTATTAGACTGTGAAGGCCCGTGTGAGCATTTTGCACTGGAGGGCATTTGTTTAGCATGCATATTGTTTAGTTTGTTTTTACCGTATGGGCTCATCAATAATGCAAGGCGACTTAACCAGCAATTACAATGATGAAGACATCAAAATGCAAAACAGAGGGCTGTGAGCTCTCCTATCCAATAAGAGTTGTCTGCAAAGGGAGGACTACAGACTGGACAGACTTTTAATTAGTGGGCTTTGTATCGCAGCCAGCAGCAGCAGATTGGCTGCTTGCTCTTTCTTGTCATCATAGCCGTAGAAACCAAGAACTTGAAGCATGACCATTTGAATTGTGGGTAATTTAGTATAGTTAGGGAAAGCTTGATGGGCAAATCACTTCCACACAACTTTACTAGAAGATGGACAAAAATGAGATGTTTTTATTTTATTCATACAGATTTTCTTCATTTTGTGGTCAATTTGTGTCTTTTTTGGTCATTTTTTATCATTTTGTGTCTTTTTTTAATCATTTTGTGGTCAATTTGTGACTTTTTTGGTAATTTTGTTTCTTTTTTTGGTAATTTTGTTTCTTTTTTTGGTCATTTTGTGTCTTTTTTTAGTCATTTTGTGTCTTTTTTTGGTCATTTTGTGTCTTTTTTTGTCATTTTGTGTCTTTTTTGTGTCTTTTTTTGATCATTTTGTGGTCAATTTGTGACTTTTTTGGTAATTTTGTTTCTTTTTATGGTAATTTTGTTTCTTTTTTTGGTCATTTTGTATCTTTTTTTTTTTAGTCATTTTGTGTCTTTTTTGGTAATTTTGTGTCTTTTTTGGGTCATTTTGTGTCTTTTTTGGTCATTTTGTGTCTTTTCTGGTCATCATAGCCATATAAACCAAGAACTTGAAGCATGACCATTTGAATTGTGGGTAATTTAGTATAGTTAGGGAAAGCTTGATGGGCAAATCACTTCCACACAACTTTACTAGAAGATGGACAAAAATGAGATGTTTTTATTTTTTATTTTATTCATCCCTGGTGCATAAAGGGTTTTGTTGACCATATAAAACAACTAAACACTTGCCAAGTTATGAGCACATACATTACATTGATTTGTGATAATTATTTTGCATCCTAATATTCCACAGGGATGTCATCGTCCTACAGTTAATCAGTTAATGCACAGTTTTAGTGTTGAATTTATCCACTGTTCAATTTGAATAAATCAGCTAATGTTGCGACCACAATTTTGAGTTAGCATTGATACGCAAATGGCTACTCTTGTAGCTGTAACAAGCAGCACGGCTATCATCAGTTAGCCGCTAGCATCAGTTAGCCGCTAGCATCAGTTAGCCGCTAGCTTTCGCTAATGACAGAATTTCACCGCTTTCCTGCATTTCCCAACAAAGAAATAAGAGTTATCAGAACTATTGTCCCTTGTTGTGAACCCCAACTTAAAGATATAAGTAACAACAACTCACCAACTTGTTTTTGAGCAGACAACTGGCTTCCTTTGTTGTGCTAACTTACATTATTGCCCTAAATGTCAATAATTTATATTTCCAAGTTTTACCAACTTAAATCACTGTTTTAGGCCAAAAAATACAAGTTGGCTTTTTTGCAGTTGTAATTTCTTTGTTGTGAAATTTGGTCATTAGCGAAAGTTAGCGGCTAACTGATGCTAGCCGCTAACTGATGCTAGTGGCTAACTGATGCTAGCGGCTAACTGCTTGTTACAGCCACAAGAGTAGCCATTAGCATATCAATGCTAACTCAAAATTGTGGTCACAATCGTGCCAGAGAAATTCAGAGTTGAGCAAACTCAAAAACAAAACTTAAAATATTTAATTGTCCAACTTAAAATGCTATGGAAGTTTGTTGCCTTGAAATTTTGAGTTCACCCAACTTTTCTTTTTTTTTGCAGTGTAGTTTTCATGCATGTATTAAATAAAATCTCCTTGCACATGGTTTCAGTTTGAGTTTGTAAAGTGAAGGCGAGTTTACCCGACCTGAGTGAGCCCTCAGCCACAGCGACCTTGGTCTCATTTAAAGTAAAGTGTCTTGTTTGACCTTTTCAGAGGACCTTGCTCTTGTAAGGAATGTCCCTGTCAATACCGGTTTTCATGGACCACTTACACCATTTCAGCTTTTCTTTCTTTGGCCGGTCTTCTCTGAGGAATATTGGGCTGAAACACAAAGAAAACAGCACGCACAAGAAAACCCACAGAGTGCTTTATAGTCGGTCTTTTTCAACTGTTATTGTAAGAACATACCGTACATATTTAATTTTTTAACATTAATGTAATGTCAGATGAGCCCATTTAAAGGACAATTCTGTGAAAAATGTTTGTAGAAATGACAGTAAAACACTGTCAAATTACATCAGAAATAGGGTGTAAAATGGAAAATTGTATATCACCACACTGTAAAAAAAATCTGTTTAATTTACGGTAAAATACCGGCAGCTTTGGTTGCCAGAACTTCACCGTAAAAAATACAGTGAGTAGGGTTTTCTATTCTAAATTTAAATGTAAATGTCATTTAGACTGAGTAGTCCGTTTATTTTTAGGGTAACTGTGTCATTCATTCATAAATCATGGTATTTCTCCATAAATTTTGCATGAAAATGTTATATTTTTACCGCAAAACTGTGTGTTTCCTACAGTTTATGACAGAAAAAAGTAAAAGTTTTTCTGCTATTCTTTGATTTAGGGTAATTAAAAGTGTCTAATACGATTACGATACAATTTTTAATTTTATGCCCTATTTCTGATGTATTTGACAGAGTTTTACTGTTATTTATACAAACATTTTTTACAGTGCATAGTCAGACACTTAATTACCGTAAATCAAAGAATAGCACAAAACTTTAACTTTTACTGTCATTAACTGTAGGAAACACACAGTTTTGCTGTAGAAATATAACATTTTCATGTAAAATTATTGGAGAACTACCATGATGTGTGAATGAATGACACAATTACCCTAAACATAACGGGAATATTCAGTTTAAATGACAGTTTTTGCTGATATTTACATTTAAATTTAGATTAGAAATTACAGAAAAACTGTCAAATTACCTCAGAAATAGGGCGTAAAATTTAAAATTACATACCACCATAGTCAGACACTTAATTACCGTAAATCAAAGAATAGCACAAAACTTTAACTTTTACTGTCATTAACTGTAGGAAACACACAGTTTTGCTGTAAAAATATAACATTTTCATATAAAATTAGTGGAGAAATACAATGATGTCAAAATTACACAATTATCCTAAAAATAAAGGGTTTATTCAGTCTAAATTACAGATATTTACATTTAAATTTACAGTAGAAAACCCACTCACTGTATTTTTTACGGTGAAGTTCTGGCAACCACAGCTGCCGGTATTTTACCGTAAATTAAACAGATTCATTTTTACAGTGTGTGTTGTTCCTAATGTGCCATTTTGTTTTAGTCATTTTGTTTCTTTTTTGGGTAATTTTGTGTCTTTTTTGGTCATTTTTTGTCTTTTTTGGTCATTTTGTGTCTTTTTTAGTAATTTTGTGTCTTTTTTTAGTAATTTTGTGTCTTTTTTTGTGTCTTTTTTTATCATTTTGTGGTCAATTTGTGACTTTTTTGGTCATTTTGTGTCTTTTTTTTTTTCATTTTCTGTCTTTTTTGGTCATTTTGTGTCTTTTTTTTATCATTTTGTGGTCTATTTGTGACTTTTTTGGTCATTTTGTGTCTTTTTTTGGTCATTTTGTGTCTTTTTTGGTCATTTTGTGTCTTTTTTGGTCATTTTGTGTCTTTTTTTAGTCATTTTGTGTCTTTTTTTGTGTCTTTTTTTGATCATTTTGTTTCTTTATTTGATCATTTTGTGGTCAATTTGTGACTTTTTTGGTCATTATGTGTCTTTTTTTGGTCATTTTGTGTCTTTTTTGGTCATTTTGTGTCTTTCTTTAGTCATTTTGTGTCTTTTTTTGTGTCTTTTTTTAGTCATTTTGTGTCTTTTTTTGATCATTTTGTGGTCAATTTGTGACTTTTTTGGGAATTTTGTTTCTTTTTTTTAGTCATTTTGTGTCTTTTTTTAGTCATTTTGTGTCTTTTTTTGATCATTTTGTGGTCAATTTGTGACTTTTTTGGGAATTTTGTTTCTTTTTTCGGTCATTTTGTGTCTTTTTTTTTGTCATTTTGTGTCTTTTTTGGTAATTTTGTGTCTTTTATTTAGTCATTTTGTGTCTTTTTTGGGAATTTTGTTTCTTTTTTTGGTCATTTTGTGTCTTTTTTGGGAATTTTGTTTCTTTTTTTTAGTCATTTTGTGTCTTTTTTTGATCATTTTGTGTCTTTTTTTGGTCATTTTGTGTCTTTTTCGGTAACTTTGTGTCTTTTTTGGTAATTTTGTGTCTTTTTTTTAGTCATTTTGTGTCTTTTTTTAGTCATTTTGTGTCTTTTTTGTTAATATTTGCTCCCATTTTGTTTAATTTCATCCCTGAGGAGCACACATAGAGAGCCGAGCCAATCTCCAGTCCAACAGAAAGTGGTTAAATCACGTCCTTCACACATAATAACTTCCCAGCGACATTACCTTTCTCGTTTTTACACAGAATAGCAAAAACTTTTTTTTACCTTGTGATTTAAGCTGATTAAATACTTGCACATTCAAACCTTGGCTACTGCACCTTTTTTTTGGGGGGATTTGACGAGTATGAAAGATTTTTCATGACACATTTTACATTCGTTGTAACATTTTATCCTGTTAGGACTCATTCACAGGAGCACATTCTCCAAACAAAAAGCTGGAATCTTGAACTTGCCACTGAATTCTTGTAATTTATGAAAGTTTAATGTGAATCTGTCACTGCTTTTAGTACCTGTGGAATACGTTATGTGCTAATGAGGACGGGTTGTGACATGGTTCAATGTGGAATACCTGACACGCTGGTTCTGTGTGATCATGGGCTCTAATACCTCCTTTAATCAACACAGTGGTCCCAGGTATTCTGGGGGCATTTGTCTCACCTCGCCAGCCACACTGGCTGGCAGATGCTTTGCATATCAGGCCTGCTGGATCAATATGTTATTAGAGAACAACCTCTCGGAGGCATGTCAATTAATTCTGGGCTGTCAGCCGCCCCCCTCGCATTGTCCAGTGGGGCCGAGGCAGAGCAGTGGGTGTCTTTTCAACTCGGAGCCTGTGGAGGATCTGCGACCTTAGCTGCTTCAAGGTTTCATCTACAGCAGCTATTTGTCATTTTGTGTGTTTTTTTGATCATTTTGTGGTCAATTTGTGTCTTTTTTGGTCTTTTTTAAAATCATTTTGTGGTCAATTTGTGACTTTTTTGGTCATTTTGTGTCTTTTTTGGTCATTTTGTGGTCATTTTGTGTCTTTTTTGGTCTTTTTTAAAATCATTTTGTGGTCAATTTGTGACTTTTTTGGTCATTTTGGGTCTTTTTTTAGTCGTTTTGTGTCTTTTTGTGTCTTTTTTTATCATTTTGTGGTCAATTTGTGACTTTTTTGGTCATTTTGTGTCTTTTTTTGGTCATTTTGTGACTTTTTGGGTCATTTTGTGTCTTATTTTAGTAATTTTGGGTCTTTTTTTGATCATTTTGTGGTCAATTTGTGACTTTTTGGGTCATTTTGTGTCTTTTTTTTGTCATTTTGTGTATTTTTTTAGTCATTTTGTTTTTGTTTTTTTAATCATTTTGTTTTTGTTTTTTTAATCATTTTGTGGTCAATTTGTGTCTTTTTGGGTCTTTTTTTTATCATTTTGTGGTCAATTTGTGACTTTTTTGGTAATTTTGTTTCTTTTTTTGGTAATTTTGTGTCTTTTTTTGGTCATTTTGTGTCTTTTTTGGTCATTTTGTGTCTTTTTTTAGTCATTTTGTGTCTTTTTTTGTGTCTTTTTTTATCATTTTGTGGTCAATTTGTGACTTTTTTTAGTCATTTTGTGTCTTTTTTGGTAATTTTGTGTCTTTTTTTGGTCAATTTGTGACTTTTTTGGTCATTTTGTTTCTTTTTTTGGTCATTTTGTGTCTTTTTTTGTCATTTTGTGTCTTTTTTTAGTAATTTTGTGTCTTTTTTTTGTCATTTTGTGACTTTTTTGGTCATTTTGTGTCTTTTTTTGTGTCTTTTTTTGATCATTTTGTGGTCAATTTGCGTCTTTTTTGGTCTTTTTTTAATCTTTTTGTGGTCAATTTGTGACTTTTTTTGGTAATTTTGTTTCTTTTTTTGTAATTTTGTGTCTTTTTTTAGTCATTTTGTGTCTTTTTTGGTAATTTTGTGTCTTTTTTTGGTCATTTTGTGTTTTTTTCAGAAGATTAGAACCAGTTGTTGTTTTCTGGTGCAAGAACTTTCTGTAAAAGTTTGTCAGGATCTGCTTTACAGTCAGATCAGGCCCTAAAGTCAGAACAATAGTCCTTCCTGTCTGAAACTTGGGTATCTTCTTCTCCAAGTTAGACATTTTTTTGTTTGCCTTATATTCTGCTTTATTTGCCAGCAAATCTAGCATTGACTGTTATGGAAAATATAATGTTTGCATAATTTGATGTAGCCTGGGACGATGTAAAGGCTGTATAGTCTATAGGGTTTACTGCATGCATTACTCTATTTCACAACTGTTTACCTGGAGAGGGTGAATGCAGAAGAAGTCCATACTCCTGAGGGAGACAAAATACTGTTACCACATATTTACTGTGTCAATTGAAATTAAGTTGGTGTCTGTATTAGGGCTGGGTGATATGGCCCTAAAAGAATATCACGATATTTCAGGCTATTTTTGCGATAACGATATTCTTGACGATATTAGGAAATACTTAAAAAGATAGAAAATATGATTTTTTTTTAGTCTGTATAAACAAACAAAAATCTAACATGTAGTGTGAAGTGCAAATCTCAACAGTTGCCAAATACAAAAAAAATACTCTTGACTCTTGAGTATGAGCAAATAATAAAAAATAACCATTTAGGGGTTCCGGGGGCATATTTTAATGACATTTTATAAAGGAGAATAAAGGTTCTTGTATGTTTTATTTAAGGCATCTTATTTTGACAGTCTTCTTGTAAGTTCTGTGGTGGATTCTGTTAACACACTGTGCTCTTATTTTGAAAGCTGCATGTGTTTAGCGACAGAGTAAGTAGCTTTTTGTGATTAAAACAACTTTAATTGTTAAACTGCAAAAAAAGAAAAGTTGGGTGAACTCAAAATTTCAAGGCAACAAACTTCGATAAAATTTTAAGTTTGACAATTAAACTAAATATTTTACGTTTTGTTTTTGATTTTCCTCAACTCTGAATTCAGATTTTTGTCAACTCAACTGTAAGTTGTACTAACTTATAATTTTACATTGTAATAACTAATGTTGGGACCACAATTTTGAGTTAGCATTGATACGCTAATGGATACTCTCGTAGCTGTTACAAGCAGCGCCGTTAGCATCAGTTAGCCGCTAGCATCAGATAGCCGCTAGCATCAGTTAGCCGCTAGCTTTTGCTAATGACCAAATTTCACCGCTTTCCCGAATTTCCCAACAAAGAAATAAGAGTTATCAGAACTATTGTCCCTTGTTGTGAACCCCAACTTAAAGATATAAGTAACAACAACTCACCAACTTGTTTTTGAGCAGACAACTGGCTTCCTTTGTTGTGCTAACTTACATTATTGCCCTAAATGTCAGTAATTTATATTTCCAAGTTTTACCAACTTAAATCACTGTTTTAGGCCAAAAAATACAAGTTGGCTTTTTTGCAGTGTAGCTAATATTAACCTTACGCCACTACATCAAGAAGTAGGAATCTTGCCAATATCATGATATGCATTTTTTTTAACCATAAAAAAAATATACCGATATTATCGTGAACGACACGATATGGCACACCCCTAGTCTGTCTGTAGGAATAGCAGTAGTTCTCAACCTGTTTGAGACGCAACCCCCAATTTAACATGCATGTTGTCCACAAAATGATCAAAAAAAGACACAAAAAAAGACACAAAATGAATTAAAAAAAGACACAAAATGACCAAAAATGACACAAAATGACCTAAAAAGACACAAATTGACCACAAAATGATCAAAAAAAGACACAAAAAAAGACACAAAATGACCAAAAAAGACACAAAATGACCAAAAGACACAAAATGACTAAAAAAAGACACAAAATGACCAAAAAAAGAAACAAAATTACCAAAAAAGTCACAAATTGACAGACCTTTTTTACAGTGTATGCATTTTTTTTAACCATAAAAAAAATATACCGATATTATCGTGAACGACACGATATGGCACACCCCTAGTCTGTATGTAGGAATAGCAGGGTATTCTCTAAATACATCATAAATGAGTTGCTGCAGACAGGTAGAAGTGTTTGCACAGACAGAAAACAGTGAGATAACCTGGATGACTCATGGCACTTTTGCAGAAGGCTCTTTTCACATCGAAGTCTTCACACTCTTGGAATCAATGGCTTCTAGCGAGCCTCTGCACCATCAATATGTTGACGTTCTCTTTGTGCCGGCTGTTATAGTTTCCTCAGTTCTCAGAATTTAACATCACACAGCGGGGGGACCGAGGGACCGCTTTCTTGAAGTAAAACCTCCAAGACAGCCTGTCCAGCCATTTTCAAAGATTGACCCCAAAAATCCAGCACTCTCCACAGATTTCTCTCCAGACATTTGAAGTAAAGTCATTGTGCCGGCACCGGATGACAAAGATGGAGAGACTATTGTTTAAAAATGTGACTGATGGTTTTCCTGCCTGCTCTGCCTTGAAGAGAGAGATGGTGTTGATAGATGAACCAATACACTCCAAACTCTTTCTTCTTAAGGTTTGCTGTGTGTGTAGTTTGATTCACTTTCCTCCCGCTGAGGTGATATTTCACCCGTTTGCTGTGACACAGCGCAGCAGAGCCGGTCTCTGGCTGTGGATGTCTTCATTAGGTTACATCTCTCTTTTTCTTTTTTTTTTTTTTGACTGCTGAGCTAAAGGCTGTGTCGCAGCTTCTCTGCTCTTCTTCCTTTCAATGCCATAGAAAGCTTCAGCAGAACATTTCTTATGACTTCTAATAGTGTGTTGTCTGAACTATAAAAAAACATGGCACAGAGTTGTGTTTGAGGTGCTGCATTAAATCAGTGGAGAGAGGAAAGGAAGCACAGTGATCAAACAGCTACTGTTGGTGGAGCGATATAAAGCAATATCAGAGCCGCTTCATTAAAATGATGCATACAGATGTATTGGAGGAAGAAAATGTTGGCTGCAAACATCATGAACCTTTTAACCCTTTCAGATCAATTTCCTTTCACATTGGTTGCACCAAAAGTTTAGTCTTAATGAAAACATTCACATTTAAAAAAATAAAATGGTTATATAAACTACAGTTAGCATTTTTAATCTTTTAGAGGCCCTTACACACACGCATTTTTTGGCCTAAAACAGTGATTTAAGTTGGTAAAACTTGGAAATATAAATTATTGACATTTAGAGCAATAATGTAAGTTAGCACAACAAAGGAAGCCAGTTGTCTGCTCAAAAACAAGTTGGTGAGTTGTTGTTACTTATATCTTTAAGTTGGGGTTCACAACAAGGGACAATAGTTCTGATAACTCTTATTTCTTTGTTGTGAAATGCGGGAAAGCGGTGAAATTCATTAGTGAAAGCTAGCGGCTAACTGATGCTAGCGGCTAACTGATGCTAGCGGCCCTGCTTGTTACAGCTACAAGAGTAGCCATTAGCATATCAATGCTAACTCAAAATTGTGGTCGCAACATTAGCTGACATTTCATAGCGGTCATTAGCGAAAGCTAGCGGCTAACTGATGCTAGCGGCTAACCGATGCTAGCGGCTAACTGATGCTAGCGGCCCTGCTTGTTACAGCTACAAGAGTAGCCATTAGCGTATCAATGCTAACTCAAAATTGTGGTCGCAACATTAGCTGACATTTCATAGCAGCGTTACAATCGTGCCAATTCAACACATTGCAGAAGTTAGCAGAAGTAAGGATTAAAAGTTATTACAATGTAAAATTATAAGTTCAAAAATCTGAATTCAGAGTTGAGCAAACTCAAAAACAAAACTTAAAATATTTAGTTTAATTGTCCAACTTTAAATTCTATCGAAGTTTGTACCTTGTACTTGAGGGTTGATAAATTACAGTATAACCAGGTTAAAAACTCTGGACTCATGGACTGTGGTTTGGGAGATTTTAAAAGCCATGTTTCCAGTAATGTCTTATCGAATTTTGAAGTTGAAATTTTTAAATGTTGCATTAAAGAAAATGCAAATGAGGGAGGTTTCCATCAACTGGAACTGTTGTAGGCTAATCCATCAGTAAACAGCAGAAGAAGAAGACATTGCGCAAGAGAGGAAAAACAAAAAACATGTTGCTAATCTGACAACTTGAGAGAAAATGGAGAGAAGTTTAAATTGGATTTAATTGGGCAACTTCTAATTGTTCTTTAGTGTCAACTTGTCTTGAGTTTCCAGCGAAGCAGAAACATTTGATCAGTGATGTCAGTTAAATATTCGCTACACCAGAACTCATCTCCTGTTGAGCACATTAAATATTTTTCGAAAAGACAAAAACCCCTCAAGTGAGCGTAAAAACTTGAAATGCATGTTTTTGAAAGTTTTAATGAACTTTGGTGTTTCCGTCAAACTTTTCTCATGCGAATCTTCAAAATGTGCATTGAAATTTTTTGATGAAAATGATACTAGTGATTGATGATGTTCTAACTTTAATTATATCAAATTAAGACATTTTTTTACCGTATTCTGCAGTGACAGTGAATTCAGTTTAAGAGATTCACAATGTTGATGTGTTTTATCATCCAGCCCTAGCTCACTGCAAAAAAAGTTGCAAAAGTTGGGTGAACTCAAAATTTCAAGGCAACAAACTTCGATAAAATTTTAAGTTGGACAATTAAACTAAATATTTTAAGTTTTGTTTTTGAGTTTGCTCGACTCAACTGTAAGTTGTACTAACTTATAATTTTACATTGTAATAACTTTTAATCCTTACTTCTGCTAACTTCTGTAGTGTGCTGAATTGGCACGATTGTAACGCCGCTATGAAATGTCAGCTAATGTTGTGACCACAATTTTGAGTTCGCATTGATATGCTAATGGCTACTCTTGTAGCTGTAACAAGCAGCGCCACTAGCATCAGTTAGCCGCTAGCTTCAGTCAGCCGCTAGCATCAGTTAGCCGCTAGCATCAGTTTGCCACTAGCATCAGTCAGCCGCTAGCATCAGTTAGCCACTAGCATCAGTTAGCCGCTAGCATCAGTTAGCCGCCAGCTTTCGCTAATGACCGATTTTCACCGCTTTCCCTCATTTCCCAACAAAGAAATAAGAGTTATCAGAACTATTGTCCCTTGTTGTGAACCCCAACTTAAAGATATAAGTAACAACAACTCACCAACTTGTTTTTGAGCAGACAACTGGCTTCCTTTGTTGTGCTAACTTACATTATTGCCCTAAATGTCAATAATTTATATTTCCAAGTTTTACCAACTTAAATCACTGTTTTAGGCCAAAAAATACAAGTTGGCTTTTTTTGCAGTGCTGGCCTCCATTAACCCATTGAGGCCTAAAACTGCCTGTAAAACCTCTGGGTGATTTTAAAATAAGCCCCTAAAACCTGAAGTTTTTCTGGAAATTCAAGTGTCAACGCTTCTACTAAATAATAGATTTTTCAGCCTCTGTAGCAGATAGAAATGACATTTTCCAAAAAAAGGATTTCAAAGTATTTGAGAGCTTATACAAATACTACAAAACGACGTATCTGCTTTCCAGGCTTCAATGGGTTAACCGATTCTCTCTTATTCCTTCCTCTGTCATCCTTCCTTCTACAACTCTCTCTTCCAGTCCTTGTTAAAATGATTTGAGCTTAAATGCATCTTAATCACCTCTCCTCTGCTCCCTGTCTTTTTCCACTTTTTTCCCTTTTTGCATCTTCCTTCTCCTCTCATTTATTTCACACCACCTCCTTCCCTTCGTCAGCTCCTCTTTACACCTTTTGGACCAGACTGCCAACCTCTGGGGAAGCTACTTCCTGTTGATATGCAGAGCGCCTCTCCTTCCAATCAGTACTTCTGAAAGGTTGTTACTAATGGTCCCCAAGGAGGAGAATCAACCTTGAATACGTACAAGGCCTCTGCCGGCATCTCGCAGGTGCGCTGGGCACCGGGAGTGTCACATCTTGCTTCCTTCTTGTCTCCGCCAAGGTTCAATTGCAATATAATGTCTATGAAATGGAAATACAGCCAATTCATCTGGCTTTTATTGTCTCACAGGAACTTTCTGAATGATTAAACACACAACAACTTTATTTACTAATACCCAAGGATGTTGTGCAGGGTTTGTAATGGGAAATTATCTGCTACATGAACATAATATTCCTGTAATTAAGAAGGAACTCTAATAGTTACTGTTTAACACAGCTATTCTCAACCTTGGGGTCGGGACCCCAATTGGGGTCGTGAGATGATTTCTGGGGGTCGCCAAATCATTTTAGAGGTCAGCTCTGTCTCCACTGTGTTAAAGTGTTCATGTTTTTTAGTCTTTTTGGTCATTTTGTGTCTTTTTTTGGTCATTTTCTGTCTTTTTTGGTCATTTTGTGTCTTTTTTTGGTCATTTTCTGTCTTTTTTGGTCATTTTGTGTCTTTTTTTATCATTTTGTGGTCAATTTGTGTCTTTTTTGGTCATTTTGTGTCTTTTTTTGTCATTTTGTTTCTTTTTTTGGTCATTTTGTGTCATTTTTGGTCATTTTGTGTCTTTTTTTGTCATTTTGTGTCATTTTTGGTCAATTTGTGTCTTTTCTGGTCTTTTTTTTTATCATTTTGTGGTCAATTTGTGACTTTTTTGGTCATTTTGTGTCTTTTTTTGTCATTTTGTTTCTTTTTTTGGTCATTTTGTGTCATTTTTGGTCATTTTGTGTCTTTTTTTGTCATTTTGTGTCATTTTTGGTCATTTTGTGTCTTTTTTATCATTTTGTGGTCAATTTGTGTCTTCTTTGGTCATTTTGTTTCCTTTTTTGGTCATTTTGTGTCTTTTTTTAGTCATTTTGTGTCTTCTTTGGTCATTTTGTTTCCTTTTTTGGTCATTTTGTGTCTTTTTTTAGTCATTTTGTGTCTTTTTTGTCATTTTGTTTCTTTTTTGGTCCTTTTGTGTCATTTTTGGTCACTTTGTGTCTTTTTTTATCATTTTGTGGGCAATTTGTGTCTTTGGTCATTTTGTTTCCTTTTTTGTCATTTTGTTTCTTTTTTTGGTCATTTTGTTTCTTTTTTTGTCATTTTGTGTCTTTTTTTGGTCATTTTGTGTCTTTTTTTAGTCATTTTGTGTCTTTTTTTGTCATTTTGTTTCTTTTTTTTGTCATTTTGTGTCTAATTTGTGTCTTTTTTGGTCATTTTGTTTCCTTTTTTTGGAAATCTGAACTGTGCGTGATTCTGTTCAGTGAGCGAGGGTCGTGGACAACATGCATGTTAAATTGGGGGTCGCGACTCAAAAAGGTTGAGAACTACTGGTTTAACAGACCATCAAAGTATTGTTTCACTTTGTGTTACACTCTCATGCTGCCGTGCACTGTAAAAAATATTCTGTTTAATTTACGGTAAAATACCGGCAGCTGTGGTTGCCAGAACTTTACCGTAAAAAATACAGTGAGTGGGTTTTCTACTGTAAATTTAAATGTAAATGTCAGCTAAATCTGTCATTTAGACTGAAAAATCACTTGCCATTTTATCCCTATTGTGTCTCTTTTTGGTAATTTTGTGTCTCATTTGATAATTTTACGTATTTTTTTGGTCATTTTGTGTCTTTTTTTGATAATTTCATGTCTCTTTTGGTCGTTTTCTGTCTTTTTTTTTGTCATTTTGTGTCTTTTTAGATAGTTTTGTGTCTCTTTTAGTCATTTTGTGTCTTTTTTGATGGTTTTGTGTCTCTTTTGGTCGTTTTCTGTCTCTTTTTTTGGTCGTTTTGTGACTCTTTTGGTCATTTTAGGTCCTTTGTTAGGTCCTTTGGTCTGCTATTATTTTTAGGGTAGTTATGTCCTTGTGACGTTATGGTATTTCTCCATACATTTTAAATGAAAAATCTAATATTTTTTACAGCAAAACTGTGTTTTCTAAAGTTTATGACAGAAAAAAGTAAAAGTTTTGTGCTATTCTTTGATTTACGGTAATTAAAAGTGTCTACTACGGTGATATTACATTTTTAATTTCACGCCCTATTTCTGATATAATTTGACAGTGTTTTACTGTAATTTCTACAAACATTTTTTACAGTGTGTTTTGCGAAAAGAAATCCTTGCCTATTTTTAATCAGAGACAATGAACAGGCTGCACAATTTATGATGATGGGCAGCCACAGTGTTGAGCTTCTGAGAATAGCTTGATTATTCTACAGGGAGAAGTGTATGGCTGGGGAGAGGCTTTCCATATGTTACACTTAACAACCAATGAAGCTGCGATTCAGAGACTTGGGGCAGAAAGAGCTGACAGCGCTCGTCCACACCCCTGGCTTTCTCCAGAACAGCAGAGGCAGGCAATAATCTAACTATAATTAACGGGTATAAACCATGTCATGCAGCCATTAGGCCAAATAGCTGGCAACCAATCAGCTATGACATTAATGGTGGAAACCAACCACAGCGTTATAATTCAGCTGTAAGAAGGAAAATCTGTTTTCAAGAATTCTACAGTTGGGTGCATAACTCTTTTTGAGTCAGCTGGTAGTTTATTTTATGTAAGTATAAGTAACACACACTTTTATGATTTCATTGTTGTCAGGGTGTCATTACAGAAGGTGACATTTAATGTTGTGATTCATAAAAAACTGTGAATGTGTTTGTGTACTCATGCACACACACATATTAACTGAGTTACTCAATGATTGGCAGCAAAATCCTTTGGCATTTATATCAAAATAAACAGCCGGGGGTGAATTCACAATGAATGGATTGTGATCGCTTATAGCAGTAGTTCTCAACCTTTTTGAGTCGCGACCCCCAATTTAACATGCATGTTGTCCACGACCCCCACTCACTGAACACAATCTCACACGCACAGTTCAGATCACCCAAAAAAGAAAAAATGACCTAAAAAAGGAAAGAAAATGACAAAAAAGACACAAATTGACCACAAAATGACCCCAAAAAGACACAAAATGACTAAAAAAGACACAAAATGACCAAAAAAGAAACAAAATGACTAAAAAAAGACACAAAATGACCAAAAAAGAAACAAAACATCACTGAACACAATCTCCACCCACAGTTCAGATCATACAAACTCAGTTGATACGATGAATTTTGGACAAATAGTGAAGCAGACAACAACTAAAACATCTCTCTGTCTGTGCATTTATACATGTTTTTATATTTTATGACACAAAATGATCATAAAAAGACAAAAACTGACCACAAAAAGACACAAATTGGCCAAAAAAGACACAAAATGGCCCAAAAAAGACAAAATGACCAAAAAAAGACACAAAATGGCCCAAAAAAGACACAAAATGACCAAAAAAAGACACAAAATGACCAAAAAAGACACAAATTGACCACAAAATGATAAAAAAGACACAAAATGGCCCCAAAAAGACACAAAATGACCAAAAAAAGACACAAAATGACCAAAAAAGACACAAATTGACCACAAAATGATTAAAAAAAAGACACAAAATGACCAAAAAACACACAAATTGACCACAAAATGATCAAAAAAGACACAAAATGACAAAAAAAGACACAAAATGACCAAAAAAGAAACAAAATTAACAAAAAAGTCACAAATTGACCACAAAATGACCAAAAAAAGACACAAAATGACAAAAAAAAAGACAAAATGACCAAAAAAAGAAACAAAATTACCAAAAAAGTCACAAATTGACCACAAAATGATCAAAAAAAGACACAAAATGACCAAAAAACACACAAATTGACCACAAAATGATCAAAAAAGACACAAAATTACCAAAAAACACACAAAATTACCAAAAAAGAAACAAAATTACCAAAAAAGTCACAAATTGACCACAAAATTACCAAAAAGTCACAAATTGACCACAAAATGATCAAAAAAACACACAAAATGACCAAAAAAACACACAAAATGACCACAAAATTATCAAAAAAAGACACAAAATGACCAAAAAACACACAAAATAACCCAAAAAAAGACAATAAATGACCAAAAAGACTAAAACACATTAACACATGAACACTTTAACACAGTGGAGACAGAGCTGACTTCCAAAATGATTTGGCGACCCCCAGAAATCATCTCGAGACCCCAATTGGGGCCGGGACCCCAAGGTTGAGAATAGCTGACCCAAACAACTGACACATTTATATTTAATACATTTTATCAAATATATTAAGTAAAATGAAATGACCACAGAATAATTTATTACAGTGTATAAAAAAGAACAAATGTATTTGTCTTCTGAGCAGTTCCACTCAGTCCTAAACCAATCAGAGCTCAGCAGTTCCAGGATGTTCTTAATGCAGCTCCTGAGACCATTTACTACCAGCATAATCAAAACATCAAATGGTTTCTTGCTGAAGAATGAAGTTGCATCAAAACTTTGTGCAGCATGCCAGCTGAGAGGTGCTGGAAAGGCCAAGAACAACATCAAAGGAAACAGGAAATACTGCTGTTATGGTGGAAACATCACACACTCAATAAACCACCAGTGGATTTGGTGGGAAATAATTTTTAATTAAAAAACTTATCGCTTATAGTTTCATCAGGTGCATCACTTTACTGGAACACCAAAGTACTAATCATTCTTTTGTTTTAGTCACTGGGATTTAGTATTTATTCACAGTGTGTGTCGTGGTTCTATTTTTGGAACTTCTTCGTTTATTAAGTGTCAATATATTTCACTGAACAGGAAGGTGTGTATCCTGAAAGCACCACATTTATATATATTATATATATATATATATATATATATATATATATATGTATATGTTTGTATATATGTGTTTTTGAATGTAACTTGCGTTTTTTACAACACATGACCCATGTAACTACTTAATTTCCAGCATTTACGTACATTTATTTACTGATTGAACTGTCTTTTATAACGCCTTACCAGAAGTTTTTTGCCCTGAACCTAAGGTCAGTGGTTTTATAACATAAATCCACAGAAACTGCAGCCTTTTTTTACAACTGCGGACCATACCTGTGTGGTATTTTTAGAACGCGACATTGTACCGCGAGTCGCGATCCGTTAATATGTGCTGTGAAACGATACATACTATGTTCCATAATTTGTGGTACTGACCCACAACCACTTCTGCTGTTTATGTTGGAGAACTTGTTGTAGAAAGCAAACGAAAGGACAATAAAATGCTTTAGAAAGTTGATGGTTACGATGATAATGATGATGCTGCTGACTCCCTGCACTGCAAAAAAAGAAAAGTTGGTTGAACTCAAAATTTCAAGGCAACAAACTTCGATAAAATTTCAAGTTGGACAATTAAACTAAATATTTTAAGTTTTGTTTTAAAGTTTGCTCAACTCTGAATTTTTGAACTTATAATTTTACATTGTAATAACTTTTAATCTTTACTTCTGCTAACTTCTGCAATGTGCTGAATTGGCACGATTGTAACGCCGCTATGAAATGTCAGCTAATGTTGCGACCACAATTTTGAGTTAGCATTGATACGCTAATGGCTACTCTTGTAGCTGTAACAAGCAGGGCCGCTAGCATCAGTTAGCCGCTAGCATCAGTTAGCCGCTAGCGTCAGTTAGCCACTAGCATCAGTTAGCCGCTAGCTTTCGCTAATGACCTAATTTCACTACTTTCCCACATTTCACAACAAAGAAATAAGAGTTAGCAGAACTATTGTCCCTTGTTGTGAACCCCAACTTAAACCTAAATGTCAATAATTTATATTTCCAAGTTTTACCAACTTAAATCACTGTTTTAGGCCAAAAAATACAAGTTGGCTTTTTTTGCAGTGTGGATCCCGATCAGAGACTCGTCCTGAACGCAGGTGTTACTGAGGAAATGATGTTCCCTGTCTGTTTATTCAGTGGCAGCTGATAATAATAATTAATTCATTAAGCTCTTATTTCAAACACTGACTAGCTGGAATGTTTTTTTTAATTCTTGTATAATTTAGATTTTACTTATTAAATTTATTGTTTTTAAAAGATAAGCCATCAAAAAATCATTGAAAAGAAATAAAATGACAATGAAGTCTTGTTATCAGGCTGGGATGAGTTTGTTTGAGTTATGCACATCACTTTAACAGTATTTTAATATTCTACATCACCACTAAGTTAAAGTGTCTGCCAGTTTCTAATACACTTGGCAAACACAAATCCAGGACTTACCAGAAATATACTTTTACTTCTGTTATGAAGACTGTTCAGCAATTTCAGCAACAATAAACACAAATGCACTACTGCACTTTATGTTTTGCATAATATTAGAACTTAACTTACCTCTATAATAGTACTTATGGAATATAATGCAATGAAACTATGGATTTTCCATTTTCAACGACCTCTTTGCACCCAGATTACAGTAATGAACCACCTTCCTGTATGTGCGAATTCTTACAGTCGTCCACTAAAACAAAATATGATTATTATTATTATTACTAGGAATATTGCTAAGCATTTTTAATAATAAAAGCCATACTATGCATCTTTGCTGCCAGCAAAACTAACTTGCTTTACATTCACCTATTTTGATAAATTGATTTTACACAGTTTGGCATTGTCTTTGTTCATAATGGGCTACTTGGAAGGATTGCATGTTTACTCAGCAAATGATCAGACAAGAAATTACTCTTAATGGAAACTATGGATCCTTCCCAACCTCATTCTTCGCATGCTCACAGCTTAAAGATCTGCTCCTATAGACAGTCACTGACAGCAGCACAATTTACTGTATGTTGGACCGGAGCCAGAGTACGACTTATGTGAGCATTAAAAGGATGAGCTCTGTAGCTCTACATGTTGTGTACAGCAGTAGTTCTCAACCTTTTTGAGTCGCGACCCCCAATTTAACATGCATGTTGTCCGTGACCCCCGCTCACTGAACACAATCTCACACACACAGTTCAGATCACCCAAAAAAGAAACAAAATGACCAAAAAAAGGAAACAAAATGACCAGAAAAGACACAAATTGACCACAAAATGAGCAAAAAAGACACAAAATGACCAGAAAAGACACAAAATGAGCAAAAAAGACACAAAATTACCAAAAAAAGGAAACAAAAGGACCAAAAAACAAATTGACCAAAAAATGACCAAAAAAGAAACAAAATGACCAAAAAAATACACAAAATGACCAAAAAAGGAAACAAAATGACCAAAACAGACACAAAATGAACCAAAAACGACACAAAATGACTAAAAAAAGACACAAAATGAACAGAAAAAGGAAACAAAATGACCGAAAAAAGACATTAAGTGACCAAAAAGACTAAAACTCATTAACACATGAACACTTTGTTACAGCTACAAGAGTAGCCATTAGCGTATCAATGCTAACTCAAAATTGTGGTCACAACATTATCTGACATTTCATAGCGGAGTTACAATCGTGCCAGAGAAATTCAGAGTTGAGCAAACTCAAAAACAAAACTTAAAATATTTAGTTTAATTGTCCAACTTAAAATTTTATCGAAGTTTGTTGCCTTGAAATTTTGAGTTCACCCAACTTTTCTTTTTTTGCAGTGTAGAAAGCAGCAATGGGTACCTTTGCAGAGTGGTGTAAAAGCATTCCACAATTAAAAAAAGGTCTATTTTCATTTCAGTTGACGGTATCAGGTTATTGATGAATTTCCCCACTCTAAATCCAGTTTAGGGATCGGTCAGTCTAAAAAAAAAACCCATATCCGTCGGCTCTACCGGACAGTGCAGTAGACGCCCAGACAGAAGTACAGAAGTACAGTACATGCTTGTTTCTGAGTACATCCATCCATTTTTAACACGTTCTTATTCCTTCCAGGGTCAGACTACCCAGCATGCACCAGGCTGAAGGAAGGGAAACACCCCAGACAGGTCAGCAGGTCATGACAGGTCTTAAAGCTAACATTAGCATTCACAGTCACATCCACACCTAGCAGTAATTCACAGTTTCCAGTTCACCTGAGAAAACTGTTGCACCCAGAGGATGCAAACACAAGACGCATGAATAAAATGCTGTATGCTATTTCCAACAATAACAGCAACACATCTTCCTCAGCCAGGTAGATAGCAGACCCTCCACCCACACCGTCCTTTGCATTATGTAAATGTTTCTGTATTTAGGATTAGTTTTAGACATCCATCCTGTCTATTCACTAACTGAAGACTGCTGTTTAATGAGCAGGACACTAGAGACAGCTGTGTGCAGCTGGTTGCCATGTACTTAGATTAGATTAGATTAGATTAGATTAGATTTTATTTGTCATTGCACAGAAATACAACGAAATTCAATGCACTCAGGTACTGGACTCATAAAAAAGCATAATAAATAGTAAATAACAAGATACATTCTTATCTCATCTCAATAAATAGTAAATAGAAAAGACACATTCTCATTCTCTCAGCACTTCATGTCATTCATTCACTGTACCATCAATTTAGTGCCATTACTTTACATTACTTCATACAACAAGTGTTCACAGAAAAACATGCATGTGTGAGTAAAATGAGGGTCTGCTGGAGGAGGATTGCTTGTTGTGTTTGCTGATGGTGACGGGGCAGGTAACCTTGGGATGCAGCGTCATCTCCTCTCTGATTATCCTGAGAGAGATTGAACCCTGTTTTGTTAATGAAAAACACACACCTTTGCATGGCCGCACCTCCAGAGAGGAGCATTACAGTGGCTAATCTTCCAGCAGTGGTGTAGTCACCTCTGGACATGATGTCACATGTTGTCTCACCTTTTAAGATAATGATGTACATAGACTACATTATTCTCCATCCAGATTACAGAAAATATTTCGGGATGTGTCACCCCAATGTATCAGGTGTCAAAGTGAAGAAGGAACACTATGCCACTTATTTTTTTTGTGTCATAAGCTACAACGATTCTGGTCATCCTTGTTTGAGTTCTTCACTAAGGCCTTTAATCATCCATGTAACCCAGAACCGTGTTGTTTGGAGCGGCTAATCCAGATAGTGTAAAAAGTAGTTATGAAGCTATTAAAGGCTATCTCCCTTTCAACATTGTTAGCCAGAAAGTTAATTCTACAGTCTTGGAAATCTGAAAGGGCTCCGACATTTGAAATGTGGTTGAGAGAGCTGGGAAATGTATTACACTTGGAGAAAATCAGGTACATAATATCTACTAAAGAGGATATCTTTTTTAAAATATGGCAACCTTTTCTTGATTTAATGTCTAAAAACTGAATTTGTGTTATTCTGTAGCTGTGCCATTTATGTTATACCCTTGTTTTGTTTGTCTAATGTCAAAAACTCAAAAAAACCAAAACATATTGTTCTGTGTAGCTCCACCATTTATCTCTAATTTTTATACATCATTTGTATATATTTTTCTGTTATGAAAACAATAAAAATAAATACACACAAAAAAAAAGCTAATGATGTCTACATGCTGCAGTTTTGTGGAGCAGAAATATATTGTGTTGTAGTTGATGGCACCAGTAGTTTGTGACAGTGCTGTAACTTAACAAAGCTACTTTGCTTGTTTGTTTTTTTTTGGTTGACATAATCACAATGATCTTAACCCTTTGATGCACAACATGGGTCAAAAATGACCCGCATTCATTCCCCATGTTATTTAATGCTGCTGTGTGTTTCTGTGCTCTATCTTTTGATATCAACTTAATTTATGATTGAATATTAAGTAAGTATTCTTTAAATATCTTGTTTTTGATAACAACAGATCATTATTTCCATTTTGCCTCTCATACTATAGAAAAAAAGGTTTTGTATTATTACATAGCTAACTATTTGGCTAAGTAGCTTGCTAAGCTAACTACTTAGCCAAAAGGTTAGCTAAGTAGATAGCTTAGCGAGCTACTTAGCCAAGAAGTTAGCCTAGTAGTTAGCTTAGCAAGCTACTAAGCTAAAAAATGGATATGGGTAATTTTTGACCCATGTTGTGCATTAGAAGAGTAGTGACACAAAAAGGGATTTTATTAAAAAAAAGAATAAAGGAAAATATAAAATTAGGATGTATGATGATCAAAAACAAACTAATTGAGGAAAACCTGGAATACCGAATGATGAAAATAATTTATTGCAAAGATATAGAACATAAAAACTCATACATATCGGGTCACTTTAGACCCATGTTGTGCATCAAAGGGTTAAAAGCATTTTATTTATTCACATATTTGCTAAAGTATCACAAATGTCTTTGTGCAGCTCAAATGAAGTAGGATCACAAGTGGGATATGGAAACATAAATATGGAGCAGAGAGAGTGCACCAAGCTGAACATGATGGTGTGAAACTTCAAAATAAAAAGGTCTAAGGCCTCAGCCTTCAAGAAGTGGGTCAGACGGTGAGACACAGCTGTCAGACTCCTGAGAGAACCAAACATTTTACACAAACTGTTCACGCTACTTTTACAGCTTTTGCATATGGTGGGATTTGGGATGTTGCAATGGTGGGAAAGCAAGCCAGACCTGCTGTCTTCTAGAGCAGGAGTTCTCAACCTTTTTGAGTCGCGACCCCCAATTTAACATGCATGTTGTCCGCGACCCCCGCTCACTGAACACAATCTCACAGTTCAGATCACCCAAAAAAGAAAGAAAATGACCAAAAAAAGGAAACAAAATGACCAAAAAAGACACAAAATGACCAGAAAAGACAGAAAATTACTAAAAAAGGAAACAAAATGACCAAAAAAGACACAAATTGACCACAAAATGATCAAAAAAAGACACAAAATGACCAAAAAACTGAAAAAAAATGACCAAAAAAGACACAAAATGACCAAAGAAAGACACAAAATGACCCAAAAGAAGAAACAAAATTACCAAAAAAAGACACAAATGACTAAAAAAAGACACAAAATGACCAAAAAAGGGAAACAAAATTACCAAAAAAGACACAAATTGACCACAAAATGATCAAAATTACAAAAAATTCTGTTACAGCAATATTTACATCCTTTTTTCTTGAACAAAACAGGTGCTATTCTGCTAAACTGAAGAATAGAGTATGCAAAATAGGCTTTACCATGTGTTTATTAAAAATATTATACAGTACAGGCCAAAAGTTTGGACACACCTTCTCATTCAATGCGTTTCCTTTATTTTCATGACTATTTACATTGTAGATTCATCAAAACTATTAATGAACACATGTGGAATTATGTACTTAACAAAAAAAGTGTGAAATAACTGAAAACATGTCTTATATTCTAGTAAGCAAAGGGTGGTTACTTTGAGGAATCTAAAATACAAGACATGTTTTCAGTTATTTCACACTTTTTTGTTAAGTACATAATTCCACATGTGTTCATTCATAGTTTAGATGCCTTCAGTGAGAATCTACAATGTAAATAGTCATGAAAATAAAGAAAACGCATTGAATGAGAAGGTGTGTCCAAACTTTTGGCCTGTACTGTATATTAAAAGAATAGTAAAATTATTTTATGCTTTGATATTCCTTTAAACTAAAAACCTAAACATGATTCATCTACATCTAATGCAATCTGATAATAAATGCATTTAGTAATATATTCAAGACTACTTCTGCCTTTCTATTTGTATATTTTTGAATATAGTGCAGCAGTGTTTTTCATGCAGAATATGAAAGGCAGTCACTTCCACAGGATATCAACTTATTTTATGATTGAATATTCCAAGTATTCTTTAAATATCTTGTTTTTGATAACAACAGATCATTATTTCCATTTTGCCTCTCATACTATAGAAAAAAAGGTTTTGTATTATTACATAGCTAACTATTTGGCTAAGTAGCTTGCTAAGCTAACTACTTAGCCAAGAGGTTAGCTAAGTAGATAGCTTAGCAAGCTACTTAGCCAAGAAGATGCTGAAGAATACAGTATGCAAAAATAGGCTTTACCATGTGTTTATTACAAATATTATATATTAAAAGAATAATACAATTATTTTATGCATTGATATTCCTTTGACTAAAAACCTAAACATGATTCATCTCCGTCTAATGCAATCTGATAATAAATGCATTTAGTAATATATTCCAGACTACTTCTGCCTTTCTACTTGTATATTTTTGAGTATAGTGCAGCAGTGTTTTTCATGCAGAATATGAAAGGCAGTCACTTCCACAGGATGCAGGAAATAAATAAATAGTAAAGGGAAGTATGGAGGGAGCCGTCTCTCTGTCAGCCCCCCTACAGTTGTCACCTGGAAGCTTTCCGTCAGCCCCCCTCTCTCTAGAAACCAGAGATGAGAGCCAATGAGAGGAATGGCCCGAGGCACAGGCCTCAACTCAACAACCCCGGCTGCTTCAAGGGAGCCTCTCTTTGCGCTTCAAAAGCTTTCTACGAATGGGAACCAAGTTGGCTTCCCACCATAGGCAGCTTCCATAAAGTCCTTTTTTTTTCAGTTGCTCAGCTTAAAATCTATATGAAAGGCGAGAAAACCATGAGCACACTTGGGATTAAGTGCAGCAAAGGAGTCGGATTTAAACTCACAAAAAGTGAGTTTCCTCGATACCTTTTACAACGGATATTTGGAGTCGAACGAAATTTGGGATAAAAATCAAACCTCGGAGGACGCTGAAAAAAGCCATATTGCCTCAAATCAAAGCCTGACAGAGAGCTAACAGTGTGACAGAACACCACTGATCTCTGTGTGGCGTTGTGCATTGAAACATGTGCTGTGTGGGATTTCAGCAGCAACACAACCCGGAGAAAAATGCTGCAAAAACAAATAACATGGGGCAATTAGGGAATTAAATATGAATTTGTTGTATTACTGTGCTCCCTGTCATCTTTGCTTTGTCACTTTAATCACATATAAATCACAGGACAATCTGAATCAGCCTGGAACCTGTCTGGAAATTTTATCCTGATGGATGATGGTGCTTAAATTTATGACAGGGTAATAACTACGAAAGAAACTACAGCACACACAAAGACAGCAACACACACACACACACACACACACACACACACACACACACACACACACACACACACACACACACACAAAGACACAGATATTACAGGTGCTGTGTTTTAGCTGTTAACCCTCCTGTTATGTTGTGGGTCAAATTGACCCATTTCAAAGTTTAAAAATCTAAAAAAAATAAATAGTTAAAGGTATTTTTTCATTAAAAAGAAAAAAAAATTAAATGTAAAATAAAATTTAAAAAAAGTCAATGTCATGTACAGCCATTGTATTTTATATGTAGTTCTTTCCAGTGTACATAAAAAAAGTTTTAACATGCAATTTTTGATAAAATACAAGCGAATTATCCTCATTAAACCATGATCTGTGAGAGGTAAAGAACACCATTGCACTAAATTTTGATTGAAATGGTTAGTAATGGAGTTAATAATGAAATGTAAACAATGTTTATTGGGACACTTTTGGATAATCAAACATGCCCCGGGTCAAATTGGCGCATGAACATTATTACTGTTCCTGAGAAACGAATATAACAGGAGGGTTAAAAAAAAAATATTGTGATTTACATAGGATCCAAATATTAGAGTTTAAGTGAAGCTTTGGAAGGTATAAATAAAGCAGCACAGCTATATATTTCTGCACACAACACAAACACATACAGATACATCTCATGCTTTAAAATTCAGCCCTGAAGTATATACTTGAATAGTAAGTGTTGTTTCCATGGAAATGGTATTTTAACCTGCATTAGGACTGTGTTTTTTCTTCTCACCTTCTACCAATTTAGTTAAAAAAAACCCTGCATGTGGTGACACCGCTCACCCCGAACTTTTGTTGACTCTCCCAAATTAAAGCAGCATCCAGCTGTTTCTTTTGAAATGAAATCTGAGCACTCAGACAAGCCAAGGAGCATCTCACTTGGCAGACCAACGAAATGGTAACAGCATTAGAGTTGACATAGTGTTTTACTACAGTCTCGGGCAATCATCAGGATCATTCATCTGCACATTCAAACTCTTTACTCTCTCATTTGTCAAGCCGGCGGCGTGGCTCCAGGCTCGAGCCGGGCTATTGCAAGCTAGCATCTTGTCTGTGATCTATGGAGCTATGATAAGCATCTCTTTGCAGAAAATATAGATCTCTGTTCGAGATGTGATTTTAAATGTACAGTCTTTGATATAAATGCAAACAAACAGGTAGGCTGACCAGGGAAGCCAAGATATGGATCTATTTTTTCAAGCCAAAATTGATGTGTAGAGCTTATGTTATTGGATTTACAGCACATGATTTGTGAGGTAAACGGGTGGTGCAGGTTGAGAATATATTTTGAGTTGCTGTGATTTTTGCCTATGAGGCCCTGCATTTTCCATATGAAACCCTGGAGTCTAGTCTGTGACCTGCCCATTTTAAGATAGCGTTGGCTCAGCGAGAAAATATGCAACATTTGTTCTTTAAATACTTTGAGTTGGATAGTTAAGAAGACTGTATACAACTGTAAATAAAATCATAATAATAATCTAATATCTAGACCAGTAGTTCTCAACCTTTTTGAGTCGCGACCCCCAATTTAACATGGATGTTGTCTGCGACCCCCACTCACTGAACACAATCTCACACGCACAGTTCAGATCACCCAAAAAAGAAACAAAATGACCACAAAAAGGAAACAAAATAACCAAAAAAGACACAAATTGACCACAAAATGATAAAAAAAAGAGACAAAATTACCTAAAAAGACACAAATTGACCACAAAATGATCAAAAAAGACACAAAATGACCTAAAAAGACACAAAATGACCAAAAAAGACACAAAATGATCAAAGAAAGACACAAAATGACCAAAAAAAGAAACAAAATGACCAAAAAAGACACAAAATGATCAAAGAAAGACACACAATGACCAAAAAAAGAAACAAAATGACCAAAAAAAGACACAAAATTACCAAAAAAAGAAACAAAATGATCAAAGAAAGACACAAAATGACCTAAAAAGACACAAAATGACCAAAAAAAGACATTAAGTGACCAAAACGACTAAAACACATTAACACACGCTGACTTCCAAAATGATCTGGCGACCCCCAGAAATCATCTTGCGACCCCAATTAGGGTCCCGACCCCAAGGTTGAGAATAGCTGCACTAGACCAATTAAAGGTGTGACATTTGTGATCATGAGTGCAGTATTTCAACTGCTGAATAGGTTTCCATGAAAGTTGGTACAGATGTGTTCCCCTCAGGGTTTTTCAGTTTGATTTGTCAGTCAGCATGGTTATGAAAAAAGCTACCAGCTCAATGTTCATAGAACTTTCTTGTTGCAAAGGCCAAGGAAGAACCCATTACATTTAGGAGGGGATCCAAATCATGGGGAAAATGATTCTCACTTTCAATAACATTGCAATGTAGGGCATTAGAAATATTCCAGATCACATTTCATGGCTCAGCTGATCTGTTTTCTTTGCTCCTCCCTGTCATGCAAATACTGGAAAACAGTTGTCAACATGCTGTTTAAAAGCTCTTTGGTACTTTGCAATGTCCATGTTGTTTACACATTATGACTTAAAGCTCATGAACACACCAAATAATAAACTGAAATACCTATCTTGGGAAATGGGACCATCCAGTGAGCTCTATAAGCTCTATTGGCCTCTCTAGATTGTAATGAATTAGATCAGGCTTGTCAAACTCAAATACACAGTGGGCCAAAATTTAAAACTTGGACAAAGTCGCGGGCCAACATTGATATTTATTGAAAAAATTGACCTGAACAAGTTCAAACAAAATGGAACAAGCAAAGCTTGATATAACTTAATATTGCAAACATGCAAAATCGAATATCAAATAAAACAAACAAACACATCAATGGCATTCATTTCTTAAATAAAATTTAAATAAAAATCGTATGTCCCTTTATTTTATATTCTTCTTTAAATTTAAATTTAACAGTAATCTTTTTCCACAGGCTAAAAATAAATGTAAGAATAAAATAACAATAATAAACCAAATGACTAATAATAATATCCTTCAATGAATGTGCAGCCATTCAAGCCTTGGACTAGCAAGAAAAAGTGCATAAAGACAACTTTAATTTGGGATTTGTAGTATTATTTGCACTGTATAATACCGGCGGGCCAGTTCTGGTTGTCATTTGGTAATGCCTTGCAGGCAAAATATAATTATACTGCGGGCCAAATTTGGCCCGCTGGCCAGAGTTTGACACCTCTGAATTAGGTGATCACTTAACTTTCCATCTAGTGTGATCATCAGCTCTGATTTGATCTTGTTCAGTGATGTAGTCTAGCATCTGTTTAACCAATATATTAAACACTAAACCTGCTTAACAGCATGCTAGTTGGTAGCATTAACTAGCATTAACATTAATTATGCTAACGTGTTGCAGTTAGCTTGCATGGCTGTAGACTCATGTCATGTAATAAAACAGTTTTTGCACTGTAATAACTTGAAAGTTGGCAGAGGGTTTAATGTCACTACCTTTTATTATTGCATTCCCAACTTCTTCTTTTTTTTATGAACCAGTATTAATAAGAGTTTAGTATTGATATTGTGTATTTGTGATGCCAAAACCTTGGTAATCAGTGACATTCAAGTGGAAGCCTGGCAGTGTCAGAAATTGCTGCTGCCACCAAATAAAGATATTCCTCTAATAAAACTGATTTAAAATTGCCATCACATATCATACTTTGATGTCAAGGTCACCTTTTTATAGAGATAATGTTGATGCTAGCATTTATGCCACACTACAGCACAATATTAGCATGCTCTTTGAGCCCATCACAGGAAATCTCATAACTTCAGAGTGTTCCAGAAGCAGTTTACCAAGCGCTGAAGGTCACTACGGTAATCTTGTGCATCTTTTTATATTTTTGTACAGACCCAGCGAGGAACATTTGGAATATTTATGACGGTGATTTCAAATGGCATTGTGAGTTTTCCGAGGCTGAAAGGGCAATAAACACAACGAAAATGGCATAATGTTGTACTTGTAGTGAGTCATAAAACAAGCTACAACAAGTAAACAAACACCACAACTTAACTACTAAACCTGTGTTTTCTCTGACTGGTGACTGAATGGTAGCTGCAGTCACTTCCTTATTAGTCACGCCGGACAAAAGCACAAACATTTTTCCACATGCTCTCTATCATTATAGGTTTCAATTTTTGGTAGGAGCCACTTCATCAAGATTGCGGATCGGAGATGGCACCCATATAAAGTCTATGAGAACCAATATATCGTCCAAGCCACTTAGAAGGTCAATCTTGGTGTCAAAATCTACATTTTCTGGGTCTAGGAATAATTCAAAGCTATTGAGAATATCACTAGATGACTCACTGTAAATAATGTGTTGATCAAGATCTGACATGAGATTAAAGCGTTCCCTTGATTTTATTTAGCAGTGTACATGCAAGCTAATCCACACTCTCCAGTGAACTTAGGCTCCGTTTACACGAGGACGGTCTGAACAGAAGACGCAAAAGTGGCGTCTCGTCTTCACTTTTTATTCCTGGTTTAGACGAGCGTTTTCAGGAGGAAATCTGCTGCATACGGTGACGCAAAAGTGTGTGAAATGTGATTGTATGCAGCCAGGCGGCATCACTTAAAGCCATAAGAGCATCTTTGGGCACGCAGAAGTTTTCACGTCACACATTTTCATCAGCTACTCCTTCCACAAAGTTCTCCACCATCACTAGATCTCCCAGGTCTCCTCCAAAGCCCTCTGGCTGGTTTTTGGCCATTTAGTGTCTTTTTTGTGGTCAATTTGTGTCTTTTTTTGTGGTCAATTTTTGTCTATCTTTGGCAATTTTGCATATTTTTTGTGTGGTTATTTTGCATCTTTCTTGGTTATTTTGCATCTTTCTTGGTCAATTTGTGTCTTTCTTGGTCAATTTGTGTCTTTTTTTTGTCAATTTGTGTCTTATTTGGTCAATTTGTGTCTTTTTTGTCATTTTTTGGGGTTATTTTGTATTTTTGTGGTCAGTTTGTGTCTTTGGCCATTTTGTGTTTTTTTTTTTTGTCAATTTGTGTCTTTTTGGGTCAATTTGTGTCTTTTTTTGGTCAATTTTTGTCTTTTTTTGGCCATTAATACTCCTTCCACAAAGTTCTCCTCCATCACTAGATCTCCCAGGTCTCGTTCACAGCCGTCTGGCTCCTCCCACCAATCGCTGCATCCAGAATGTGATGGAGGTAATTCCAGATCCTTCTCTGTTCACTAATACTATCTGTACATATCCTGGACATTTGGTGGAAAGACTCCTGTAAGTTTATTAGAGCTGCCAGAGCAGCTTGAAGGTCCCACCATGGAAATAATCCCACGTTTCTTTATTTCCTGTCCTGGAGCATGTATGTGACGTAAACACATACGTGACGTGAGCAGATCAGATCAGAGTTTTGTGTCTTGTCAGTGTAGACGACACGCTACGGAGGAGAGGATTACACTTTTACACTTTGGAGGGTGGTTTCAGATTTTTGTGTCTTTAAGCCCCAAAAACGCCGTCACCGTCTAAACGAAAGGCACTTCCCATAAAATATTTTGTTGTTTTTACCCGCAAGCGTCCTCGTGTGAACGGGGCCTAAAACTTACTAAACTTTGGTTTGTGAAAGCTACTTTTCTCCCTGGTTTCTTCAGTGCTCCTCTTCTTTCTGGTCTTCATGCTGGCTGCGTTGCCTCTTATGTCACTCTATGTCATGTAGCCAGACCTGAACCTGGAGTCGGCCCAGTTGGTGCTGCATCAGTTGCTACCTTTGCTCCTGGAGAGCTCCGTCACTATCAGCTCTTTCATCGCTGCATCTGTACTAGAGCTCTGACTGCCTCTAGCTCTGCTGCTGTGGTCTTCGGGTCTTCGTGTACCTCAAATCTCTGGTTACAGGATGAAGTTGCCACAGTTGCTCCACACTGTAAAAAATGTCTGTGGATTTTATGGTGAAAAACTGCTAAACCATGACAGTAAAAGACCGTAAATTGATAAATGGGTTAATTCAGTTTCAGTAACAATGAAACACCGTAAATGTATATATCAGCCAAAATAGTATTTTTTACATTTTTATTTTTTTTAATACATTACTACCACTGTAAAATACACTGGCACCGTGATTGTAGCAAAAATATACTGTAATATATATTTACAAGCCATCATTTTTGCATTTAATTTTTGTAAAAATACTTTTTCTCACTGTTAAATGTACTAAACACCATATCTCTAACAGAAATATACTGTAATATTTAATGGTAAAATCTTTAATTTATGCGGCATTTATAAAGTATTTTCTTGTCAATTATATGGCAGAACAGCGTTTCTTTTAATGGAAAAACTTTTTATTTATTATGATAAAATATGGAATAAAATGGCAATCTTAAACGGGAAATCAAAAGTGATAATATCATTTTACCGTAATATTACAAAAAGTTGCACCATATTTATTACGGTAAAGTTCTGGCAACCACAGCTGCTGGTTTTTTACCGTAAAAACAACAGTTTTTTTTTACAGTGCAATCTGTTAAGTTGTCGTGGATAATCTCCATCAATACTCCAAACAAGCATAGCATGACAAATAACTCTGCTCTGGTCTTTATAGCATGGAGTCATGCTGTATATCACATAATATTGCCATCTACTGTCATATTTTACACAACATTAAAGCAGTTTTATCGCTTTACTGACCTCCTCACAGATGTTTCATGTATTGAACTGCTAAGTGTTTATTGTGATTTATAGAAAACTGGTCGATTGGAGACTCAAATCTTTGGTAACAGCGGACTGAAAAAGCAATAAGAAACACTCCAGCTGGACATTTTTCTAGCTCCCCAGAGACGCGCACATAACAGAAAGGTGAACTTAAATAGATTTTTTAGCTCTGCAGTATTTTTCCACCAGAAACTTGACAAAGTCAGGGAAAACGCTTTTGAGGCTAAAGAACAATTTCAAATACTATCAATAGTAATGAGCCAATAATGCCCAAACTGATCTGTTTTGACAGTTTGTTAGAATAAAGGGAAGTGAACCTGCATCATATTTAGTGTGTGCCACCATGCACACTTGACATCACATGCATTTCCCTACACTCAAAAAAAGAATTAAGCCAAAAACGTGGACTTTATGTAATTTAATTACATGTAAATTTTCCATGTAATTTTGTCACATACGTTGAATGTAAAAGGTCAAATTAAATGCAATGTTTTTCTTTCATTTAAAAGTAATATAGATAAATTAAATAACTTTAATGCAAATTTCTACATAAACTTGATGTGTAAATTTACTTTAGTTTATGTATACTTTTACATAAACCTTATGAGTTCATTCAATATTACATATAAAGTTAAAGAGACATAAAGTCCATACAAAGTAAAGCTTATTAAGATCATAACTCATATACAACAACTTCCTTACTTACTACTAATAATCAATAATTCTGAGGTTATTGAGGGAAAACTCTTAGTTAATGTCTTACTGGTTGTATAATAAGGCCATGCAGAATAAGGCATTAATAACTACTGAATAATGACTAATTAAGAGCCAATATGTTACTTATTTGCATGCTAATAATCAACTAATTAATGTTGAATATGTGTTCCCTAAACAGTAATCTGTTGCCCCAATTTGGTGCTTAATGTTAATAAAGAAACTTTTTCATAACTGCTTGCGTATGAGATGCTTGAATAAACTCATAAGGTTTATGTAAAAGTATACATAAACTTTAAGTAAATTTACATATTTGGTTTATGTAGAAATTTGCATTATTTAATGTATCTATATTACTTTTAAATGAAAGAAAAACATTGCATTTAATTTGACCTTTTACATTCAACTTATGTAACAAAATTACATGGAAAATTTACATGTAATTAAATTACATAAAGTCCACGTTTTTGGCTTAATTCTTTTTTTGAGTGTACTTTCACAGTTGAGAAATCTTCCTTTACTTTCTTAGAATTGTGAGTTAAAATGCTGTTTCTTTGTATTTTCCCCTAGTAGGAAGTTTTTCTGACTGTGTGCTAAGCGCAGCTCACATCACACTTTTTGAAAGACCCTTGGAGTGAAACCTCAACCCTCCAGCCTACAAGAGTATTAGACCTGTAAAATGTCTGACACATTTCTATTTGACAGTTTCTTCCTTTCTTTTGGCATTTCTAATTTGAACCAACTGAAGCAGGTGTCACTCTCCGACAATCCCGACTCACAGCCCGGCTTTTCATTACCGGGTCTCGGATTGCACTGAGGTGTGAGATAAATTGGTTATGTCTAAAGTCAAATTATATCCAGGTCTTTGCAATTCAATTCACTTATCGAAAAGAGGAGGGGAAAAAACTGCTAAAAAGGAATGTTCCAAGTTGCAGCTTTTGCTAAAAGACGGATTCACAAAGAGGGAAAACTCGCACCAGATTGCCTGCCAATTTCTGGTCTAGACATGAGTTCTTTCACTGCCATTCATGTAATGCTTGACGGGGAGAGGAATGGCTTCAAAATGGAAAAAGTCAAGTCCCTCTCAGCAATTACTTGACAACTGTAAAGCTGCAGCGTGGCATGAAACCTGCAGGCCCACGTGGAGTGGCATTGTAATTTTCAGCTTGTGCCATTTAAGCAATCTGGCACTTTTTTGCTAAACACACACTCCCATCTGCACAGTTCGACTTTATTACATTGGATTTCTTGGAGTTCCATTATAGGTACAGTTGTCTTTTTATCCCATGACCCAGATTAGATTTTAATAAGCCTGTTATTCTTTGTTCTATTTTAAGACATCAGAAGTGCTGCTGCGTTCTGGTGATTCAAGCGGTCATTGGGAATTTCATTATAGAAACATAGAGGAACATTCTGAGAGCCGAACATTGTGATGAGTCCAGTAAAGCATTTAAAATAACACTTGAATCACGAAGGAAATTGACTTTAATATGAACTGATGATACTCGTGGTGATTGAAGATTCCTTTTATACTCTTTCCAGAGGAAAATGTGTGTGGTAGCTGAATGAAAGAAGCTTCTCATGTGTCAGTTATTAATATTTTACTGACGACAAATATTTCTCCTCAAGGCTTTCATTGTCTGTTTATTTATATAGTTTACTATGGAGTTTTATTTAAAACTGTAAAGCCTCTGTTCACGTTTACATTTGACTGTTTTTATATTGACTGATCTCTCAATCAGATTTATAGTCTACAGCAGGGATTCCCAAAGTGTGGTGCGTGGACCCCTGGGGGTGCGCAAGATGAAAAATGTAATGGCGGTCTGATAATGACACAATTACATTTTTCCCCCCCCAACACAATAAAGACGTGTTATTGATTAATTAATAAATACAGGCTATTCAATTTTGTGTCATTTTTTGTTCATTTTTGCATCTATTTTTTGGTTGTTTGGAAATTTTTACATGTATTTGTGGTCAATTTGTGTCTATTTTGATAATTTTGTGTCATCTTTGGTCATTTTTGCATCTATTTTGGTCATTTTTGCATCTATTTTTTGGTTGTTTGGAAATTTTTACATGTATTTGTGGTCAATTTGTGTCTATTTTGATAATTTTGTGTCATCTTTGGTCATTTTTGCATCTATTTTGGTCATTTTTGCATCTATTTTTTGGTTGTTTGGTAATTTTTACATGTATTTTTGGTCAATTTGTGTCTATTTTGATAATTTTGTGTCATCTTTGGTCATTTTTGCATCTATTTTGGTCATTTTTGCATCTATTTTTTGGTTGTTTGGAAATTTTTACATGTATTTGTGGTCAATTTGTGTCTATTTTGATAATTTTGTGTCATCTTTGGTCATTTTTGCATCTATTTTGGTCATTTTTGCATCTATTTTTTGGTTGTTTGGAAATTTTTACATGTATTTGTGGTCAATTTGTGTCTATTTTGATAATTTTGTGTCATCTTTGGTCATTTTTGCATCTATTTTGGTCATTTTTGCATCTATTTTTTGGTTGTTTGGAAATTTTTACATGTATTTGTGGTCAATTTGTGTCTATTTTGATAATTTTGTGTCATCTTTGGTCATTTTTGCATCTATTTTGGTCATTTTTGCATCTATTTTTTGGTTGTTTGGTAATTTTTACATGTATTTGTGGTCAATTTGTGTCTATTTTGATAATTTTGTGTCATCTTTGGTCATTTTTGCATCTATTTTGGTAATTTTTGCATCTATTTTTTGGTTGTTTGGAAATTTTTACATGTATTTTTGGTCAATTTGTGTCTATTTTGATAATTTTGTGTCATCTTTGGTCATTTTTGCATCTATTTTGGTCATTTTTGCATCTATTTTTTGGTTGTTTGGTAATTTTTACATGTATTTGTGGTCAATTTGTGTCTATTTTGATAATTTTGTGTCATCTTTGGTCATTTTTGCATCTATTTTTGATCTTATAATGAAGCATAGAGGAAGTTATCTTCTTGTTCATGTGTCATTTTTCCAACCTGTTTTATGATAAGTGCTTCACATAAAAATCATACAAATAACATAGAAATGTACATACAAGTTTTAAAAGATGACGGGGTTGTGTTCACTCCACGCTCATTTAAATTTGCTGCAATTTTTGTTCAACGCAGCTCAAAATATTATGGTATATTATGGTAACATGTTGAAATGTGTTAATTTACACTAAAATCCTGTTGATAATGCAATCTGTTAGGCAGATATTTGGTCATAAACCAAAGTATTGGAGAAATTTAAAGTTTGACATTTTTCTGGTCATGGGTCAAATACCACAATTGCACCAACTTTGTCATTATCCATAATAAGCTCTAATTTATTTATTCCATCAGCAGAAAAAACTGCAGGGAACATTTTTTGGAAACATAATTTAGCATAGGGAGATATTTGATTAATATGACAGGTTTTATGATTAATGATCCACATTAAGATACTTGGGCCAGCTCTGCTATTGTATTATTGGTGGAGTCAGTGCTGGCCAGGGAGCCATGGCTCTGTTTGTTGTAGCAACAAATTCAATCAATGGCCAACAGCTACAGTAAACAAGGAAACAAGTCACATAAATAGAAACTCCTGGACCCACAACCACGGTGGACACACAACGCCACAAGTCCAGCTGTAAATCTCTTTTATTGTTCTGAGTTCCTGCAGAAACGATAGAAAATGACCTTCCCTTTTATTTTGTCTCCACCCTGTAGCTAAAACACTTATTTAATTATTACATACAAGAATCCTCAGTTACTTATTTATTTATTTATTTATTATTACTTATTTATTTTCACCTTATTTTTTACTTTCTCTTTTTAATTATTATTTTTTGATTTATACATTGTTTGTTAGTCACCCAATCATGTTCCTATTGGGCCATAAATATAAAATAAGAAAACTAAATCCTAGGAGGCAGACTGCATGTCTTGCTCTTCATTCTTCATGATGCACAGTATTTCTATTGTGTCGATATGTTTATATTTTCAATTGTGATGCAGATGTGATGTGATACTCCATGTAATTATATAAATATACATTGCTTCCTGTTGTAATGTGCCTTACCTCCTAATAAAAATATTGAGAAAAAAGAAAATGATCAAGATGGAACATGTGTTACTAGAATAATTTAAAAGTTAAAACAACCCAATTTGCTTTATGTTTTTCTTTTCTAAACTTGACACCAGCTGGGGTTATATAGGTTGAATAAATGAATAATTACTATTATGTTCATTTTCATATGATAAAGGTAATCTTTTAGGCTAAACCACTTCAACCTAACTTTGTTTTGTTGGATCATTACAATTAATTCATGTACTGGACCAATTTAAAAAGTAGTTGTAACTACCCTATTAAATAAAGTAACTCTTAATAATGTCGTACACGTTTAAATGGCCCAAGAAAATTATGTTAGTATGTTACAATTACCCTTACAAATCTAGTTGGACTGACCCTGGTAATTAATTAACAGTAATGCAAATACATCATGTTGACCCGACATATTTATGTTTTGTTCACTCAACAAAATTGTTTCTCGTTAAATTAAAGCATTTTATTTAGGTGGAAATTATTTCCATAATTTTATTACGTTCTGGGAACAAGTTATTTTTTTTAGTGTGAGTTCCTGCAGTCAGGATAGAAAATGACCAAGATGGAACATGTGTTACGTGTTCCTCTCACTGCTGCAGGAAAACCCAGAGAACATCATCGTGTACTGTAGAATCCAGCTGATGTTTGACTTTAACAACTGTAAGGAGTGTTTCACTGATGTGTGCCTTTCAGTCATGGAGGCGACTGTCTCCAGGGTGCAAGTTGTTTGGTCATTTTTACATGTATTTGTGGTCAATTTGTGTCTATTTTGATAATTTTGTGTCATCTTTGTTCATTTTTGCATCTATTTTTTGGTTGTTTGGTAATTTTTACATGTATTTGTGGTCAATTTGTGTCTATTTTGATAATTTTGTGTCATCTTTGTTCATTTTTGCATCTATTTTTTGGTTGTTTGGTCATTTTTACATGTATTTGTGGTCAATTTGTGTCTATTTTGATAATTTTGTGTCATCTTTGGTCATTTTTGCACCTATTTTGTTCATTTTTGCATCTATTTTTTGGTTGTTTGGTCATTTTTACATGTATTTGTGGTCAATTTGTGTCTATTTTGATAATTTTGTGTCATCTTTGGTCATTTTTGCATCTATTTTTGATCTTATAATGAAGCGTAGAAGAAGTTATCTTCTTGTTCATGTGTCATTTTTCCAACCTGTTTTATGATAAGTAAGTAAGTAAGTAAACTTTATTTATATAGCACCTTTCACAGACAGAAGTCACAAAGTGCTTCACATAAAAATCATACACATAACATAGGAATGTACATACAAGTTTTAAAAGATGACGGGGTTGTGTTCACTCCACGCTCATTTAAATTTGCTGCAATTTTTGTTCAACGCAGCTCAAAATATTATAACATTTATAATTATAACTGTTATGCATGATGTGAACATCCTCCTGTACTGTAGAATCAGCTGATGTTTGACTTTAACAACTGTAAGGAGTGTTTCACTGATGTGTGCCTTTCAGTCATGGAGGCGACTGTCTCCAGGGTGCAAGTGGAGGAAAGCTGACACTGAACTTACTCATATCCCACCATGACTCATGACCCACTCACGCTCTCTGCCTTCAATGAGTTGTGGGGCCGAGCGGTCCCTAAAAGGATTTAGTAAATGATGAAGTCATGCCTGCGGGTGGAGGAGGACAGGATGGAGACAGGATGGACTTATATCTTTCTGCTCAGCTAACCCTAAGCTCCACCTCTAGACTGTCATCTATTGTCATGGCTGAGGCAGCCTATTGACACAGCCATTGATTTCCTGATTAATGGACCTCTCCACCATTGGCATTTACCGCTGCCGACATCATTTTAATGTGTGCATGATCAATAGCTCCATCAACACTGAGAATATCCCGCCGTCAAGCTACGGGGGATTAGTCCGGCTGTATATGTTCCCATCAGACCCATCATGGGGAGGTCCAATAGGGCAGAGAGCAGGGGGGCAGGAGAGCATCATGGGAAAAAGGTTTGTTTCACTTCTTAAACTTCAGAAAGACATCACAGAAATAATGGTGACTGAGGATTTCCACCGGGCGCGTTACAGCAGCAGCATGTCAGCGAGATCACGAGATCACGCGATAATCCTGACCATACGGGAGACCGCAAGATCCCGTGATAAACTCTAAACTCTATTTATACAGTCTATGGATAAACTGTGTGTATAAAGTAAACAACAACAACAACAACCAACAGCTTACTTTGCTTCTCTGAGGTGAAAGATCTGTTGATCTGACCATCTATCCTTATAAAAACAATATGTTATGTCATAAATGATTGTATGATGTTCCACTTCAACAATCAGTCTCTTGTCGTCCGTGTCGCCGATCCTCTGAGGCCCTTTGATTGATTGATTGATTGATTGATTGCTGATCTGGTGCCCCGGTCATAACATAATGTTGATGTGAAGTAGTTTTAGGCTGCATGAACTGCGTATTGTGTTTTATTTTGAAAGGGGCGGAAGTGTTTTACGTTGATTCTGAGTCGGACTTCCTGTCTGGTGATCTGCTCTGTTGAGATTTACGCGGTTTGGCAGCGTCTCGCGGAGAAATAGAAGTCCTACCTAATGCTCGCGGAGAGACGCTGCTGAGACGCTGCAGTAACGTTACGCAGCGCGCCCGGTGGAAACGCTCTCATTGATTAGAGTGTTACCTATTATTGATTAGAGTGTTACCTATTTGCAACGGCGTACGCGACGCTGACGTGATGCTGCAGTAACGCGCCCGGTGGAAATCAGGCTTGAGAGTTACAGCTAGAATTGTTTCATCTTTTTTTTTTTTTTTTTTTAAAGATTATTTTTTTGGCATTTTTACTGCTTTATTAGATAGAGATAGGTAGAAAGGGGGAGACAGAGGGGAAGACATGCAGCAAAGGGACCTCAGGCCGGATTCAAACCCGGGTCCTCTGCAGCAAGCATAAAGCCTGATTTCCACCGGGCGCGTTACTGCAGCGTAACGTCAGCGTCGCGTATGACGTTGCAAATAGGTAACACTCTAATCAATGAGAGCGTTTCCACCGGGCGCGCTGCGTAACGTTCCTGCAGCGTCACGTCAGCGTCTCTCCGCGAGCATTAGCTAGGACTTCTATTTCTCCGCGAGACGCTGCCAAATCGCGTGAATCTCAACAGAGCAGATCACCAGACAGGAAGTCCGACTCAGAATCAGCGTAAAACACTTCCGCCCCTTTCAAAATAAAACACAATACGCAGTTCATGCAGCCTAAAACTACTTCACATCAACATTATGTTATGACCGGGGCACCAGATCAATCAATCAATCAATCAATCAATCAATCAATCAATCAAAGGGTCTCAGAGGATCGGCGACACGGAAGACAAGAGACTGATTGTTGAAGTGGAACATCATACAATCATTTATGACATAACATATTGTTTTTATAAGGATAGATGGTCAGATCAACATATCTTTCACCTCAGAGAAGCAAAGTAAGTTGTTTTTTGTTGTTGTTGTTTACTTTATACACACAGTTTATCCATAGACTGTATAAATAGAGTTTAAAGTTTATCACGGGATCTTGCGGTCTCCCGTATGGTCAGGATTATCGCGTGATCTCGTTATCTCGCGTGTATACGGCCGGCTCGCTAAGCTGACGTGCTGCTGCTGTAACGCGTCCGGTGGAAATCCCCAGTCTGGCCTTCATGATAACTGCTACCAGTGTGAGCCACCGGGACGCCCCAGAATTGTTTCATCTTTTACCTTGATTTACCTAAATTATAGCTGTTGTGGTGTCTGGCATGTAAATAGTTCTACCACAAGTTGAATATGCTTCAACATAAATCAAACAAAAGATGATAACATCTGAAGTGGTAAGCCACTGTTTTATTCATCTTTCCAACCCCGTCTTCTCCCCTTCTCGCTTTGCAAAAGCATATGACAACAATGGCCGACTACATCGTCTCTCTACAAACGTTGGCCCTGGCTTTGGGAGCCTCTACCACATTGTCATCCAAACACAACTAGCCCATTCATTACAATGAACTGAGGCTGCTACAAACCACAGAAGCAGCACAGGAGAGGAGAGGCAGGCATGGTCTATAGGTAAGCTATAACACAAACACAAATCAATCAGACATATTAATGTTAGAGATTTTGCTGGTCTGCTTTAATCCATGGATCTACATGAATCACACCATTGATTATTTTTGTACAAAATGATGCCTGTCAAACACTGTTTGAAACCCTACACAAGATAATCAGGTGGAATTTGAAATATCCAAAGGCAACATCACAGATATGATTTAAAAAATAATTTTAAAAAGCCATATAAGATGTGAAGTAATTATGTTTGATTTTTTTATTATGTCAGACTAAAGACAGAAAGCTGAATGGGCTTGATGTAGCTGCACAGTGACAAGGGCACATGAAGGAGTAGAAATTGTAATAATAAAAAAATCAGTCAAAAACCTGTGGACTCATATTCCGACCTGAAGGCTTTCCATCAATATTTTATGGCCAGCAGAAGCAGATTGGGTCATATATTGAGAATTCCAACTAACTTACATTGAGAGAGGGTGAACAGTGGATAATAGCCTCCTTAAGGCTCAAACTGCCCTTCCTCCAACACTTCAACACTTCAACACTTCCTCCTCCTCTACTCCAGCTGCCGTCCTCAACAAACCATATAGTCAGGCGGCTTAGCTAAATAAAGGGGACACGCTGGACAAAGGCACCAATTTTTTTCCACATACTCTCTATCACCATAAGTTTCAATTTTTGGTAGGAGCCACTTCATCAAGATTGTGGATCGGAGATGGCAGCCATATAAAGTCTATGAGAAATGCTATATCTTCCAAGCCACTTAGAAGGTCAATCTCGGTGTCAAAATCTACATTTTCTGGGTCAAGAAATCATTTAAAGCTATTGAGAACATCACTAGATGATTATTTGATCAAATAGATATGTTCATTTTCACCCAGACTGGTAGGTCTTCAAGTGCTGCAGCAGGGAATCCTGAGCTGAAAATGTTTGGAATCTAAGGCCCCGTTTACACGAGGACGCTTGCGGGTAAAAACGACAAAATATTTTATGTGAAGTGCCTTTCGTTTAGGCGGTGACGGCGTTTTTGGGGCTTAAAGACGCAAAAATCTGAAACCACCCTCCAAAGTGTAAAAGTGTAATCCTCTCCTCCGTAGCGTGTCGTCTACACTGACAAGACACAAAACTCTGATCTGATCTGCTCACGTCACGTATGTGTTTACGTCACATACATGCTCCAGGACAGGAAATAAAGAAACGTGGGATTATTTCCATGGTGGGACCTTCAAGCTGCTCTGGCAGCTCTAATAAACTTACAGGAGTCTTTCCACCAAATGTCCAGGATATGTACAGATAGTATTAGTGAACAGAAAAGGATCTGGAATTACCTCCATCACATTCTGGATGCAGCGATTGGTGGGAGGAGCCAGACGGCTGTGAACGAGACCTGGGAGATCTAGTGATGGAGGAGAACTTTGTGGAAGGAGTAGCTGATGGACAAAAAAAGACAAAAATTGACCAAAAAAAGACACAAATTGACCCAAAAAGACACAAATTGACAAAAAAAAACACAAAATGGCCAAAGACACAAATTGACCACAAAAAGACGCAAAATAACCCCAAAAAATGACAAAAAAGACACAAATTGACCAAATAAGACACAAATTGACAAAAAAAGACACAAATTGACCAAGAAAGACACAAATTGACCAAGAAAGATGCAAAATAACCAAGAAAGATGCAAAATAACCACACAAAAAATATGCAAAATTGCCAAAGATAGACAAAAATTGACCACAAAAAGACAAACTGACAAAAAAAGACACAAATTGACCACAAAAAAGACACTAAATGGCCAAAACCAGCCAGAGGGCTTTGGAGGAGACCTGGGAGATCTAGTGATGGAGGAGAACTTTGTGGAAGGAGTAGCTGATGAAAATGTGTGGCGTGAAAACTTCTGCATGCCCAAAGATGCTCTTATGGCTTTAAGTGATGCCGCCTGGCTGCATACAATCACATTTCACACACTTTTGCGTCACCGTATGCAGCAGATTTCCTCTTGAAAACGCTCGTCTAAACGAGGAATAAAAAGTGAAGACGCGACGCCACTTTTGCGTCTTCTGTTCAGACCGTCCTCGTGTAAACGGGGCCTTGGTCAGCATGTTCCAGTTTACAGTGATGCCTTTTGGACTCCATGTTCAGATGGTGTTTTAATAAATCCTCATCCACATATAAAAGCCAACATGACAACATGCATTAACAGCATTGTCATTGTTTTCATTATCATTAGCATTAAGACATATGATTTCAACTGTAACTTAAAAACTTACAGTATTCTGAAAAGCAAGTGTGAGGAATGAAAATAGAAACCATAAGTGTCATTATTACCACTTTAAAAGTCACATCTTGTCTCCATTTAAAACGCACACACAATAATATAACATTTCTGTTTTATTTTATCTACTGTGCATGAATCGGTATCAGTCACTCTTCTTCGTCTGAGTTTACTTTCCCCTCTCCACAGCCTTCCTCTTCTCATATTCTCACAAATTTAACCTCAAAACAGAAAGTTTTACTGATTACGCCAAATCACTGAAAGTTGTTATCGTGCTGGCCTCCTGGAGAGAGCAGCTGCTCTGCTGTCGCATTAATCCATGTTGCTTATGCAAATGTACACCCTTTTCAAAGGTTCTCCAGAAATATGATGTTATTTAGGCTGCCAATCATTGTTTAAATAATTACGCCATTACATGTTCTTGTGGAGTTTTGATGAATGACACCTAGATCAACAGCAGAATGTGAGACTGACAGCAGGAAACATTTTTTGCACATGAAAAAAAAGTTATCGTCGTAGGAAATCTTACCAAAGATGTGTAATCAATAAAGTTGGATTTAGAGTGATATAAGTAATGACACTAATGCATTTGTTTCATCAATAAGACCTTCTATGGATTGCTGTTTAAGCCAAATGATTGGCTGAGACAGCTCGCTGTGCAGATGTTAATAATAATAATATAATAATTCACAGCCACTTTAGGGCGTAAAATTGTGTATAACTGTATTAGACACTTTTAATTACCGTAAATCAAGGAATAGCACAATTTTTACTTTTACTGTCATGAACTGTAGGAAACAGTTTGCTGTAAAATATAACATTTTCATGTAAAGTTAATGGAGAAATGCCATGATGTCACAATGACACAATTACCCTAAAAGAAATGGAAATATTCAGTCTAAATTACAGTTTTTGCTGATATTTACAGTAGAAAACCCCTCACTGTATTTTTTACGGTGAAGTTCTGGCAACCACAGCTGCCGGTAAATTTAACAGATTATTTTTTACAGTGTACTGAGGCAGAATGCAACAAAGAGACATCTCACTGTGTCCAATTACAAAAGTAGAGTTCAGTGCCTTGAAGCGTCCAAAATCCAGACACTGCTTTGAACAGGAAGTCCTGCAGGCTTCTTCCTTCACTGATTTAACAAAGCAGAAAGGTGCTGTGAGATGGAAGGTGTAGTAGAAGCTAATTGAAACCTGAGTTAGCTCAAAGATGACTATTTTCGGTCCCCAAAGACGTGGAGTTATCCATCAGGGTGCTCCAGAGTTATGATGGGGTTTTCAGGAAGTGGACGGTCTTCTCGACTCAGCAGAGCTGAGGCCTGTGTCCTTGACAAGTGCACTTAATTAAACTCGCAATCAGCTGTTGACTGCTTCCCCTGCCTCATCAATAAAGCAATTGAACCTGCATGCTGGAGCGCCTGTCTCCTCATGTTAACTCCTCTCCTCTGAGCTGGATTGTCGGCTCATTTATCACAGAAAAACCTAAGCCATGTAAACATTAGACTGCCCTAAAACTGGAGAAGCATTTCATCCTGATTCCCCCACATTATTCACAGTGATATCAGAATGTATGGATAAATTTGACACTAAGAGCGATGACAATCTACACTGTAAAAAAAACCTGTTGTTTTTATGGTAAAAACCAGCAGCTGTGATTGCCAGAACTTTACCGTAATAAATACGGTGCAAGTTTTTCTAATATTACGGTAAAATGATTTTAGCACTGTTGATTTCATGTTTAAGATTGCCATTTTATTCCATATTTTACTGTAAAAAAGAAAAAGTTTTTCAATCAAAAGAAACTCTGTTCTGCCATATAATTGAAAAGAAAATACTAAAACTAATTATAATTATAAATGCCGCATAATACAAAGATTTTAACATTAAATATCACAGTATATTTCTGTTAGAGATATGGTGTTTAGTCCATTTAAAAGTGAGAAAAAGTATTTTTACAAAATATAAATGCAAAAATTATAGTGATGGCTTGTATATATATTACAATATATTTTGTTACAAACAAGGTGCCAGTGTATTTCACAGTGGAGTTATGTATTTAAAAAAAAAAACAGTTTTGGCTGATATATATATTTACAGTGTTTCATTGTTACTGAAACTGAATTAACTCATTTATCATTTTACGGTATTTTACTCTCATGGTTTAGCAGTTTTTCACCATAAAATCTACAGACTGTAAAAAAAACAACTTGTTTTTACGGTAAAAAACCAGCAGCTGTGGTTGCCAGAACTTTACCGTAATAAATGCGGTGCAGCTTTTTCTAATATTACGGTAAAATGATATTAGCACTGTTGATTTCACGTTCAAGATTGCCCTTTTATTCCATATTTTACCGTAAAAAATAAAAAGTTTTTCCATCAAAATAAACGCTGTTCTGCCATATAATTGACCAGAAAATACTTTATAAATGCCGCATAAATTAAAGATTTTACCATTAAATATTACAGTATATTTTTCTGTTAGAGATATGGTGTTTCGTACCTTTAACAGTGAGAAAAAGTATTTTTACAAAAAATAAATGCAAAAATGATGGCTTGTAAATATATACTACAGTATATTTTTGCTATGAACATGGTGCCGGTGTATTTTACAGTGGAGTAATGTATATATTTTTTTTTTTTAATTGTAAAAAATACTGTTTTGGCCGATATATACATACACTGTGTTTCATTGTGACTGAAACTGAATTAACCCATTGATCATTATACGGTCTTTTACTGTCATGGTTTAGCAGTTTTTCACCGTAAAATCTACAGACATTTTTTACAGTGTATTTCTGATGCAATTTGACAGTGTTTTACTGTTTCTACAAACATTTTTTTACAGTGCACTGGTTGTCCTGCATCAATGTCTGATGTTATGGGCTGAACTGTTTTCTCATGTTAGTATGCTCACAAATCAACTGATTGATCATAAAGATACAGTAGCTTGTTATTTATTGTTGTTGACTGTCCTGAGCTCATCCTGACCTGGTTCAGATCTCTGCTCTGTGTTTCTGTTCCCTGCATGAGATCTTCTCCTGCAGTCTGACCTGGCGTGGGGTCTACCTGGTGTTAATGCCGTGCAGATTCATCATGTGTGTTTGTCAGGCTTTTTACACATCAGGCTCCAAGGTTGCTGCAGCCATCCATTCTTTAAGACGCAGCTTGTCGCCTTGATAAATGACTTACTGGCTTTTTGGTTGTCTGAGTCTTTGACTGTCATGCACTATATATCCACGACTCCATCCAGTCTCACATACAGGCCCTCCAGGTCGCTGCTCGTCTGGCTGGTGGCAAAGCATTTGTTTTGTAGCTCCATGCTCTGCTCATTGTGTTCAGCATCACCGTGGCACTTCATCAGGAGGAGTTTAAGCTTGAGATGTGGAAGTTTGGTGCTTCTAAATGTTAAACAGCATCTTAAAGCAACACTGTAACAGGTTGCTGTAAGAAAACAGCCAAATTATGACAGCAACATACTGTTTTCCTTTAAAAAAGTATTATACTGTAGAAAACAATGCATTCTGGGCAAAATTTGTAGGTACGTTTCCCATGAAATATATGATATATGATATTTTCTAAGTTTCTTCTTGTCCACATTTTTAATGGCTGTATTTAACTTAACTAACTCATTCAGTACATGGTATATTAAAATGAGTGAGGTTACAGTGAAGACAGCGCTAAATTCATAGTAATTGGCTTTCAGACAGTAATATGCTCTATTTACAAAAAATGACTGCATTGTATAATGCAACAATATTGCAACTAGCTTCAGCACTTTACTGTGTTTTAGTCTACTGTAAGAATCAATGAAATGCAGGATTTTACTGTAATTCAGTATGTGGTTTTATCACAGTAACATACTGTAAAGTAGATAACAGTAGAGGAACTGTAAAATTAACAGTAGAATACTGGAAACCCTGCTGCCAGTATTTTACTGTTAATTTACAAGATAATTGTTTACAGTGAACAGGCTGACAGAGCAGTAAACACAACTCTTGTTAGGTGAAACACATTTTAAAATGTAACACATTATTTTATTACTACAGGTATTTATAGTCTTTTCCTACTTTGGGAGAGAAAAACATAGTGACATGAACTATGAGGTTGGCTTTAATTAGAATTGAATTATTTGAAGTTACTTCATTTCGCAAGTAAATATAAAATGGTTTAGTTTAAAACTGCTATTTTCTCAACTAATGATTTCATTTATAAAATGTACAATAGTAAAACATTTCCATTACAACTCCCCCAAACCTAAAGTGGCATCTTAAAAAAAAATGTTCTGATTTTTTTTTTTAAATAGATAACTAACCATATGTGGAAAAAATGGCTGAAAGAATTAATCAGTAATCAAAATAGTATATTTTATGTCCATTGACTAATGACATAATCGTTTCACATCTAGCTTTGATAATCACCTAATTTACAATCCATGTGATTTTGTTTTTGCCTCATTGCAGAGATGTCCATAAACTATGCTGTCATAGCAGATAAAACAGCCCATTCTCTTAAATCTACTTACAAATAACAGGACTTTGACCTTCAAATTACGTGCAAATCAAATTTTGCATGCATATGATATGCCAATCCGTCCCCATGGAGTTATTGCCGCCCTCAGTCTGTCGTAGATATTAAAAATGACGCTGAAGCATAGTAGAAAACACAAAAGTTGCATTGGGGAGGTTGGGAGGGTTGTGGACGTTCAGAAGAACGGGTTGTCCCGTGTGAACACAAATGGCGACAGTGTGATTCACTTAACTTTTGTACATCATGTTTTTTACGCGTTTTTTCATGCATTTATTTACTTTTTAACTGTCTTTTATAATGCCTAACAAGGACGTTTTTTGCCCTAAACCTAGAAAAGTGGTTTTAAATTCAAATTCAATGAAATCCGGCCTGTTTTTTGTTTTACACCAGCGAACCATATGAAGTCCTGCAGCTGACAGGGTTGCCATTTGCAGAAACGCTCCTGTGTGTATCATATGTTTGTATGATTTTAGCATCATGCATTGCATCCAATATGACAGTGTAAAGTCGTGTTACGTGTACGCAGATTGGTGACACCGGGTTGGTAAGTAAAGTAGGGATGGGTACCGAATTCGGTACTTTTATAGGTACCGACCGAATTCCGTCGGTACTACCGAGTACCGATTCATGTAAAATCAAATGGTACCATGTTTCGGTACCTAAACAACATTAACTTTAAACTGATCATTGATTTCAACCTGTTTTCATTTGACGTCTTTGATTAACAAGCGTGCTGACGATCGCACTATTTTTTATTTTTTTATTTACCTCCTGGTCTGGTCCTGTCTGCTCACCGCGGCCACTAGCTGCTGCCCTCTTCCACCGCGGCGCAGAGACGAACAGCCCGGCTCGAGGCCTGCTAGCCGCCAGCTGCTATCTCTCCAATGTCCTGACCCGGGCTTGGCCTTCGTCTGCCTCCAGATTGGACCTTCCTTACTCCGTTTGCTCTCTCCATTCTTCTGTAGACCAGTCATTAACAGCTAGCAGCTAGCTGCTGCATCTCTGGTCCTCCGCTAATACTCCGCTCTTCAACTCAGGAATATTACCTGCCACTTTACTCCAAACTGCCTTGCTGAAATTAAATCCCTCGGACTCCTGCGTCATCCTCGATATGTGCACAGAGCAGCCCGACTCAACTTTGTTTATTCCAACCATGCCACGCCCACAATACTGTCTGACCGGTGCTCCGCCCACAGCTACGACATCATCACAACAAATCACACGTGCACTTGCAACCTTTTTTGCAACCTGAGAGCGCTCCTCTGCATTCTTTGATAACACTGCAACAAAATGCACGTTCACTCAACAATAAAGCACTGCTCATCCTGGATTTTAAATTGTTTTGATATATTTTTTAAAGTTTATATTTTGAGAAATAAATATGTTACGCAAAAGTACCGAAAATTGGTACCGTTGAGTACCGGTACAGATTCCCAGGTATCGGGTATCGGTACCGTATCGGTTCAAATGTGAAAGGTACCCATCCCTAAAGTAAAGTAACTAAAGTAAGAGCCAAATTGCAGTAAATGGGAATCATCCTTTTAACTTAATCTGGACTTTTATGAACTGTTTTTTTTTTTATCTATTAAGCAGTTTTGTCACATGAATTTGCATTAAAGTGCTGGTTCTGCCTCCCATGTGTGCTGGAGTAAATGTGTTGGCTGCCTGGAGGAGCATTGGATTAACAGCCTTTATGTACTGCAACTAATGGAGTGGGAGATCAGTGGTCAGTAAATGTGACTTACTCCAATCAAGTGCAAGGCTTACTAAGCCTGACTGCTGCTTCCTCCAGAGCCATAAAATCTGTTGTTTTATTCCTCTCTCTCCACCCAGTGACCTGCCTGCACCGCCTGGTGTCAGTATTGGGCTCGGAGATTTACAGCAGAGGTCAGAGGATGGAGGGATGGATGGATGTACAGTAGGAGTGCAGGGCTGGGGGATGGGAGGTATGGAGGACCATGTTGGGATTGTCTCATGTGAAAATAAATGTCGACAGTGTGATTCACTTAACTTTTGTACATCATGTTTTTTACGCAACTGCCACTTCCAGTAGTCACATCGTCCTCGATACGACTTCACTTCTAGCATTTACATGCATTTATTTATTTTTTAACTGTCTTTTATAATGCCTAACAAGGAAGTGTTTTGCCCTAAACCTAGAAAAGTGGTTTTAAATTCAAATTCAATGAAATCGGGCCTGTTTTTTTTTTTACAACAGCGAACCATATGAAGTCCTGCAACTGACAGGGTTGCCATTTGTAGAAACGCTCCTGTGTGTATCATATGTTTGTATGATTTTAGCATCATGCATTGCATCCAATTTGAAATTGAATGAATGAATGAATGCTTTATTTCGGTTACAAAAAACAACAAAAAACAACAACAACAACATCAACAAAAACAAACAAAACAAAGACAACAAAATAAAATCATGTTTTTTACAAAAGAATCCATCAGACAGCAACCGAAAAAGCATTTACATGCATTTATTTACTTTTTAACTGTCAAACTGCCAAAATTGCCAATGCCAAACAAGGAAGTTTTTTGCCCTAAACCTACACTGTAAAAAATGTTTGTAGAAATTACAGTAAAACACTGTCAAACTGCATCAGAAATAGGGCGTAAAATTGTGTATAACTGTAGTAGACACTTTTAATTACCATAAATCAAGGAATAGCACAATTTTTACTTTTACTGTCATGAACTGTAGGAAACAGTTTGCTGTAAAATATAACATTTTCATGTAAAGTTAATGGAGAAATGCCATGATGTCACAATGACACACCTACCCTAAAAGAAATGGAAATATTCAGTCTAAATTACAGTTTTTGCTGATATTTACAGTAGAAAAAAACCCTCACTGTATTTTTTATGTGAAGTTCTGGCAACCACAGCTGCCGGTAATTTACCGTAAATTTAACAGATTATTTTTTACAGTGTAGAAAAGTGGTTTTAAATTGTGGGGACAACCAACTGACTTGCAGATCTCCACTAGTTGCACAGATACCATGTAGCCATGAATTATTGACGGCTTTCAACAGTGAAATTGTAATCGCATGTACACTGTTAAAAATATCTGTAGATTTTACGGTGAAAAACTGTTAAACCATGACAGTAAAAGACCGTAAAATGATAAATGGGTTAATTCAGTTTCAGTAACAATGAAACACCCTAAATGTATATATCAGCCAAAACAGTATTTTTTCCTTTTTTGGGGGGAAAAAATACATTACTTCACTGTAAAATACACTGGCACAGTGAATATAAAATATATGCTAACATATTTACAAGCCATCACTGTAATTTTTAGCATTTATTTTCTGTAAAAATACATTTTCACACTGTTAAATGTACGAAACACCATATCTCTAACAGAAATATACTGTAATATTTAATGGTAAAATCTTTAATCTATGCAGCATTTATAAAATATTTTCTTGTCAATCATATCTGCCATATGACAAACAGCGTTTCTTTTGATGGAAAAACGTTTTATTTTTTACGGTAGAATATGGAATAAAATGGCATTCTTAAATGTGAAATCAACAGTGCTAATATCATTTTACCGTAATATTAGAAAAAGTTGCACCGAATTTATTACGGTAAAGTTCTGGCAACCACAGCTGCTGGTATTTTACCGTAAAAACAACAGTTTTTTTTTACAGTGTAGGTCTTTTATCACCTCTGGAAGGCAAAGAGTCAAAACAGAGCAGCAGCACACAGAGCAGAGGAGGTTTTCTTTTCAAGGAATAGGGAAGAGTGTGCCGTGAATGCAGTGTTTGCTGTTGATCATCATTGCTGTTGTTCATCTGTTCAGCATGTGAATATGCTCCGGGTGTGCTCACTCTCTTTTATTAAGCACTTGGAATTAAACAGCCCTCGATAGTGGTATCATTTACAAATTTAAGGCTGATTCACAGGCACAGCAGGGAGCCCCCTCCTAAAGAATGAAACCAGAGCACTCATGTGATACTGACTGCTGAACAACAGAAATAATTGTTACCTCTATGACAAGCACCGCTGTCATGAATAATAGCTGGAATACTCAATGTGCTGTGTGCGTACGCTTTCCTGATTTGGTGCAGGGGGATATTTTCCAACATTTCCGTGATCATTGGCCGGTATGAATGGAATTGTTGGGCATGTTCCAGTGAATGTCACTAAGCATGGTGGAAAATATGGGCATGTTGTGTACTTTTAACCAAGCATAAAGATTACTGGGCTTCTTATGTAACCGCCTCGCAACAACTTGTATTCTTGAGAAATCTATATTGAAATCAGTCAGGTGAAGAGAACAAGACAAACTGCTGAAAGAACAGTTTGTTTGGACTAAACAGCAGCAGCCTGCTGAGTGATGGGACGGTTAAAAATCTTTATTTAGAGGAAACATTTGTTTGCCAACCTTGTAATAATCCATGCTGATTTGTGATTAATGTCCTTAAAACCATCTTCCTTTCAGAAACAGTTTAGTATTAGAGCCTTTTACAGTTATTGATACATCAGTAATTAGGGGGAAATACTTTAAGCTTTCATTCTAGATTGCATTAATATTCATTTGAAGACTAGTTATCATCTGCCTCTTCTTTCAAAACATGATCACAGTTCCGAGGACTTCTTACAACTTTAAGTTTTGCCCTTAAGTTGAACTCCAGCAAAGAAAATCCGCACCACGCATGCACATCTCCAGGCAATGTATGTGTCTCAAGCTTCTTCTAAAGTTTCATTTCCCTGCCACCACTGTCACACTTGAAGACAACGTGAATTCCTCCGCTCTAACACTCCTAACGGCCTTTCAAAGCTTCGATACATATTTTAATACAATCATGGGCTGGGCGCCACAGATAAATCCGTTTGTATAAGTCTGATAAAGTATCTGCCCCAGCTGTCAACCTATTTCCATGACAGTTGTGTAGTACCCAGGGCAAGCATTATATCATTCCAATCAATCAAATCTGACATGCTTTCACTGGAAATGAAGTCAAGTCCTTGAATGGCTTAAGTAATGTCATAGAAAACATGCACTGGTTGGGAAGTTGCCTGCGTGTTTAGCCTCTGAAGTGAAATCCTGCTTTTAGGAGACATTACCCTGTTTGTGGATTTCACAAGTTGTTGACACCAGGTTATTTTTTTTCCAACCTGGTCTCACAGAAATCCGTGGAATAGCCACGGAATCGCTCAAATTTCCGTGAAAATGACACGGATTTCGCTACAATGCAAGTTAATGACAGTCATATCCCGTGGCTATTCCAACATACACTGTAAAAAATATTCTGTTTAATTTACGGTAAAATACCGGCAGCTGTGGTTGCCAGAACTTTACCGTAAAAAATACAGTGAGTGGGTTTTCTACTGTAAATTTAAATGTAAATATCAGCTAAATCTGTCATTTAGACTGAAAAATCACTTGCCATTTTATCCCTATTGTGTCTCTTTTTGGTAATTTTGTGTCTCATTTGATAATTTTACGTATTTTTTTGGTCATTTTGTGTCTTTTTTTGATAATTTCATGTCTCTTTTGGTCGTTTTCTGTCTTTTTTTTGGTCATTTTGTGTCTTTTTAGATAGTTTTGTGTCTCTTTTGGTCATTTTGTGTCTTTTTTGATGGTTTTGTGTCTCTTTTGGTCGTTTTCTGTCTTTTTTTTGGTCGTTTTGTGACTCTTTTGGTCATTTTAGGTCCTTTGTTAGGTCCTTTGGTCTGCTATTATTTTTAGGGTAGTTATGTCCTTGTGACGTTATGGTATTTCTCCATACATTTTAAATGAAAAATCTAATATTTTTTACAGCAAAACTGTGTGTTTTCTAAAGTTTATGACAGAAAAAAGTAAAAGATTTGTGCTATTCTTTGATTTACGGTAATTAAAAGTGTCTACTACGGTGATATTACATTTTTAATTTCATGCCCTATTTCTGATATAATTTGACAGTGTTTTACTGTAATTTCTACAAACATTTTTTAAAGTGTACAAAGTGATTATGTACATTCACTGAGTGAATTCTTCTTAAGAATACAGACAAAGAAATTGTACACAATAGCATGTTTAGCTGAGACGCAGCCTCATCTTGAGCTTTAACTTATTGCTACTCATTGCAAAGTGAGAGGGAACATTGTGTATTGTTTTCACAGCTCAATCACATTACATATTCATATCACAGAATGTGATGAAATGCTTGTTTTCACAGCAGCCATGAACAATACAAGCAGTGTCTGGAGAGGTGGAAAGGTGTTCCGCTCAGAGACTTTTAACACATTTTGCACTGGAGTGCTGCATAAGTACAGATGTTCCTGCATCTCTTTCTTTAATACTTTACATATAAACAAAGATGACGTGAACCTGCATTAATGCCGTCTGTCCTCTTTGAGCTAATGAAGGAATTATTCATAAAGCCATTGGTGATCTCTGAAAGCACAGTGTACAATACATATCTCATGTTAACCCTTTGATGCACAACATGGGTCTAAAGTGACCCGACAGAGTTTTTATGTTCTATATCTTTGCAATAAATTAATTTCATCAATCAGTATTCCAGGTTTTCCTCAATTAGTTTGTTTTTGATCATCATACATCCTAATTTTATGTTTTCCTTTATTCATTTTTGAATAAAATCCCTTTTTGCAAAAAAAACAAGACACAACATGACCAAAAATACACTGAATTACCAAAAAAAGACACAAAATTATTAGAAAATGACACAAAATGACCCAAAAAAGACACAAAATGACTAAAAAAGACAGAATTACCAAAAAAAAACCCCACAAAATTATTAGAAAATGACACAAAATGACTCAAAAAAGACACAGAATGACCAAAAATACACTGAATTACCAAAACAGACACAAAATTATTAGAAAATGACACAAAAAAGACACAAAATGACCAAAAAATACAAAGAATTACCAAAAACAGACACAAAATTATTAGAAAATGACACAAAAACAGACACAAAATGACCAAAAAATACAAAGAATTACCAAAAACAGACACAAAATTATTAGAAAATGACAAAAAATGACCCAAAAAAGACACAAAATGACCAAAAAAGACAGAATTACCAAAAAAAAACCCACAAAATTATTAGAAAATGACACAAAATCACTCAAAAAGACACAAAATGACCAAAAAAAGACAGAATTACAAAAAAAAAACCCACAAAATTATTAGAAAATGACACAAAATGACTCAAAAAAGACACAAAATGACCAAAAATACATTGAATTACCAAAAAAGACAGAAAATGACACAAAATGACTCAAAAAAGACACAAAATGACCAAAAAATACAAAGAATTACCAAAAACAGACACAAAATTATTAGAAAATGACCCAAAATGACACAAAAAAAGACACAAAATGACCAAAAAAGACAGAATTACCAAAAAAACCCCACAAAATTATTAGAAAATGACACAAAATGACTCAAAAAAGACACAGAATGACCAAAAATACACTGAATTACCAAAACAGACACAAAATTATTAGAAAATGACACAAAAAAGACACAAAATGACCAAAAAATACAAAGAATTACCAAAAACAGACACACAATTATTAGAAAATGACCAAAAAAAGACACAAAATTATATAAAAAGACACAAAATGACCCAAAATTATCGGGGTTATTACATGTTGTGCATCAAAGGGTTAAAGCGAGGGAGCGGCTGTTCCCGTTGACCTCCTGAGACGGGGATTGATTGGCTGCCATTGTCACCAGACCTATACTCATCACAGATTAAACCTTGAGGTGCACGCGGGTAATTACCCAGGATCCTTAGTCATCAAGCTATGTAAATCTCTCGCCAGCTCATTAGCAGGGGTTTATTTGAAGAACACTTTTTCTCCCCCCATCTTCTTTTTCCCTAGCTTCTCTGCCAAATTTTGCACCTCTGTGTGAAGCTTTGCTGAGCTGTTTATTTCCCACGTGTGTAACAGAAAAAATGAGAATAGCAAAGATGATGCAAAGGCCATAAAACACATTTAAATGGCAGCACACAGAATCAATTAGGCAACCTTTTTTTTTTCACTGTGAAAACGAGGGTGTGGAATACACTGACAATGTGAAGACAGTGGTAATGTGGTGTTTGCATCTTCATGTCAACGTGGGGCAACAGGAAAAAAACATAAAAATAAAATGCAATTACAGTTTTGTCAGTTATTGTGGAATATCTTATTTCACTTTGCTCATCTGCAGCACAACCGTCTTGTCAATATTATCAACCTCAGATAATTAGTCTGTGTAAGGAAAGCTGCAGGGCTTGTGGAAGTGACTTTATTGATGAGTACAGCAACACTATTGACTTTTCCAGTAAAGCAAGAATTAAAAAAGCAGCAACGTTGGAGTTGTCATGAGATCCGCCCCGTGTCAGTTTACCATCAGTTGTGATATTTCAGTGCAATTAAACATCAAATCTAACGAGACAACCTTTTAAACCTTGAACTCTTGAAGCAATGTATAGTCAAAGCACTCTGCAGAAAGTGAAAGCCAGCAGAGCGTGAAGTAGTTTTTCATAATATATTCATTATCATTTGTAAGTGACAGCTGTTGAGGTTCCAACTAGATTCATTGTGATGTCTTGGGAATGCAAGAAAATCTGTTTGGATGAGAGAAAGCAAACAGAGGCTCAATTTAAAAACGGAGGAACAGAGTGGGTTTCATTAAAGTGGGGTGTGGAAAAGTGCTCAGAAAACTAAATATTTCAGTCATTATTATGCCAACAGCCCTGGATGGAGTCCAACCGTTTGTCCGTCCTGTTTCCTTGAATGTGATATCTCATCAATGGGAAACGGGAAGGAAATTCCTTTGAATTCCTTTTGGCGCGTCCACTTGGATTTACGACTAACAGATTTTTATTTAGGTCAAAGGTCAAGGTCATTGTGACCTTGTGTTGTCAAAATTAGCAAGTTATTGCCCAAAACATGTTTCATGTCTAAAAGGATTGAATGATGAAGTGATGGCATTTTATATCCAAAACGTCAGAGGTCAGCTTCACTGTGACATCAGAACAAAAGAGATGCTGTCAAGATGTTCGAATCCATCCTGAAATACCAGATCATCCGCTACACCAGTGGTTCCCAAAGTTTTTTAGCCGCGCACCCCCTTCTATGTCCCAACCGGGTTGACGCACCCCCAATCCCCCACACCTTCAAAAAACCCAAAATGCAATAAGCTTTTTTATAGCCATATTGAAGGAGGCATGTTTAATCATGCTCAAATGACCAGAACACACATATAATAAAATAATCACCATCACAACAATGAGCTCTCCTATTTGAATTAATCTGAAACACAGTTTCAATATAATGCAACAAAGTTATGCGCAAGCTTCCACTTTTAAGAGCAAAGAGGATGATGACAGGCTCAGGATCAGAGGCAGGAAGCACATAAGTTGGGGAAAAAAGTTTATAATATTTTGAGCCGCGTTGAACAAAAAATGCAGCAATTTTAAATGAGCGTGGAGCTAAACAACCCGTCATCATAACACAGGCTGGAAACATGGAAGACGCTTTATTTTGAGATGAAGTGCATTATGAATAGCCTTCATTTATTAATTAATTAATATTACAGTTTTTGATTTTACATTTTACAAATGAAATGTTTATGTACACTTCTTTATTGTGTGGGGGAAAAAATGTCATTGTGTAATTTTCAGACCGCCATTACATTTTTCATCTCGCGCACCCCCAGGGGTCCACGCACCACACTTTGGGAATCCCTGCGCTACACAAAACCTTTATGGAGCAAAACAACAGCAGTGGACGGCTCCTCTCTCTGCGTTGCAGGATGGAGAGATTCAAAAGATCCTTCTCTCCTATTATTATTATTATTATTATTATTCTCTCCTACAGACATCAGGCTCTCTCATTCTAACAGAGCTAACAGACTCACTGAATTCCCCCTCGGGGATAAATAAAGAAATTTTGATTGATTTGATTTGAATACTCAATTGGTGACACTAACCTTGGTGTCTGTCTTGAAACTGAAGCAAGTTTTTCCAGGTCTGTTATATTTATTGGGGATATATTTTTTTCAGCTTCATGTGTGAATATTCGTAAGAATTAAAAGTTAATTTTCTCTTTGGAAGGGTTTATTATTATATCACATTGTCACAATCAGAATTCAGAATTTGTAAAAACCAAAACATTTATTTGTGTGAACATATATATATATATATATTTTTTTTTTATTAATTCTTCTTTTCGAACCGAAAATAAAAATAAACAACATAAACTACAACAGCGTAGACTAGATGCATATACATATTCATACACATACTCACATAGGCACCATTAAACAGATGTACATAAACATATAAACATTTACACACATACAGTATATAAAGCCCTATACATATACATGCATCTGCCCCGTTTAAGTAATAAGATAGAAATAAGAACCAGTTAACTTAATATTCAATATGCATTTCCCTATATCATTTTGGTTCGGAAAAAAAAGGGAGTAGGCTGAAGTATAAAATACTCCCCTGATACTCAACACTTCAAAATAAGAAATTGTATCTCTATATATAGGATCTTGCAAATTGCATTCTGTAGTGTCCCAACTTTATTGGAATCAGGTTTGTACATATATTATATATATATTTTTGTACATATATTTCCTATATGTCCTCTGCACCATGCAGAAGTAGCACCACGACATGCCTCAGTCAGTTGGTCGTCTTGAAATGTGGAAGGGCAGACATCATGAATGTTGAATAAAGCGGCCCACCTGTCTGGCTCCGAGGTGTTGCGTTTAATGTCAGGGCGGCGGGCGCTAGCGGACAGACGAACCCTGGAGAGTTCATGAAAGAGGCAGCCGGAGCAGCAGCTCATTCCACATGCAGCGCTGCTGAGGGAAGCTAACGCCCCATATGCACAGCGAGCCAGAGTCATTATGGAAATACATTTTGTCTGTGCTCGCTGCATTTTTATGTAGCAAGACAAAAAAATTTACATTTTATATTCTGTCTCTTCCTCTGTGTTTAGAGGCCCCTGGAGATGATCTTTGTGCTGTGTGTGTGTGTTGATCATCCCCCTGGCATGTTGTGACTGTAAACACACAGCCGCTGTGTGTTTTCTTTAACTGAGTGTACGTGTTAAAGCAGACGATGTGATTTTGCATGTATGAGTTTATGAATGAAGGAGTATTTGAGTGCCTACACTTGAATATAGCAGCGTGTGTGTGTGAATTTAAAGATGTGTGTGTGTATGCTTGTTACACTCTCAGAAAAAGGGGTATAATACGAGTCCTTTGGACCTTAAGGTACCTATATGTACCTTTTTGAGGGCCAAAAAGGTACATATGGGTACCAAAGTGGTAAAAGGTACAAATATGTACCCTTCCTTTTACATGCTGGGGTACAATAGACAATCTGTGTTAGGCTCTACAAATGACAGTAGCCTAAATATTAATTATTGTTTTAATAATTTAGTCTTTCTTCAGCAGTAGGGTACTTATACTTTTTTAATTTTAAACAATTTTACATTGTTTAATTAAATGAAAATGAAATGTGAAAATTTAAAAAAAACATTCTGTTAAAAAAAATGCATATCATGATATTGGCAACGTTCTTACTTCTTGATGTAGTGGTTAAAGTTGTTTTAATCACAAAAAGCTACTTACTCCCTGTCGCTAAACACATGCAGCTTTCAAAATAAGAGCACAGTGTGTTAAGAGAATCCACCACAGAATTTACAAAAAGACTGTCAAAATAAGATGCCTTAAATAAAAACATACAATAACCTTTATTCTCCTTTACAAAATGTCATTAAAATATGCCCCCGGAACCCCTAAATGGTTATTTTTATTATTTGCTCATACTGAAGAGTCAAGAGTAAATGTTTTTGTATTTGGCAACTGTTGAGATTTGCACTTCACACTACATTTTTAATTAATTTAGATTTTTAATACAGACTAAAAGAAATCATATTTTCTATATCTTTTTAAGTATTTCCTAATATCGTCACGATATTGCAGGCTATTTTTGCGATAACGATATTCTTGATATTCTTTTAGGGCCATATCACCCAGCCCAACTGTCTTTACTTCATCAGATATTTTCTTTAGTCCTTCCTGTGTTGTGTTAGAGCAGAATCAGTGGTGCTCTGTGTTCTGGTGTCGTCCCCTGTCTGCTGACCCAACCACATCACAACACCCCCTCCCTCTCCCGCTGAGTGATTTGCGAGGCACTGCTGTCCTTCAACAATTGGTTGCGTCTGCGACTGGAAGCATTTATTTCCCCCAGCCTATCAAGCCGCTTCTGGCCTCAGCCTGCTGTAATTGTGCTGACCACAGGACATGTTGGTGGGAAGAAAAAAAAAATGCACCGGCTGCAAGGAAGAGAAGAAAAAAAAAAGGACTGAAGTCAAATATCTCTTTTTTTTCTGAATGGTTGGGCTGCAGGATGCACAGATCTACAGAAACCAGGATGACTTGTAAGGCAAAAAAAAGAAGAAATGCTTTTTATGGATTCTGCTTCTTCTGCATTAAACTCAAAATGCAAACCCTATAATAATTTAAAGGTGCAGTAAGTACGTTTTTACTAGCCTGTAGAACAAAATGGCCATAAAATGATAAGTGATTACATGGACAGATGCTGAGATGTTGGAACTCACTCTCTGGCTTACACTCAAACCATAACACAGTAAAAAAAATACTGTGTCCAGAGAGCAAACCAGGCCCTAAGCCTTATTTCATACGTGGTTATTATTCCATTATTTAGCAAATTAACTGTTAAAATGTTGGTGATTCTGAGCGCCATAATCAGATCAAATTTTCAATAGTGCCCAGCAGGGTGGGAATTTCACAACGGCCATGGCCGTGCAGCACAGGTAAGCTAGCGGGACAAGCTGTTTTGATATGTTGTGACTGAAGTATGTGGTAGTATTTGACAGAACTTAACATTTATGTTTTTATAGAAAGTACTACTGATAGGTAATGACCATTGTATTTGCCTATTTAAAGTCGACTCGTTAACGTTACATTTTTGCGTCATGAAAACTAGCGATAGCTAGCTAGGTGGGATATCGCTAACGTCTTCCCTACCTCAGGGACAAGGGCTCCACATTTAGCTGATGTAGATTTCACCTCAGCAGGTTCCTTTTTATGGCAGGAGGAGGCATTTCTCTTTCCTTACTCTTAGATGAACTCAGGCAGGAGATTCATTTTGCCATCTTTTCAAAATATATGCATTTGCCGTCTTTTCAAAACAGGTTCATTTGTCATTTTCCAAAAAGGTCCTTTCTAATATACTCAATATATTGTGCATTAATGTTTCTTGGTGAATGAGAATGTTAAGGTATTAATCTGAAAGGTAAAACCAGCGTAATTTAACCAAACGGCCTTTATGCCCTGTCATGTGGCATTTGTGCCCTTAAAATAAGTGTGAACAGGAAGGCCAAATGGCCTTGCCCCTAAAATGACGAAATTCCCACCCTGGTGCCCAGTAAGTACTTTGATTTCTGAATAAATACCTGCAAAGCTACTGACCATCCCATCAGCCCCAGCTGTGCTTTGTGTTTCGTGCTAATAGGCAAATGTTGACATGCTTGTATGCTAAACTAACAAGCATTATACATATTACAAGCATTTAGCATTGAGTACAGCACCACAGAGCATGGCTGTAGAGCTTTGTGTTGTTTCTTTTGACATGCAGCATTTCCTATAAAGCAGTCACATACTGTACAGTGTGAAGGGAGCAGATGTAGTTTGTCTAATTTCATTACATCCTGAGAGAATATGTGGTGATGAAAAGTTAACTGAGGGGAAGACAAAAGAACACATTAAAAGAAAGTGTTTGGCACAGTCAACAAAATACATTTAGAAATATTTTTCTTTGAAATAACAATTTTCACTTCAAAGTGGCACTAATTGTGCAGTGCTATCCCTGTGGGCTGCAGGGGGTACCTGGATTTTTGACAATTTCAATCCCCAGATTAACAGAACAACAAGAAATCGGATGTTCTTTTATGTTTGCAGTGGCCACATAACAATTTTATCTGTGCTGTTTTAGTTGGCCTCTGTGCCTCTGTTGACTGCAACCTGCTCATGGTGCTGTTGTTTGCTAACCACTCAGGCAGTAAACTGTTGACTTTCACAGCCAAAGGTTGCATAAGGACAACAAACCATGAACAAAATGTCAAATATAAATATCAAAATCCACTTAAAAAAACATCCAGTGATACTTTCCAGGAGTGGTGTCAACAATAATCGATGCATGGCAATGCGGGGCATGCACGATTCAGCATCGATGCCGCAAAGTGCCATAATCGATTATGTTTATTTCCTGTCCTCCAGTGGAAAGTTGTGGGGGACTCTGGCCTTGATGCCCTGTGAAAAAATGTTCAATTTATGGCCAAGGTGGCCTTTGCGCCCCTGTCAAAGTTCCAGTAAACACAACGCTAACCCGACCCACTCTCCGAGCATCAACACATGGCTCATTGAATATTCTAATGAGCCATGTGTTGATGCAGCACAGGTAAGCTAGCGGACAAGCTGTTTTGATATGTTGTGTCTGAAGTATGTGGTAGTATTTGACAGAACTTAACATTTACGTTTTTATAGAAAGTACTATTGATAGGTAATTACCATTGTATTTGCCTATTTAAACTCGACTGTGTTTATTTATTTTGATCTTTTTACACTGGTTGTCATTTTGTGTTGTTGTTCTTTTTCTTGTGTTGTTGTTTCTTTTCCTTGTGTTGTTGTTTCTTTTCCTTTTGTTGTTGTTTCTTTTCCTTGTGTTGTTGTTTCTTATCCTTGTGTTGTTGTTTTCCTTGTGTTGTTGTTTCTTTTCCTTGTGTTGTTGTTTTCCTTGTGTTGTTGTTTCTTTTCCTTGTGTTGTTCTTTTCCTTGTGTTGTTGTTTCTTTTCCTTGTGTTGTTGTTTTCCTTGTGTTGTTGTTTCTTTTCCTTGTCTTGTTCTTTTCCTTGTGTTGTTGTTTCTTTTCCTTGTGTTGTTGTTTCTTTTCCTTTTGTTGTTGTTTCTTTTCCTTGTGATGATGTTTCTTTTCCTTGTCTTGTTCTTTCCCTTGTGTTGTTGTTTCTTTTCCTTGTGTTGTTTACCATTGTATTTGCCTATTTAAAGTCTACTCGTTAACGTTACATTTTTGCGTGATGAAAACTAGCGATAGCTAGCTAGGTGGGATAGCGCTAACGTCTTCCCTAGCTCAGGAACAAGGGCTCCACATTTAGCTGATGTAGATTTCACCTCAGCAGGTTCCTTTTTTATGGCAGGAGGAGGCATTTCTCTTTCCTTATTTTTAGATGGACTCAGGCAGGAGATTCATTTTGCCATCTTTTCAAAATATAGCCAATAAAATCTATTGTTATTAGGCCTATCTGACTGCTTGTATTGCCTCATGACTGACGAAAAATGTCCCTTGTTGTGTGCAGTATAATTGTGATGCATCGTAGAATCGAATTGAATCGAATCGTTACCTGGTGAATCGTAATCGAATCGAATTGTGAGGGCAGTGCCAATGCACAGCTCTACTTTCCAGCCAGGAAAAGCGTGACAAAACAATGAGCTGGCAGTGAGTGTTAGCAGGGGAGAACATGCTAATGAAAATTATAGAGGGGTCACCATGTGGAGCACTACCCCTTTCTGCACACATCTTTGTGACTATAATACCGGCACAAATCAAATCCCACCGCCATATTGAACCTGGATAATTGCAGACAGGGGCCTGATAAGCCCTTGTAATGGAACTCTGTCAATCAATTCATGCCATATACCCTCTCTCTCCTGGGTGTTTGCTCAAATTGAATGAAGAAATCCAGGAGCCACTGACATTTAGGTCTACTGCACTGCTGATTGTGGGAAGAATGTTCTGGTTTATCTTCATTAACTGAGTGAAAGTAAAAGCAAATTTGCCGTATGAAAAGCAATTATGGTGCTGCTGACTGGAGCTTTTATGCTGGGAAAGGTCCTCCACTCATTGTCTGTCTGAGTGAGGAGAGTTCCCCCGATTTACTGCATGAGGTATTTATCATGCAAGTAAAACACAGGCCACATGGCGGGTAATTATTTGGCCTGGAGGTCGCTGTAATCCAAACTGAAGGATTCCATGATAACTCTGCAACTCATCCATTGTTTTTCATTTAGCTGAAGTTGTTTCAGTGATGTGTCGCCTCCGGTCTTCATGTGACAGTTGCATCCAGAATGACAAATTCACAACAGCAGTGGTATCAGTTTAACAGTTTATCAGACACTGGACCACAGAGGGAGACCCTTCCTTTTCCAAGCTCGGATTCATACTTTATTAATGTTTATTGTTTATTGTTAAAAAGATCCCCATTAGCTGTCACCAAAAGTGGGACGCATCCACAAGACAAAACAAAAATCACTTAACAATTAAACATTGTAGACATTATTATATACGTCATCAGAAATCATTCCGAATAAGTTATTACATTCATATCTATTACATTAATTCTCACTTTCATACAGTAAATATGTTAATTCACTACTCACAAATTTAAATAGTGCATTCTCAAGTAATAATTAAAAGATACTTTACTATTCAGTTCACGTATATTCAGTGGGCAATTATTCCAATAACTGATAGCACGATAAATAACTGATCTCTTTAAGGCATTTGATTTTGGACATGGTAACATCATCTGACCACCATTAGCTGACCTTGTCTCATAAGAATGAACCTGATCACATCTGACAATTTGGTTATATAAGAAAACAGGTTGAAAAGAATAGACAGTGTTTCTAAAAAATGTTGTTGTATTATAGACAGACAGGGGACGACACCAGACCACAATGCAGCACTGATTCTGCTCTAACACAACACAGGAAGTACTAAAGAAAATATCTGATGAAGTAAAGACAGGGAACACCAGTGGCTTTTCTAGACCAATTTTACTGTGGGGGCCAAGGAGGGGCTGCAGGATAGAAATTTGAACATTGGGTGAAGCAAATTTTAAATGTATTATTTTATTTTGTTGATATATTAGATTCAAAGATGTTTACAGAAGGAAATCTCCTTATATCTCTTCATAAACTGTCAAAAGCCATAAAAAATCTATCTTTGTCATGTTTTGAGGAAAAAAATGTTGTATAAATCAGTGTATGACTGATATATAGACAAACCCCTGTGTAAAAACCTTTAGTAAATATTAAGGAATAAAACTGGTAAGTATGATGTCTGCGAGTGGAGCTGAAGTTGAGATTTATGACTCCGAGCATGAGAAAAAACTCATTTTGAGAAAACAGCCTTTAAAGATTTCATACATTCTTAATGGAAATGACTATTTGAAGACAAATTATTGAATCTAATTCACAGCAACATCAATAAAGAACATGTAAAACACAATTTTGTGCAGGAGAGCGGGAGCTTTGATGCCTGTGATGACGAGGTTTAGACAATACTTGCAGTACTACACACTTTACGAGAACGATAACTCTTAGTGAATTTAGGAGAAATCTACACAATATAGTAAAATATACACCTAAATGTTTGTTTTGGATGTTTTCAGTTTTCTCAGCTTAAAACCTACACACAGTTACAATTATTTAAATGAAAGAAAAAATACCCATATTTATTGTAAAATTGAGTGCATTACCAAGATAAATAATGCAGTCAATTTAACTTCTCTTCACTTTCATGTTTTCATACATTTGATGAGTTTTGAACAGGAGAAAGACTCTTACAGGATCAAACAGCATTATGAGTGGATCTGTGTCTGATCATAGTTTAATAAAGGGGAAAGTACAGTTTGTGTGTTTTTGAAAGTTTGGAAAGCAAAAAAACTGCAAAATCTCACACAAAAAAAAGACAATATAGCACACATTTGAGTGTTGTACTGATAGAAATGTAGCAAAAGTGTTGAAAAAGCATTCACGCTATCATTTACTGTAGCGGCTCCTTTCCTGAAACCTGCAGCTGATCATCATTTGTAGTCACAGCAGCGTTACTCATCACACTGAATTTATAGGCTAAATTGTCATCTATTTCCACAAGCTATTAAATAATTGAATATCTGACGTATGCATGCATGTAGATGATTAAAGATGATTAAAGAAAGCTGACTGGGAAGAAAGAAAAAGTGAGCCAGGAGTGGAAGTAGTTTGACATGATGGATGAGACTTACACGTTTTGTGAAATGTAGAATCCATGAAAGTCGTACTTGTATGTGACACAACAACTGTATTTTCCAGGGAATTCATGGTCATTATTCCCAAATGAGAACAGATTACAGCACAGTGTCTTCAAAGGAAAATAGATGAAGTATGACAAGCACACTGTAGTACAGCTCATTAACAGATTCTTTGATTTTATAGGAGGGGATTCGTCACAATAAAAACACGATACCTGAACACCATCATTATGGATCCCCACTTGCATAAACATAACAGCCGGTGGAAGCTAGAGGCAAAGGCAAAATCCAGGTAGACAGCTGAGAGTATTTGATAATTCGGTTTGTTGGAAAGATGCTCTTAGGTTACACACCCTGATACGAGAATTACTTTCTGTTGTTGCTGCTAAAACCAGCTCTTACCAAAGGTGTACAACACAGAACAAATTGAGTTTAAATACAAACTGTTTCATACTGTTTTGCCAGTATCGAATTTTACATAATTGAAACTGCAGAGTTTAGAAAAATGGAAATGATTAAAAAAAAAAACAGATACGATTATCAGTTGGTTATTAGTTAGTCGGGTCTAGAACAGGCGGCAATCTCCGTGTCTGAGCATGGAGGCCACCAGGAAGTGCATAAAGCCTGCAATTTACCGAAAATTCCAGTAGGGGGTGCTAAGTTTCATTTCATTGCTAAATTTGAAAATTTTTTCAGGGACAACACTATGGTCTCAATCGCTAGTAAAAAATCTTCTTCAAGACAATTTCATGTCAATAGTTCTAATAATGGCCCCATTTAGAAGAAAATAGAAGATAAAGAATCGTATGATTTGGGGCGTTTCTACCTTTGATTGACAGGTCACTGATAAGGCGAGCCGTCACCAGGAGAGAAGCAGAGCAATGCGTATCCACGGCAACGTGTCAATAAAGTTATATATAACGTTATATAGATAGAAAAGAGGACGTTTACCGATTTGGTCTCATAACTTTGAGCCTTTCACTGTATTTTCACTTAATGACAGTTTATTTGAACGTTTTGTTCAGTAAAAATGTCTTGTTCAGTGTTTGGTTGGACAGTTGCTGACCTCGCCAAGTGATTGAATGGTTGCTAAGATATGTTATCTTTTACAAACTTAATACACTCTGGTTCTCATTCGTTAGTTTTAAACATCCCATTAGGATTCACTAGATGGTATAAAAAGTAATAGGAGTGCAGGAAAGGAAAATAGATTTGCTGAAGAAGAATGTTGAGCAAAGACAGCTCACCGCTGCCAGAAAAAAGCATTTATTTCAATCTGCAGCATCTTGGTTTCAAACGAAGCACTTCTAAAAACAAACCTGCCACCCTGTGATACCCCCTGCAACCATCAACCACACATGCACACGCACATTCATTCCCTTTGATTGTGAAAATATTAACAATTGTAGGAAACAGGCCACTGCTCTTTAAACAAATCCACAACAAAACGGCAAATTGAGATGAGGCGTAAAAACTTACAGAAAGAGTGCTGAAAAATCAATCATGGCCTTTATATCCACAGCTTCAACTCCAAAGTCTCCTGCTGCTTGAGTGCCATGGGCTGTTCTCTCTTTTCTTCCCGCGGACATGCCCCCTCCGAGGTGGTAGAATAGTCTGAGTGCATTGTAGAGGTCACTTCCTACCCACCTGTATTTTCTATCAGAGTCACAACAGCTCGCACTGGTCTGAGAGAACACTGGATTAAAACCTGTTGCTCCCACAGAGAGCTATCAGCACGCATGGGTGAAAGAGAGGGAGCAGGAACTTCTGAATGGATCCCCGCGGCGGCACTGTGTCCAGGGAAAATGTGCTGCCCTGAGCCGGCTGTGTCAGAAGCATCAGGGTGCGGAAACGTTTTCAGATGTTACACAATGTTCTGGACACTCAGAAGAATCAGTACCAGACAGGTGCAGTGCAACGTCTGGTTACACTTTACAAAAACCATCATTTATAAATGGTAAACAGATAGTTTATTCATGTTTAATCATCATTTATAAACCGTATATAGGCCATTTAGAATGGTGAATAGAAAATGTAATAATGTTGAACTATAATTTATAAATGCCAAATAGATTACTTAGTTTATTAATAGCTTTACACTCATTATAACATTTTTAACACCATATTAAGTATGTAAATGATTTCAAAATGATTCATATACCTTTAAGAAATTGCTTGAAAACATTTAAAGATTAAATATGTATGGAATTTTGTAAATGGTTAATAATAACTGGTTTATAAACCATCTATAAACATCACTTAGATGGTTATTGTAAAGTGTTACCCAACGTTTTTACTTCACTGATGCCACTGTAATGAAGGATGTAAAGAAATTATTCTAAACCAGGGGTGGGCAATTAATTTTCCCAAAGGGCCACATGACCAATACCACGAAGGTTGCAGGGGCCGGACCAAAATTCTGAACTAAATTCTGCTCAATATTAATTTAATCGCTTTATAAAATACAGTAAATTATCTGGTTTTGAGCTGCTACTGATAGGAACACATGTTATGATGAGACTGTTAATGTGGAGTAAATCAAGTATAGCAGTAAAAAGTAGTAAATACTCCAATCACTATATCACTTTTACATTTATTTTAAACACAACTGTAAATGACCTTTAGCAAGGTTCCTATTGGTATTTTCGTATTATATAGCTTGTTTTTCATGTTTGTAAAACACCTAGAAAATATACAATGTTGTGATGCTTTTATTTTGAAAAGGTGCCGTCCAGTGTGAAACGGGTGTTTTAATTTTGAAAGGTTGTGACAGGAAATAACAGGTGGAATGGTTAAATGAAAAACGAACGGTAAATAATAACGAGTGCGCCGCAACTCGTATAAAGTTGATATAAAGTATGAAAAATGTTTCTATAGTGGCTGACTGACAGGACACAAGGTTTGTTAAAGTTTATTTTCTTCTGTCACATATATTATTGTCTATATTTGTTGTCTTAACTGTAGTAAAAGTACTTGTTTGCTGAAGTGCTAATGCTAATGTTTGTTAGCTCTTACGGTGGATTCACAAGGTACCAAGGTAACTCGGGTAACTCAGATATACGTAAATCGCCTTCAAAATAAAAGCACTGCGGTTGTATTGATTTCTAATTTCTTGGTAACCTCATGCGGGCCGACAAGGACAGCCAACGGGCCGGATGTGGCCCGCGGGCCGCCTAATGCCCAGGTCTGTTCTAAACCATGCCCAAGATTATGGGATTGACAACGTCGGCTGTATTTTACTTTCACATTCACATTCATACACATGTACAGGAAACCAGCTGATGCAACCAAATATTCACATTAGGTAGGTGTCTGCATTGAGTTTAATGGAGATTTTGTGACAGAAAAGGTTTGTAGTGTATTTTCTGCTACAGATTTATATTACTCTAATACTAAAAGTTCTGCTGTGTTAAAAGGCCTCAGTATGAACCTTTGTTCAGAACATCAGAGTCTTCAGGTAGAAACTGGTTCCAACCAGTATAATGACCATTAAACAGACCTCGGTGACCTTAGCCCCTGAACCATCACAATAGTAAATACATCGTGTTCAGCAGCTCTCCCTTTCAGCTTGTCTTCTTTTCTTTTGCACAGATTGATTTAGCAACTGATGTCACTCCTGTATTAAGAAATATGCAAACTGCCAGCTCCCTCCCTGAGCCGAGAGCAGTCTCACTCTTAAGATGCCTCAGACATTCAAATACTTGACTTAAGGAAAATAAAAGCATGTCGATGAAAAGGCTGTAAGTGTGGCGAAACTCTGGAATTTATAGGTCTAGATAAGCTGCCGCTGTCTGTTGTGGAGGACTGACTTCAAACATTCTTCATATTCCATTTTGAAAAGAAAGTTAACATGAAAAGAGCTGTAGTACCAACTTAGTCTTTTGATAACACCAATTGCACGCCAACAGAATCTTTTTTTGTTTTTAATTTTTAACTCCAGTGCTGGTAACCTGCGGCGAGCGCGGAGCTTTATGGAATAAAACAGCAGCAGAATATTTCAGAGGGGTAAATTGGAAAGTGGGCCCAGCGAGAGGCCCTTGGGGCCAAACTCTGCCAGGTTGCTGGTCTCAGCACAGGCCTTTCTCGCCAAGCCTGTCTCATTAGTAACACAGGGAAATGTCACAGGACGGCTACGTTGGGTAAAAGAGGTTGACCTGGCTCACCAGTGGAACTGTTCTGGGAACCTGCAGCTAGAATTAAGTAATGTGGGGCGCTCTGAATATTCTTCCACTCTTTGTTCTATTGGCCAACGTGGGGCTTTTGTATTTCTGTTCTTTTGCTCAGAGTTACATTTAGGAACTAGAAAATTTCCTCTGGGGGAATTTTGAAAGGGCCACGGGGGCTACTGCCGGTGTGTGTGTGTGTGTGTGTGTGCGCGTGTGTGTGTGTGTGTGTGTGTGCGTGTGTGTGTGCGCATGTGTGTGTGTGTGTACCTGTAACTGTAATCACATCAAAGATCAAAGGCAATCAGATCAAAGCAATCAACAGAATTAACTGACACCTGTTAATGTTCCGAAAGAGTGACAGCAGCCAGAGGTGGACTGGAATTTCTGGCCTCGAACAGAAAGCATTTTTGGCAAAACCATAATACCTATCATTGATCCGACTTCACTTTGAGCATCCCGAGTTCTTCCTGAACGTCTACATGTGATTTTTTTTTAAGAAAAATGAAAAAATAGCTTTGTTAGAGCGATCTAAAAAAACTGTTCCACCTTCCCTTTTTCCGAAATCTCCCTGCGTTTTTAATATGGGAGCCAATGAGACTGTTGGTGAGTGTTGATGGCGAATCTGTGCATCCTACGCCCAAACTATAACTCTGACAGCTTTACCAGGATTGTGAGTGAGAAGACAAATTTTCCTACGTTTCTATGTATAAATTATTTCTGTAGAGTGGAATTTGCGGCCTGGAGCGTAGTTTTCAAATTTATTTTTTGACAGTTTCTTCTCTCCCTCTACACTCTGGTGATGATGTCACACACTGTGACACGAACATTCCGTGCAATACACACCCATTATAATCTCAGAATTTCTCCCAAAAATGATCATGGTCATTGAACAGGGATTGATAAAAAACTATATGACCTATCGAAACGTGGATTAATACACCGATACACAAGACTTGTGTCTACTGTTTAAAGTTTAAATGGAGTCTCTAGGTGAAATTATGCCGTAGACGTTTAAAAATCTCCAATTATTGTTCTTTTTCGCTCATTTTTTTTCGGCCGTCCCATTCATTCCAATGCAACATTTTGGCCCGATTGCCCCGAGGCCCTAATTACACAGGGGGGAGCAGCGTAAGTCAGTGGTACTTGTGTGGGGCTGGGTGGGATAAGGAGGAAGTAAGGGCAGGGAAAAAGTCCTTGAGAAGGATTCTAGTAATATTGCATCACTCTCTCTGTGTTCTAATTGTGCTTCGTGAAACACAATGAGGGGAGATGAGAATTCAAAGTGGTCTGTGGCGAATGATGAGAGAATGATAAAACGATGCCCCGTACGTTCTGACAGAGGTTGAAATGAGATGCGGTAGCGCCGGGACAAAGACGAACCTCTGGGGAGACGCAGCAAGAAACTTAAATGAATTCTTATTTTGCAAGGCTGTCTATTACATCTCTCATGTTGCTTGGCAGGTGCACTCGTCACTGTCTTCAGGCAATCATGTGAATTGTCACAACCTGCTATGCCAGCAGGGGGACGGAAACAAGCCCTTTGCCACAGAAGAATTGAATTAAAGGCAAGGCAAGTTTATTTGTATAGCACAATTCAACACAAGGTAATTCAAAGTGCTTTACATACACATTAAAAACAGCAAGACACAATTGAAAACAGTAAAAACAGTCAATTAAAACAGGGAAATAGGGTAACACTTTACAATAACCAACTAAATAATGTTTATAGATGGTTTATAAACCAATTATTAACCATTTACAAAATGCTTTACATATTTAATCGTTAAATGTTTTCAACCAATTTCTTAAAGGTATATGAATCCTTTCAAAATCATTAACATACTTAATATGGAGTTAAAAATATTAAAATGGGTGCAGCTGAAACTATTTATAAACAATTAATGATAATTTAATTGTTTGTAAGTGGTAAAGTAACTATAAACTTCCATTAATAGACATGTTTATAAATGAATATACATCTTTTTGGCATTTATACATGATTAAGTTAGTTAAACGTTAATAAATTATGTATTTACCATTCTAATGGTCTATAAACAGTTTATAAATGATGATTAAACATTAATAAACTATCTGTTTACCGTTTATAAATAATGGTTATTGTAAAGTGTTACCGGAAATAGAAATAAAAATATAAATAGGATAAAATAAGATACAGCAGGATAAAAAAAAAAGATAAAATAATAAAAAGCACAAGTCAAACATTGTGTAGTTAAAAAGTAAAGGGCAGTAGAGTAGAGCAGATAAGTGTTAAAGTTAAGAGTACGCTGCAGGAAACAATAGTGTTTTCAGTCCTGAATTAAACTAGTAAAATTGATAGTTAGTGAGACTTCTGCTCCTGTTTATGCACTGATGTTTTTTATCCACAAGTGTATGAAGCAAAAACAAGTAGCAGTGAAAAGAACTTCACTATATTTGTGTGGTTGCTGCAGTTTGATGCAGGGAATAACAATAGCAATATTGAAGAAAAACTAACTGACATAAGGTCATAAATGCTTTAATAACTGTCCACAGCACCTGTGGAAGGTTTACCTACATACAGACTTCCAGATATTCAGTTTTAAAAACACAGTTGGAGATAACATGCAGGCGCTACTGCACCACAATAAAAATAAATGGAGCTGCTGTATTTTTGCGCTTGCATAATAAATATAATTCTTGCCATTTTTACTTTAAAACTGATGAGTTATATCAGTCTTTTTCTTGTTATATAAATGTCTCAAGGTTAATCGATAGCTTTTTTAAAACATAAACATCAGATTATACAACAACTAGACCTACAAGCAGTTCTGGCAGGGTCCAAGAGCACAACACGGCTTAGTTACAATATTTAATTAACACTTTGCCTCGGGGCAAATGAGGAAGTAATGGGCAGTCTAGTTTATAAAAGTTATGCAGCGTTATATTTTAATGTGCAATCTGAAGTCAGAAGTGTGCCAGCAGAATAAGTCTAGATTTTTACAGTGTATAATTATACAAAGTTGAATACAAAAAGATGTTTTAAATTGAATTATAAAACATTTTGGATATTGATATTGTTAAAGTAAAAAAACAACTAAAAATTTTCTTGTAAAAATAATCTTGCTAATGGTTCATATGATTCCTTCCGTATTCTGGTGAATGGTTTATAAATGATTTCTTGTGGATTCTCACAAATGGTTTCTGTGATTTTTTCTGTATTCTCGTGAATGGTTTATATGATTTCTTCCATATTCTTGTGATTGATTTTTTGATATGTATATGTATATATGTATGTTTTGATATATATCATATTTCATATGATTTCTTGCGGATTCTCACAACTGGTTCTTATGATGTCTTTTGTAAACCCACTAATGGTTCGTATGATTTTTTTGCAAATGGTTCTCATGATTTCTTGCAAATTTTTGTATGATTTCTTGCATAAACTCGCAAATGATTCATTTGATTTCTTGTGTATTCTCATGAATTAATACACCCTTGAGACTGAGTCTCCTTGGTCTTAACGATGTATTGGAAATATGGATATGCTGAGGTTTTATTGACTGACCATGGATGGCTGTTTTTTCTTTGATGCCACTCTTTTTGATGTGTTTGGCTTGTTGTGAGGTTGTGAAGTGATGCTATGGGAGGACGGCAAGCAGCTTCAGAGGGCAAAGACCACAGTCAGATCAAAACACTGCATAAATCCCATTCAGCAAATGGCTGTTCTACACAGCTTCAACCAAGAGACACGCAAATCCTCTTAAAATTAATGTCAATCATAACACAGTGCTAAAACAGGTCAACGTGCAACTTGCAAAAATGGAAAGTGCCTCTTCAGAAATCACATGTCAGTGTATTGAGGGACTGATAAGGCTAAATAATTGGTGTCTTGTTGCTACGGAAATATCAAAAGTGCAAGACAACTGATTGTTATATACATCTCAGAATTCTACAAAGTCTGATTGCTATCACCAGTTTTCATTTTTCATTAGTTGTAAGAGCAGCAAACAGTAATAATGTTGATTTCTTCCAATGACTCATATCATCAAATCATTTATCAAGTAATAATGTAAGTTGAACTCACACAAACAAAATCTGCTTTCCTGATATCCTACCCGAAAAAGACAAAAAACACCACAAGCAAGTGTAAAAAGTTTTATGCAAATTTTCGAAGGTTTTATAAAATTTTGGTCTTTCAAATTTGCAAATCTTCAAAATGCTCATAGAAATGAATTGATGGAAACGTGACTATCTTCCCTCACCAAGAGTAAAAAGGCTCCTTCTTTAAGTTTTTTTGTTCTCTGATTTGATGATTGGTTAGTTTGATCAACAGTTTGCTTTTAATTGGTTCATATAATCAGCAGTTGACCAGTTGTGTCTGTACAGTTATCTGTCCCCATTGCTTCCATAGGCTTGTACATTCACCAAAATATGTCTAAAAAGATATTTTTTGTATTATATTTTATAATATTGAGCCAAATCTCAAAACTTTATACACTTCTTTAGGACTTTTCTCATTTAGAACATTAATGTCATGAAAACCATTTTGTAGGACAATTGACAATATATGATGAAAGGCAAATATTGGACAAACACTATATATATATACACTACTGGTCAAAAGTTTTAGAACACACCAACTTTTCCATAATTTAATTGAAAATTATGCAGTTTAATGTCTCTGTCTCTCTGTCTCTGTTTTGAAAGTAAAAAAAAGATTCAAAATCACATTTTATGTTGGACTAAAGGACTAAAAAAGACACCAAATGACCAAAAAAAGACACAAAATGACAAAAAAAGACACCAAAATGACTAAAAAAAGACACAAAATGACCAAAAAAAGACACAAAATGACTTACAAAGACATGAAAAGAATTCAAAAATGGACAAAATAGCCCAAGACTCCATAGAGTTAAGTTGTTAACCCATTTCTTGTTCCCTGAAAAAGGCCTACTTGTATAATTCTGAAATGTACATTATTTTTCAGTTTTGGTTAAGCTTACCTTTTTTTATTTACCTCTGGCAGTTCACCACTTACCTTTGGACCCTTTCAAGCTGTTCATTTGACTTGAACTGCTTGAATTTCAATAAAAAACTGGAAAAATTGGGGTGTTCTAAAACTTTTGACCGGTAGTGTATATAGTAAATATATTATCTAATGCTAATAGAAATCATCAGTGTGATGGAGTATTATATTGCAGTTTAATCCCCTGCCACAAGAGTCCCAAGGCAAGTGTTTAACCAAGACATTTCAGCTACTTAATGAAGCATCAACAGCATAGTTTAAATCAGTATAATAGTAGCTGATGTAAATAGCTCTGACATTTTCTCAGCATCATTATTAACTCTTCCACTCACGTTCCTGAGTGTCTGCTCCACTGCTGTGAAGCAAGAAGGAGTTAAAGAAATTGCAGTCAATATGTAAATTTACCTTGGCTTATGGTGGTGCATGTGAAATTTGCTCTACTCTCTAAAGATTTTAAAGATCAATATTTCTGAAGCTGTGGCCTCATGCTTTCTAGTTTAATGTTTGCATCTATGGCATGTGCAGACAAATTGCTTCAAATACTATTATCTTTGACATAATTGCCACAGTGGCTAGACAATTGAGCAGTCCTGCAACAAATTAAACCTGTCAATAAGTAACCGTGTTGTGAGATGAACTTAATGTTGCCATACTGTACTTGGAGAATGTTAAAATGACCAGTAGTGGACCAAAGGAGGCGCCTGCAATAGTAATGCACCTTCCAAAGCTGTGGAGAGAATTCAAAGGACTTTTGACTGCGATATGATGATTTTGGACCGAGGGGTGTTTCATACAGCTGTGAGTTAGTGCTGATCTTCATCTGTTGGGTGGTGTGATCACAGATGAGGAGCATCAATGCAGGGTAGAAGAAATATTGGTATTACAGGTTAACAAAATTGATAAAACTATTGTAAGTAATTGATTACAATAACTTCATTTACATTTGAATGTAAACTTAACCCATAAGAACCCACACCCAGTTATCCATAAAGGAAAGTTAAGGGGGATATATCACAGTTAGTAATTTTATGTTTATATTATGATTAGTAATTTTGTGTCTTTTTAAAGCAATTTAGTTTTTTTCTGTCATTTGGTGTCTTTTTAAGTAATTGAGTTTTTTTTCTGTCATTTTGTGTCTTTTTTTAGTAATTTTGTGTCTTTTTTAAGTAATTTTGTTTTTTTTCTGTGATTTTGTGTCTTTTTTTTTTTTAGTAATTTTGTGTCTTTTTTAAGTAATTTAGTTTTTTTCTGTCATTTTGTGTCTTTTTTTGTAATTTTGTGTCTTTTTTGGCCATTTTGTGTCTTTTTTAAGTCATTTTGTGTGTCTTTTTTTTTTTTTTTTGGTCCTTTTGATTCTGCCTCCAGTAATTTGAGTTTGAGACCCTGTTCTAGAATATTAAAAGTGTTTGTTACATGAGTGTCACCGTGGGTTCTTATGGTTTAAGGTAATAGGTGACACAGGAATGAGTTCTCAATCCAGGAAGTAAGTTAGCATTTAACCTCTCAAACTCAATGAGGATTTTGAATGAGTTTTTGGTTAGATGCCTGAAATATGGTCTGTGGTTAAAACAAGCATAAGAGATGTTAGTGTTTTTCTGTACGACATAAAACATGTTGGTAAATACCTCTACTTGTGATTTGGTTGTAAGGGTCACTAAGCGTCATCACACCGGATGGGAACTATTTTACTTGTCCGCCTCACAGCCACTAGTTGTGTTTTTCAGTGCTCTTGCAAACTCTTGTAGATTGGAGATAATGTTAATAAACAGTTTAATAGGCTACAGGTATGCTAGCTTGTCAAAACTGCTGGTTAGCTTGTCAGAGACCGTCTGAAGTAGTGGTCGACTGGTACACAGCAAAATCACCAGTGTTAAATTCACAGTGTAAAAAGTTTTCAACACCCATGGAGTTGATATTGCAACTGCCAGTGTAAAATAAGCACTGGTATACATGTTGATAACTGAAGTAAAATATAAAATTATCTCTCGGTGTAAATCATAACCACGCCCATTTTTCGACCAACTTCCTTTCCTCCTGACGCCATTGTTAGTGGTGATAGTGGTGTTCATTTGTGTAGATTGTCCTGCTGAACAAAACGCGTAAGCATCAGAACCGTGTGTTTGCCACAGAGCTTATTTTCTGCAATGATCCAAAACCCAATGCAAAAATCCCGTAGGCAAATTCTCAATAGACCCCATGGCGATGCTAACTCTGGTTAGCCTACTACAACATAATTTAGTTTCCTCTCTATACAGGAATGTGTAACAGCCATTCCATTGGTCGATTACCTAAACCAGGGGTGTCAAACTCAAATACATAATGGGCCAAAATTTAAAACTTGAATAAAATCGCGGGCCAACATTGAACAAATAAACCTTTTAATATATACCAAACATGTTTTGCTTTAACATTAAATATGGAACCAGCAACGCTTATAAACATACAATATATAACTAAATAGTGCAGACATGCAAAATCAAATTTCAAATAAAAAACACATCAATGTCATTAATTTATGAAATAAAAATAAAATAAATATCGTATGCCTCTTTTCTATTTGCATCCTTCTGATTTAAATATCAAAATAAACTTTTTCAACAGGTTAATACATTTAAAAATAAAATAACAATAATAAATCTAGTATTAGCAGTAAATGCGCCGTATAATACCGGCGGGTCAGCTTTTATAGTACAATAATTATATAATAATTTGATATTGACTTGCGGGCCAAATAAAATTACACTGTAGGCCAAATTTGGCCCACGGGCCAGAGTTTGACACCCCTGACCTAAACCCACTATTCTCTCAGTTTTGAATGATATCTATTAATGCAGGTTTGCAGTTTTTTTCAAATGACCTTTAATGTCATTGTCAAGGTTTATTGTCTTTTATCAGCTTAACCAGCAGGGAACAAAAGGTCACATCTTCATGGGTGGTCGCAGGTTATTGTGCTGATGGGATGTCTCTGTTTCTGCATGTAAAATGTATGATGTATGAGGATTAAAAGCACAGTCTGTAAAACTCTGAGGAGTAAAAAACAAATAAAAAAAAAACCCCTTCTGCTAATCCACTCATGTGATGTGACCAGATGATGTGGTGTTGCAAAGTCACTTTAATCAGTTCTAATGAAGCCTGAATAGAAAGGATGCAGCGAGCCTCCGCCGCCCCTCCAGCTGTGTCTCACAGCTCACATCAATAGCAACTCAACCAGTCCGTGCTGCTGATTCATCCAATCAGAGACTTAACTTTCACTTTGGTCACTCGGGTTAGTTTCAGTGTACGAATAGAGGTAATTAACGCTGTTTCTCCATGAGACGAAACCCGTATCCTACCTTGAGCAGACATATTGCCTCTGGCTGTCTTCACCTAACACTTTCAACCGGATTAGGAGGAAATCATGATCAAAGGTGGGGGGGATTATATTGGACGTTTGGGGCTGATGGGTAGGGGCAACATGTGGGCCTCAACAAACCTCTGCTTCACAGTCAGATGTTGACCCAGTTACAGAAGGTCAGGTAAGGAGAGAGAATCTGAGAAAGTCACCAGCAAAATGTGTGTTAAAAATATAGGAGGAGGCTATAGTCTAAATAAAGGGGACACGCCGGACAAAAGCACCAAATTTTTTCCACATGCTCTCTATCACCATAGGTTTCAATTTTTGGTAGGAGCCACTTCATCAAGATTGCGGATCGGAGATGGCACCCATATAAAGTCTATGAGAAATGCTATATCTTCCAAGTCACTCAGAAGGTCAATCTTGGTGTCAAAATCTACATTTTCTGGGTCAAGGAATCATTTAAAGCTATTGAGAATATCACTAGATGGTTATTTGATCAAACAGATATGTTCATTTTCACCCAGACTGGTAGGTCTGCAAGTGCTGCAGCAGGGAATCCTGAGTTGAAAATGTTTGGAATCTATGTTCCATTAGCATAGCATTAGCGTTAGCTGCCATGTACACTGCTCAAACGAATCAAGGGAAAGCTTTCATCTCATGTCAGATCTTGCTCAACACATTATTTACAGTGAGTCATCTAGTGATATTCTCAGTAGCTTTAAATGATTCTTTGACCCAGAAAATGTAGATTTTGACACCAAGATTGACCTTCTAAGTGGCTTGGAAGATTTATTGTTTCTCATAGACTTTATATGGGTGCCATCTCCGATCCGCAATCTTGATGAAGTGGCTCCTACCAAAAATTGAAACCTATGGTGATAGAGAGCATGTGGAAAAAATTTGGTGCTTTTGTCCGGCGTGTCCCCTTTTTTCTCAAATCTGGTCCTAAACCGCCGGACTACTATGAGACATAGATCACTCATGACTTCTAAGATCATGTGTGTGTATCAACATGACACACATAGGACATTAATCAAATACAGGGGTAGGCAATTAATTTCCCCAAGGGGCCACATAACCAATACCACGAAGGTTGCAGGGGCCGGACCAAAACTCTGAACTAAATTCTGCTCAATATTAATGTAATCGCTTTATAAAATACAGTAAATTATCTGGTTTTGAGCTGCTACTGATAGGAACACATGTTATGATGAGACTGTTAATGTGGAGTAAATCAAGTATAGCAGTAAAAAGTAGTAAATACTCCAATCACTATATCACTTTTCCATTTATTTTAAACACAACTGTAAATGACCTTTAGCAAGGTTCCTATATATGTTTTTGTATTATATAGCTTGTTTTTCATGTTTGTACATTTTCAAGGTGTTTTACAATGTTGTGATGCTTTTATTTTGAAAAGGTGCCGTCCAGTGTAAAACGGGTGCTTTAATTTTGAAAGCTAGTGACAGGAAATAACCGGTAATAATAATAATAATAATAATGCATTTTATTTATAGGCGCCTTTCAGGACTCTCAAGGTCACCTTACAATAAACAATTAAAAACAAAACAATAATAATAAAACAGCAATGGCAGTAATAATAAACAACAATGAAACAATTACAAATTAGAACAATAAAGACAACAATGACAGTAATAATAAACAATAAACAACACTGAAACAATACAGAGAAAAATTGTAATTTAAAAATTACCGGTAGAACGGTTAAATGAAAAAACGAACGGTAAATAATAACGAGTGCGTCGTAATTCATATAAAGTTGATATAAAGCAGAGGTCTCAAACTCGCGGCCCGCGGGCCAATTGCGGCCCTCGTGACGATATTTTGTGGCCCCCACCTTGATATGAAAGTTTAATGTGAGTTTTATATGAATGGCACTTTACCGTGTTGTGTGCGGAAGGTACCTTTAATTACTTTTTTTGGTAATTTTGTGTCTTTTTAAAATTATTTTCAGTCTTTTTTTAGTAATTTTGTGTCTTTTTTGGTCATTTTATGTCTTTTTTAAAAGTAATTTAGTGTTTTTTCAGTCTTTTTGTGTCTTTTTTGGTCATTTTGTGTCTTTTTTTGGGTCATTTTGTTTCTCTTTTAGTAATTTTTTGTCTTTTTTTCATCATTTTGTGTCTTTTTTAAGGAATTTAGTTTTTGAATTTAGTTTTTGTGTCTTTTTTTGGTCATTTTGATACCTTCTCCAGCGGCCCCCAGGTAATTTGAGTTTGAGACCCCTGATATAAAGTATCTAAAGGCTTCTATAGTGGCTGACTGACAGGACACAAGGTTTGTTAGAGTTTATTTTATTCTGTCATATATATTAGTGGCTATATTTGTTGTCTTAACTATAGTAAAAGTGCTTGTTAGCTCTAGTGCTAATGATAATGCTAATTTCTAATTTCTTGGTAACCTCACGCGGGCCGACAAGGACAGCCAACGGGCCGGATGTGGCCCGCGGGCCGCCCATTGCCCAGCTCTGATCAAATAGCTGTGAACATGCTGCTCCAGGCGTTTAAAGCCTGAAGAATAATTGAACTGTGACCTTGACGGACCTCCAGTTCTGTGCCAGCTTCCTTAAATAAAGTGAGTTGGTGACATGTCAGGTCAGCTTGACACAATTTAATCGTCTTCAATGTTGGATACAGGCTTTTACTGTAATTCAAAATCAAAGGAATAGCTTTTGTCGTGGCCCGAAGCTTAGAGGAAGATTTTCCTGTAAAGCTCTGAAAACATTAAAACAATGTTGCTACTGTACCATCTCCAAATTAAAATGTTACTGCCCTGACTATCCTTTCATCCCCGTGTATAGAGGGATTAATTCAGCAGAGAAGATTCAGACCATGACTCAGACCCATTCCATCAGTGAAGGACACGGCTTTAATACTTTGGTTGCATTTGATTAAATAAAGTACATTTATTGCTGCATTTGGTTAGTTTACTTCAATAAAATACCAACAGCCATTCAACTACTGTAAGTGAGAATACTGCTGACTCAAATTAACAGAAACTCCTCACCACAGCACAGCATTTAGAGCAAGATGGGTCATTCAGCAGAACAGGATTTTTATGCACAAATTAGGATGGAAGTTTGTGATGAAAAGAAAATGTCTGTATTGCTTTTTTTGCTGTATGAAGTGCTGTAGACACTTTAAAAATATATATTTTTAGAGTGTATTAGTTGCAATAAAACCCCAAACCCTGAAGCATTTTACCATAAAAAAGTTAGAACATTAATGTCATGAAAACCATTTTGTAGGACAATTGACAATATATGATGAAAGGCAAATATTGGACAAACTATATTTTTATATATAGTAAATATATTATCTAATGCTAATAGAAATCATCAGTGTGATGGAGTATTATATTGCAGTTTAATCCCCTGCCACAAGAGTCCCAAACAAGTGTTTAACCATCAAGTTAGAAAACAGAATACAATAATATAAACAAGTGTTTAATATCAAATATCTACCCAATAGTTTAAGTTATTTCTATGTCAATCTGGACTTTTAGTTTGAAAAGCAACAGTCTTTTAGCTCAACGTTATTATTCGCTTTATGAGAAGACTAATACTGCTGTTTTAGCTCAGCAGAATGACAGGAAACTGCAGAAAAGTGCTATTTTGTGGCCACACTGTAAAAAAAAATCAGTTTAAATTACGGTAAAATACCGGCAGCTGTAGTTGTAAAAAATACAGTGAGCGTATGTAAATGTAAATATCAGCAAAAACTGTAATTTATACTGAATAATCCCATTACTTTTAGGATAATTGTGTCATCGTGGTATTTCTCCATTAACTTTACATGAAAAATGTATATTTTTACAGCAAAACTGTGTGTTTTCTACAGTTTATGGCGGTAGAATTTAAAGTTTTTTACTATTCTTTGATTGACAGTAATTAAAACTATCTGCTACGGTGATGTACAATGTTTAATTTTACGACCTATTTCTGATGCAAATTGACAGTGTTTTACTGTTATTTCTACAAACATTATTTTACAGTGCAGGATCAGGGACTTCCTGTCTTTTCTCAGTCAGGTTGCCGGGCAAACCATGTTTTAAAATCTTGCTCAAATAAAGAATCTGATTTGATAAGTGAATATTTCCCATACTGGATTTGAATTTAATAAAATCCTGTTGTGGCATGTGCAACTACCACAACCGCAGTAAGAAAAAGGATAGAAAGTCCTCTTCACACACGGCTCCATTCTCTCCATTCATGCCTGAAGGCAGCAGAATAGATTAATTCATAAGTTAACCACAATCGTGGCTGGTGCCTTGACCGACCGTGGTGGATGAGAAGCGGCTCATCACAATGCAATATTTAACAGTCAACTGAAGACTGAGGCCTTTGTGTATTCAGAGAACTCACACAGGGCATTTGCTGCAAAGTGCAGCACCACAACATCAATAAAATATGGGCTGAGCACGAGACGGTGGCAGACTTCTCCTGGAGGAGGCTACAGTAGAGTCAGCTGGTTCCCCAAATATTAAACCAGGAACATAGAAAAGTTTAGGATTGGCACTTACATGGCTGTAACATATCAATCAAAAGTCTAGCCCTTTATGCAGTTTAATGTCCCAGTGTACTCTGAAATTAATGCACATTTGCAACATTTAAAATTCTTGATTGAGCATGATAGTGTTTTGAAAGTAAAAAAAAGATTCAAAAATCACATTTTATGTTGGACTAAAGGACTAAAAAAAGACACAAAATGACAAAAAAAAGACACAAAATTACAAAAAAAAAGACACAAAAAGACAAAAAAGACACCAAAAGACACAAAATTAATTACTAAAAAAAGACACAAAATGACCAAAAAAAGACACAAAATGACAAAAAAAGACACCAAAAGACACAAAATTACTAAAAAAAGACACAAAATGACCAAAAAAAGACACAAAATGACAAAAAAAGACACCAAAAGACACAAAATTACTAAAAAAAGACACAAAATGACCAAAAAAAGACACAAAATGACAAAAAAGACACCAAAAGACACAAAATTACTAAAAAAAGACACAAAATGACCAAAAAAAAAGACACAAAATGACTTACAAAGACATGAAAAGAATTCAAAAATGGACAAAATAGCCCAAGACTCCATAGAGTTAAGTTGTTAACCCATTTCTTGTTCCCTGAAAAAGGCCTACTTGTATAATTCTGAAATGTACATTATTTTCCAGTTTTGGTTAAGCTTACCTTTTTTTATTTACCTCTGGCAGTTCACCACTTACCTTTGGACCCTTTCAAGCTGTTCATTTGACTTGAACTGCTTGAATTTCAATAAAAAACTGGAAAAATTGGGCTGTTCTAAAACTTTTGACTGGTAGTGTATATCTGGCCCCCAGTCTTGCCATATTCTACAAAATATCAGCTGTAAAATATCAATCAGAAGTCTAGCCCCTTTTTTTGGAGAAGCACCACTGGCTCTTGGCCAAAGCAAAAGCTTTGAGTCTTCTTGACTTTAGCTGCCAGCTTTGCATGCCTTGATTTGGGAAGTTTCTCCCTTTCTTCCTTGCAGATCGTCTCAGGTTTTATCAAAGTGGAGCGGTGTCTGAGCGCTGTGATCCCCAGGTTTAGGTGAAGGATGTTCTGACTAAACCACTGCAGCGTTTTCTTGGCTGTGTGATTCAGGTTATTGTTGAATCTGAGGTCATGTGTGTTTTGGAGCAGGTTTTCTTTGAGGATGTAGCAGTTTTTCATTAATCCCTATCCTGACTACACTGTAAAAAATGTCTGTAGATTTTACGGTGAAAAACTACTAAACCATGACAGTAAAAGACGTAAAATGATAAATGAGTTAATTCAGTTTCAGAAACAATGAAACATCGTAAATGTATCTATCAGCCAAAACAGTATTTTTTACAGTTTTGTTTTTTGAAAAATACACTACTCTACTGGAAAATACATTGTAATATGTCTTTTATGTATATGTATATATATATATATATATGTATGTATATATATATATATATATACATATACAAGCCACCACTGTAATTTTTGCATTTATCTTTTGTAAAATGCTTTTTCTCACTGTTAAATGTACTAAACACCATATCTCTAACAAAAATATAATCTAATATTTAACTGTAAAATCTTTAATTTATGCTTTTTCATTCATAAAGTATTTTCTTGTCAATTACATGGCAAAACAGTTTCTTTTGATGGAAAAACCTTTGATTTAAACAGTAAAAAATGGAATAAAATGGCAATCGTAAACGTGAAATCAACAGTGCCAATATCTTTATACCGTAATTTTGAAAAAAGTTTTACCGTATTTGTTACGGTAAAGTTCTGGCAACCACAGCTGCTGGTATTTTACCGTAAAAACAGCAGTGGTGGAAAAAGTATTCAGATCCCTTACTTAAGTAAAAGTACTGATACAACACTGTGAAATTACTCCACTACAAGTAAAAGTCCTGCATTCAAAACTTACTGAAGTAAAAGTACAAAAGTATCAGCATCAAAATGTACTTAAAGTATCAAAAGTAAAAGTACTCGTTATGCAGAATGGACCCACTCAGGTTTTTTCATATATTCTAAAAATATATTGTTGGGTTATTATTTTTGATGCATTTATGTACGGACCGCTTTAATTTTCCCAAGGTAAGGCTCATTTTAACAACTTAATATACCTTTATGATGTTCAATTTAAAACATGTTAACATGTTAGCAAACATTTCATATTAATTATGTTTTTATGTTAAATCTTGAACTGAAAAGTAACTAAAGCTGTCAGCTAAATATAGTGGAGTAAAAAGTACAATATTTGCCTCATAATGTAGTGGAGTAGAAGTATAAAGTAACATAAAATGGAAATACTCAAGTAAAGTACAAATATCTCAAAATTGTACTTAAGTACAGTACTTGAGTAAATGTACTTAGTTACATTCCACCACTGAAAAACAGGGTTTTATTTTTTACAGTGTAGTTTCTCAGAAGATGTCACTGAGTAACATCTTTACACAGTTCTTCTGCCCCCACCTGCTCCACCTGCAGGGGGTATTACCTTGATGATTTGCTGGATATAGCACTTGCATTGAGGACACAGAGTTCACTTTCTCTCCCCTCAGACTGAAAACCTATTTTGCCACTTGACAGTCTCCAGACAGAATGTCACATGCATGCTTTTTTTTTTTTTTAGCAGTTGTTTCTGTCTTGCCACGACAGAATAAAGGCCAGATTGATGGATTGCTGCAGTGATGCTTGTCTTTGTGGAAGGTTCACTCATGTCTGCAGAGGAACTCGGAGGCTCTTAGTTCTTGGTCACCTCCCTCACCAAGGCCCTTGTTGCCTGGTTACAGAGTTTGACCAGACAGCGAACTTTTGAAAGTCTTGCTGGCCCTTAACATCAAATGTTTCACAAGGATGTGGCTCTCTGGAGACATGAAAACGTAAAATGTGTAAGGTACAGGGACATGACTGTAGGATGGAGCTCACATGGACAGGTGTCTCCTACATCCAGGATTTTACAGGAGGATGGAGAGCTTCAGACTCTGAAATCAAATCAAATCAAATCAAAATTACTTGATTTATCCCCGAGGGGAAATTCAGTTAGTCTGGTAGAATCTCTGTTAGAATGAGACACACTGTAAAAAAAAAAAACTGTTGTTTTTACGGTAAAAAACCAGCAGCTGTGGTTGCCAGAACTTTACTGTAATAAATATGGTGCAACTTTTTGTAACATTACGGTAAAGCACTGTTGATTTCACGTTCAAGATTGCCCTTTTATTCCATATTTTACCGTAAAAAATAAAATGTTTTTCCATCAAAATAAACGCTGTTCTGCCATATAATCGACCAGAAAATACTTTATAAATGCCGCATAAATTAAAGATTTTACCATTAAATATTACAGTATATTTCTGTTAGAGATATGGTGTTTAGTACATTTAACAGTGAGGAAAGTACTTTTACAAAAAATAAATGCAAAAATGATGGCTTGTGTGTATATATATATATATATACACTGTAAAAAAAACCTGTTGTTTTTACGGTAAAAAACCAGCAGCTGTGGTTGCCAGAACTTTACCGTAATAAATATGGTGCAACTTTTTGTAATATTACGGTAAAATTATATTATCACTGTTGATTTCCCGTTTAAGATTGCCATTTTATTCCATATTTCATCATAATAAATAAAAAGTTTTTCCATCAAAAGAAACGCTATTCTCCCATATAATTGACAAGAAAATACTTTATAAATGCCGCATGAATTAAAGATTTTACCATTAAATACTACAGTATATTTCTGTTAGAGATATGGTATTTAGTATATTTAACAGTGAGAAAAAGTAATTTTACAAAAATTAAATGCAAAAATGATGGCTTGTAAATATATATTACAGTATATTTTTGCTACAATCACAGTGCCAGTGTATTTTACAGTGGTAGTAATGTATTAAAAAAAATAAAAATGTAAAAAAATACTATTTTGGCTGATATATACATTTACGGTGTTTCATTGTTACTGAAACTGAATTAACCCATTTATCAATTTACGGTCTTTTATTGTCATGGTTTAGCAGTTTTTCACCATAAAATCCACAGACATTTTTTACAGTGTAGCCTGATGTCTGTAGGAGAGAATAATAATAATAATAATAATAATAATAGGAGAGAAAAATCTTTTGTATCGGAGAGAGAGGAGCCGTCCATGCTGGTTTTTTGGCCTGGATATTTGGATATTTTAGATTATTAGCTGAGTTGCAACATTCACTTGTTATGGTTTGTTACGAAACGGGAGTTGATGGTACAAAAATGTATTTTGAATGAAACATTGTGTTGTTTTATTCACTTTGAGAGCTTGAATTATTTCTTTTTAGCAGCCTTGGTTTGAACAAAATGATGTATGACAGTGAACATAATGCCAGGGGGGTTAACAGAACAGCAGAGAGGAAACAGAGAGAAGCTTCAGTGGCTGTTGTAAATATGGTGGGTTATGATTTTCAAAGAGCCATCAACAATGATCAAATAGTTTATGCAACTAACGTCTGTGTGTGATGCTCAGTTTGGTTCTTTTACGCATTAGTACAGCATAGAATTTGATATGGAACGTGAGATGCTACTGAGATATTTGACATTAGCCTAAAGCTAACACCCAGTCAGGAACGCAGTCTGATTGGTCGACAGGTCGGGAAGGCAGCCTCTGATTGGTCGACAGACACAACCCAGTTACAGTCAGTGACAGATAGGGTTGCAAAGTTGGAAACTTTCCAATTCCAATTGAAAATTATGCAGTTTAATGTCTCAGTGTACTCTGAAATGAATGCACATTTGCAACATTTAAAATTCTTGATTGAGCATGATAGTGTTTTGAAAGTAAAAAAAAGATTCAAAATCACATTTTATGTTGGACTAAAGGACTAAAAAAAGACACAAAATGACCAAAAAAAGACACAAAATGACAAAAAAAGACACCAAAAGACACAAAATGACTAAAAAAAGACACAAAATTACCAAAAAAAGACACAAAATGACCAAAAAAAGACACAAAATTACCTAAAAATGACAAAAAAAGACACAAAATGACTAAAAAGACACAAAATGACTAAAAAAAGACACAAAATTACCAAAAAAAAAAGACACAAAATGACTTACAAAGACATGAAAAGAATTCAAAAATGGACAAAATAGCCCAAGACTCCATAGAGTTAAGTTGTTAACCCATTTCTTGTTCCCTGAAAAAGGCCTACTTGTATAATTCTGAAATGTACATTATTTTCCAGTTTTGGTTAAGCTTACCTTTTTTTATTTACCTCTGGCAGTTCACCACTTACCTTTGGACCCTTTCAACCCTTCATGGGAATTAACGATAATTTATGGTTATTAACTGGGAATTTAAATATAGTTGGGGACAATATAATCTTGAATAAAACAACCAGATGTAATGCAAGTACAACCTCCACTCAAACAGTTTATCCAGCCCGCCTCGGAACGTACAGAAAGAGCAACCAGAACAGCAACCCAGGGAAATTGCACCATCCCTTAAAGAAAAACCGCTTTCGCACAAAACTGCTTCTCATATATAGCTATAAAAGAATGGAATGAATTCTCCCAACACATCAAGTCTTCCACTAACATCAAAGAGTTCACTAAACAAACTACAATGTAGCTACTATCTAAACAGACGTGCACTCACTGATAGCTAGGTTTTCATAATTAGGCTTTTAATTGAACAAAAACACCTGCATTCAGACGTGCTTATCGTTCTAAACAGACTCTTAACTAAACAAAAATGCACCTACGAGCAGATGTGCGCCATGATTTTAATTTTAATTAGGAAAAGTTTTACCCTTGTAGGACTCACCATGATTTTATTAATGCTCTTAAAAGTTTTATCCTTGAAAAAAATATTCTAGGATGTTACCATCCCCCCCTATATATATTTCAAAAAATTCCCCACCTTAACTTCCCATGGAAAGTTTCTGGAAAAGTACCGGAAATTTGCCACCCCTTTGCAACCCTAGTAACTGCTTACAAGGTAGCTAATGACACTAATTTAACGCTGAAAAATTAACAATTGTCACAGAAAAGATATTCTGTGTAGATTTTCTCATTATCTGTCTCCAAAAAGACACCTCAGCTTATGCATACATTAGAAAGGTTAGCTTCTTGGCAAAAAGTGAGTCTTTCACACACTGCAAAAAAGCCAACTTGTATTTTTTGGCCTAAAACAGTGATTTAAGTTGGTTTAACTTGGAAATATAAATGATTGATATTTAGGGCAATAATGTAAGTTAGCACAACAAAGGAAGCCAGTTGTCTGCTCAAAAACAAGTTGGTGAGTTGTTGTTACTTATATCTTTAAGTTGGGGTTCTTTGTTGGGAAATGCGGGAAAGCGGTGAAATTCGGTCATTAGCGAAAGCTAGCGGCTAACTGATGCTAGCGGCTAACTGGTGCTAGCGGCTAACTGATGCTAACGGCGGTGCTTGTTACAGCTACGAGAGTAGCCATTAGCGTATCAATGCTAACTCAAAATTGTGGTCGCAACATTAGTTATTACAATGTAAAATTATAAGTTAGTACAACTTACAGTTGAGTTGACATAAATCTGAATTCAGAGTTGAGCAAACTCAAAAACAAAACTTAAAATATTTAGTTTAATTGTCAAACTTAAAATTTTATCGAAGTTTGTTGCCTTGAAATTTTGCGTTCACCCAACTTTTCTTTTTTTGCAGTGCATGCAGCATTCCTCAGATATTTAGAACTGGCATTTTTTTATAGTATAAGACTTATTAGCTTCTTATTAGCTTAACTTATTACTATTAGCTTAACTTATTAGCTTCTATAGCAGTCCCAGCAGTCCTACAAGCCTGTGAGCAGAAACTACATCACCAGACTAAAGCTCCATCCATTTCCTTCAGATGAGCTAATGTCATGTTACATCATAGATTATTATTAATAGTACGGTTTGTGTATTATCTGCTCCAGCATTTTCCAAATTTTTGCACACAGATATGGTAATAATAAAAGGTTGAATATGATGTGAAATTGCATTTTTTTTTAATTGAAAAGGATCACCCAAATGCATGCACCTAATTCTTTTTTACCAGATATGATTCACAATATTGGAGGAAATGATCATTTACGCATTTATTCACATTTTCATTGAAAAATATATTAAAATGATCATGATGTTTGGGCCTTTCAAAGAAACAGGGCCACTCAGGAGACACAAAGAGAGAAATCTCCTGCAGAGGTAGACGTGATGCCATTATCTACACCAGAAGTGGCACAAACCGACTATTATGCAAAATACTTTAAGGGTCGACTCTGGATTATTCTCTATTATACTTTGTTACTATAGGCCTTTTTCTCAGCAAACAGCAGCCCATTTTGTGCCCACTCTAATATACTGATCCCTCATAAACCTCAACTGACGTCACCTGCATAATGTGCCTGAGTTAAGAGGGAGCAAGACCTCCAAACACTGTGTGAGGAACGGGGCCGCACTTTGTATATTTGAAATATGAGCTTTACTGGCCATGGAGATACTGAATATAACCCATTAAAAGTAGACAAAACAATTATCCATGATATCGGGGGCTTGCTCATTAATGATACAATGATTGTGACTATCTCTTTATATGAATCAACGTCTGTATTTTGAAAAAAAAATCAGGATAACGCAATTATTTCATCTACACTACTGGTCAAACGTTTTAGAACACACCAACTTTTCCAGAATTTAATTGAAAATGATGCAGTTTAATGTCTCAGTGTACTCTGAAATTAATGCACATTTGCAACATTTAAAATTCTTTATTGAGCATGATAGTGTTCTGATTTGTTTAGAGTTTATGATGTATATGATGTTCTGCATTGTTTTTTAGTTTTTTTCCCATGTTGTAAGGCGACCTTGAGTGCCTTGAAAGGTGCCCTATTAAATAAAATGAATTATTATTATTATTATAAAGTAAAAAAAGATTCAAAATCACATTTTATGTTGGACTAAAGGACTAAAAAAAGACACAAAATGACCAAAAAAAGACACAAAATGACAAAAAAAGACACCAAAAGATACAAAATGACTAAAAAAAGACACAAAATGACCAAAAAAAGACACAAAATGACAAAAAAGACACAAAATGACTAAAAAAAGACACAAAATTGCCAAAAAAAGACACAAAATGACAAAAAAAGACACCAAAAGACACAAATGACTAAAAAAAGACACAAAATGACCAAAAAAAGACACAAAATGACAAAAAAAGACACCAAAAGACACAAAATGACTAAAAAAAGACACAAAATGACCAAAAAAAGACACAAAATGACTAAAAAAAGACACAGAATTACCGAAAAAAGACACAGAATTACCAAAAAAAGACACAAAATGACTAAAAAAAGACACAAAATTACAAAAAAAGACACAAAATGACAAAAAAGACACAAAATGACTTAAAAAAGACACAAAATAACTAAAAAAAAAACACAAAATGACTTACAGAGACATGAAAATAATTCAAAAATGGACAAAATAGCCCAAGACTCCATAGAGTTAAGTTGTTAACCCATTTCTTGTTCCCTGAAAAAGGCCTACTTGTATAATTCTGAAATGTACATTATTTTCCAGTTTTGGTTCAGCTTACCTTTTTTTATTTACCTCTGGCAGTTCACCACTTACCTTTGGACCCTTTCAAGCTGTTCATTTGACTTGAACTGCTTGAATTTCAATAAAAAACTGGAAAAATTGGGCTGTTCTAAAACTTTTGACCGGTAGTGTATATGTCTGGCCCCCAGTCATCATATACTACAGTGGCTTATAGTTGAGTGTTTGTAAATCCAGTGGATGAAGGGTTAAAAAAAATTTAACTCATAAGAACCCATGGTGACACCCATGTAACAAACTTTAAATCTTCTATAATCTTTCATATTCAGCTTTATGCTTCACCTATGCTTCTGGAAACAGAAATGTGAAAATTTTCAAAAATCTTATTTTTTGTTACAAGAATTTAACAATTCTAATCCATTAACAGGGAGTCCTGTATTGCATTTAACTTGTTCTGACCATATTTCCAGAACAAATTAAAGTCAAAATTTTGATATATGTTATGGAGATGCAAAAGAAAAGGCAAATTTGTGTCTCTGTAAGCAGAAAATGTGTCTAGTTTTTTTCCATTTTTTAAAATAAGAAATATCATTGACATAAATACCATAAAAGCACAATGTAAGGTATGTCACATCACAGATATTTGACATTTAGGGGTAGTATTTTTATTTTTTTTAAAACATCAGAAATGTGTTCTATGTGGTTCACTTATAGAACACATCCTTTAACCCATTGAGGCCTGAAACGCCTGTAAAACCTCTGGGCGGTTTTAAAATAAGCCCCTAAAATCTGAAGTTTTTCTGGAAATTCAACAGAAGTGTCAACTCTTCCTACTAAATAATAGATTTTTCAGCCTCTGTAGCAGATAGAAATGAAATTCAAAAAGTATTTGAGAGCTTATACAAATACTACAAAACGACGTAAACGCTTTCCAGGCTTCAATGGGTTAATGATAACTGGCTCTGGGTTCTTATGGGTTAACATCAGAATAACTATAAAAATATAAAAGAAAAAATCTACCTCACAATGATGTCCTCATTGTGAAGGATAAGTGGAAGGGCAGTAGCACTCTTTCTCTTTCTCTTTCTCTCACTCTCTTTATCTCCTGCGTGGTTTCTTTGTGGTGTGATGCCACATGTGGAAAAAGAAAAATGTCATTGGAGAGTCTGTTCTCCAGCTCTGTGTTTACCAGCCTGCTGTCATTAGGACACCGCACATGAAAGCCATGACAGATAAAAAGGAAAAAAAAAAACTCTGAAATGGAAGATTGAGTTTACCTTCCTCCCCCGTTACCCTTTTGTTTGCCTTCCATTCCTCAAAAGTCAGCGTAATATCCATCTGGCGCTCTCCCACCTCTGCTGCACCTTCTTCCATCTCGCAGCTTAAAAGACAGAAGAAGAAATGATTACCTTTGCCCAAAGACATCGGGCCCTGACTCCAATGTAAACTCATTTGGAAAGCAGATGCTCATACATCATATTTCACTCACCAGAATACAAAACACATTACCATGACACCAGCTGAACCACGAGCGGCAAACTTTAGTTTGACGACTTCCTACTTTGTTTGTTTGATGAACCGGCACACTATCGAGCTTTCCTTTACCTCGACTACTGCAAGATCTGTCTATCTATGACAGCTATTCTCAACCTGGGGGTCGGGACCCCAATTGGGGTCGCGAGATGATTTCTGGGGGTCGCCAAATCATTTTGGAAGTCAGCTCTGTCTCCACTGTGTTAAAGTGTTCATGTGTTTTAGTCTTTTTGGTCATTTAATGTCTTTTTTGGTCATTTTGTGGGGTTTTTTAGTCATTTTGTGTTGTTTTTTTGGTCATTTTGTGCCTTTTTAAAGTCATTTTGTATCGTTTTTTGGTCATTTTGTGCCTTTTTTAAGTCATTTTGTGTCGTTCTTTGGTCATTTTGTGCCTTTTTTAAGTCATTTTGTGTCGTTCTTTGGTCATTTTGTGCCTTTTTTTGTAATTTTGTGCCTTTTTTTAAGTCATTTAGTGTCATTTTTTGGTCATTTTGTGCCTTTTTTGATCATTTTGTGCCATTTTTAAGTCATTTTTTGGTCATTTTGTGCCTTTTTTTGTCATTTTGTGCCTTTTTTGGTAATTTTGTGCCTTTTTTAAGTCATTTTGTGTCGTTTTTTGGTCATTTTGTGCATTTTTTGGTCATTTTGTGCCTTTTTTAAGTCATTTTGCGTCGTTTTTTGGTCATTTTGTGCCTTTTTTAAGTCATTTTGTGTCGTTTTTTGGTCATGTTGTGCATTTTTTAAGTCATTTTGTATCGTTTTTTGGTCATTTTGTGCCTTTTTTTGGTCATTTTGTGCCTTTTTTAAGTCATTTTGTGTCGTTTTTTGGTCATTTTGTGCCTTTTTTTGGTCATTTTGTGCCTTTTTTAAGTCATTTTGTGTCGTTCTTTGGTCATTTTGTGCCTTTTTTAAGTCATTTTGTGCCTTTTTTAAGTCATTTTGTGTCGTTCTTTGGTCATTTTGTGCCTTTTTTTTGTCATTTTGTGCCTTTTTTGTAATTTTGTGCCTTTTTTAAGTCATTTTGTGACGTTTTTTTTGTCATTTTGTGCCTTTTTTTGTAATTTTGTGCCTTTTTTAAGTCATTTAGTGTCGTTTTTTGGTCATTTTGTGCCTTCTTTAAGTCATTTTGTGTCGTTTTTGGTAATTTTGTGCATTTTTTGGTAATTTTGTGCCTTTTTTAAGTCATTTTGTGTCGTTTTTTGGTCATTTTGTGCATTTTTTGGTAATTTTGTGTCTTTTTTTAAGTCATTTTGTGTCGTTTTTTGGTCATTTTGTGCCTTTTTTAACTCATTTTGTATCGTTTTTTGGTAATTTTGTGCCTTTTTTGGTAATTTTGTGCCTTTTTTAAGTCATTTTGTGTTGTTCTTTGGTAATTTTGTGCCTTCTTTAAGTCAATTTGTATAATTTTTTGGTCGTTTTGTGCCTTTTTTTGTGCCTTTTTTAAGTAATTTTGTGTAGTTTTTTGGTCATTTTGTGCATTTTTTGGTAATTTTGTGCCTTTTTTAAGTCATTTTGCGTTGTTTTTTGGTCATTTTGTGCCTTTTTTGGTCATTTTGTGCCTTTTTTAAGTCATTTTGTATCGTTTTTTTGGTCATTTTGTGCCTTTTTTAAGTCATTTTGTGACATTTTTTGGCCATTTTGTGCATTTTTTGGTCATTTTGTGCCTTTTTTGGTCATTTTGTGCCTTTTTTAAGTCATTTTGTATCGTTTTTTGGTCATTTTGTGCCTTTTTTGGTAATTGTGTGCCTTTTTTAAGTCATTTTGTGTCGTTCTTTGGTCATTTTGTGCCTTTTTTTGGTCATTTTGTGCCTTTTTTAAGTCATTTTGTGTCGTTTTTTGGTCATTTTGTGCCTTTTTGGTCATTTTGTGCCTTTTTTAAGTCATTTTATATTGTTTTTTGGTCATTTTGTGCCTTTTTTAAGTCATTTTGTGTCATTTTTTGGCCATTTTGTGCATTTTTTGGTCATTTTGTGCCTTTTTTGGTCATTTTGTGCCTTTTTTAAGTCATTTTGTGTCATTTTTTGGCCATTTTGTGCATTTTTTGGTCATTTTGTGCCTTTTTTAAGTCATTTTGTGTCGTTTTTTGGTCATTTTGTGCCTTTTTTGGTCATTTTGTGCCTTCTTTAAGTCATTTTGTATCGTTTTTTTGGTCATTTTGTGCCTTTTTTGGTAATTTTGTGCCTTTTTTAAGTCATTTTGTATCGTTTTTTGGTCATTTTGTGCCTTTTTTGGTAATTGTGTGCCTTTTTTAAGTCATTTTGTGTCGTTCTTTGGTCATTTTGTGCCTTTTTTTGGTAATTTTGTGCCTTCTTTAAGTCATTTTGTATAGTTTTTTTGGTCATTTTGTGCCTTTTTTTGGTAATTTTGTGCCTTTTTTAAGTCATTTTGTGTCGTTCTTTGGTCATTTTGTGCCTTTTTTGGTCATTTTGTGCCTTTTTTAAGTCATTTTGTGTCGTTTTTTTGGTCATTTTGTGCCTTTTTTGGTCATTTTGTGCCTTTTTTTGGTCATTTTGTGTCGTTCTTTGGTCATTTTGTGCCTTTTTTAAGTCATTTTGTGTCGTTTTTTGGTCATTTTGTGCCTTTTTGGTCATTTTGTGCCTTTTTTAAGTCATTTTATATTGTTTTTTGGTCATTTTGTGCCTTTTTTGGTCATTTTGTGCCTTTTTTAAGTCATTTTGTATCGTTTTTTGGTCATTTTGTGCCTTTTTTTGGTAATTTTGTGCCTTTTTTAAGTCATTTTGTGTCGTTTTTTGGTCATTTTGTGCCTTTTTTGGTAATTTTGTGCCTTTTTTTGGTCATTTTGTGCCTTTTTTAAGTCATTTTGTGTTGTTTTTTGGTCATTTTGTTTCCTTTTTTGGTCATTTTGTTTCTTTTTTGTATGATCTGAACTGTGTGTATGAGATTGTGTTCAGTGAGTGGGGGTCGCAGACAACATGCATGTTAAATTGGGGGTCGCGACTCAAAAAGGTTGAGAACTACTGATCTATGAGGACAGGACGTTATACAGGTACTCATATATTGCACAAAAGTATGAGTTTCTCAATTCAAAAAGCAGCTTATAGCAGTGGCTGTTTCCACAGACTAATATAATTTAGATTTTCCCCAAGGCTGCTTCATGAAACTGTCACTGGCAGCCTCTCTGCTGTGTTTTATGCAGTCAGAAAACACTTAAAATTGTAAAAGCACGGTGAAAAATAATTTGGACTGCAAGGAGCTTGTATTAATTGATTAATTATTGAGAAGGAAAACCTACTGCAATGCTACAGTGTTTATAATGCTACATCTATAGGTAAAATACTATATATCTATGGTTAAAAGGTAACATTTACTATATAATCCCCTTTATGCCACAGATGACTGTTTAAAATTATAGCTGACTCTCTCTAATCCATAGTACAAAAGTTATTGGGGTGGGGGATGAAGGAAATTTCATTTTTGGCCTCTTTTCTCTTTTTTGTGACACCACACAAATTATTAGAGACTACACTGTAAAAAATGTTTGTAGAAATTACAGTAAAACACTGTCAAATTATATCAGAAATAGGGCGTGAAATTAAAAATGTAATATCACCGTAGTAGACACTTTTAATTACCGTAAATCAAAGAATAGCACAAAACTTTTACTTTTTTCTGTCATAAACTTTAGAAAACACAGTTTTGCTGTAAAAAATATTAGATTTTTCATTGAAAATGAATGGAGAAATACCATAACGTCACAAGGACATAACTACCCTAAAAATAATAGCAGACCAAAGGACCTAACAAAGGACCTAAAATGACCAAAAGAGTCACAAAACGACCAAAAAAAGAGACAGAAAACGACCAAAAGAGACATGAAATTATCAAAAAAAGACACAAAATGACCAAAAAAATACGTAAAATTATCAAATGAGACACAAAATTACCAAAAAGAGACACAATAGGGATAAAATGGCAAGTGATTTTTCAGTCTAAATGACAGATTTAGCTGATATTTACATTTAAATTTACAGTAGAAAACCCACTCACTGTATTTTTTACGGTAAAGTTCTGGCAACCACAGCTGCCGGTATTTTACCGTAAATTAAACAGATTATTTTTTACAGTGTAGAAGGGCAGTCAGAGACCAGCTCTGCCAAGGCCATGTCCTACCTTGCAGCATGAACTAAAGTGAAAAATAATTAGTGTACCCGCCCCATGATCTGGATCCACTCCAGAATTTAATGGGTTCTCCCTTGGCCCATGTTACACTCATCCACCAAGATCCATGAAAAGTGGACATGTAGTTTTTCTGTAATCCTGCTAATAAACAGACAAACATGACCTCTTCTCACAGCTGTGTTTATAGCTAAATATGTAATGATATCTGCCATATTCACACCGTCCCCACCTTAGTCTTGCTTATACGTATTTCACCATTGGAACTGCTTCAATCCTCTGTTAAATATGAAAGGGAGAGAAGAATGGTGTCTGACTCTGTTTTTCTACCCTTGTTTTGGTCTTAGCCCAGTAGTCTAGACGGATTTCAGAATAAAGGCCTCCTATAAGAAGTGAGGAGCATTTATGGGTACAAGTCAGGAACCGGCCTACCTTACAGATCTCAAGGGTGCTGAGTCAAAAAATCAAAAAATGGTTCCCAAGCAAAATTTTGAGTTTTTGACCTTCTAATTTGTATCAAATGGCCACCAAATTGCCCATCTTGCACAGTGATTGGACCATTTCCCCTTAGTTTTTTTGTAAGTAGGCAATCAAACTTCCTGAGAAATATTGATGAAACTATCAATGACCAATGTAGTCTATACGGAATTGTCCAAAAAGTGAAAGTGAGGAGCATTTATGGGTACAAGTCGGGAACTGGCCTACTTTACTTATTTCAAGGGTGCTGAATCAAAAGAAAATGGTTCCCAAGCGAAATTTTGAGTTTTTGACCTTCTCATTTGCATATGAAAATGGCGGCCGTTGGTCGTTGGACCATTTCCCCTTAGCTTTTTTGTAAGTAGGCAATCAAAGATGAGGAAATTAAGTTTCTGGATCTATAGTCTAGAGTCAGAGCAAGGATATAGTGGAGGCTCAGTGTCTTTTTTATGCATATATATATGCAAATTACCAACTGGAACATTTAAAAGTGATATTGATTGAATATTTATGTCGGCCTTAAAAAAATGACACAAATAATGCTTAATTTCACCTTAAAAGTTTGTATTTTGCATATATATATATATATAAAAGACACTGAGCCTCCACTATATCCTTGCTCTGACTCTAGACTATAGATCCAGAAACTTAATTTCCTCATCTTTGATTGCCTACTTACAAAAAACCTAAGGGGAAATGGTCCAAATACCAATGGCCGCCATTTTTATATGCAAATGAGAAGGTCAAAAACTCAAAATTTCGCTTGGGAACCATTTTTTTTGGATTCAGCACCCTTGGAATAAGTAAAGTAGGCCAGTTCCCGACTTGTACCCATAAATGCTCCTCACTTTCACTTTTTGGATAATTCAGTCTAGACTACAGTGGGTCATTGATAGTTTCATCAATATTTCTCAGGAAGTTGCAGACCATAACTCTCCCAAGAATCCTCAGATTTGCCAAGTCTTTTCCAATGATGTTGCCAGATGACGCCTGCTCTTATTTGCATATTTGGTGACATCATCGTGCCTAGCTTGCAGCGAGCTTAGTGGTTGGCTGTCCTGGCTGCACATGTTGCACAAGCAAAGCCAGAGATTCTGTGCTGTTGGCAAAAGATCCGTTAACTATTATTACTTTTTTGCAGCGTTATTATGAATCATACTTCTACGTCCACATGACCAAGTGGTGGTTTGATAAGAAGCACAATTTACTTTTGCCTCAGAAGAACGTTTTAAGATTAAAATCCACTGCTAGCATTGTTATTTTCCTTTCAATAGTGAATTAACAGTATGCTGGAATCGGAGGTGTAACAGGTGTCTGTTATATTGATGTAACCATGGTAACCATACAGTAACTGCTTTACACAATAGAGAAATAAATACAACATATATTGACTTTGTGAAAGAATCAAGAGTGATTGTTTAGGATCTTTGAGATATTCCTGAGGCTGCTCTCTGAGTGACCTGATATAAACTACTTTTTTTCATAAAAATGATGCATTTATGAGCAAAAAGAGCCAGAACCACAACTTGCATTCTCTTGTGGGGTCATGTATTTACACTATATCCCAACATGCACATTGATACTCTGCAGTAACAGCAGAGCATACTTACTGACGATGCATTAACAGGATTATTGATTTGATGAAGCTTATAGACACACAATGTGTTACTACACTGGAATAAATCTGACATGCAATATCAAAAGTAATATCATATCAGGAATCCTTTACTTACCCAGTGTGATTTAATAGCTTCTTTATTGTGAACAAGAAGATAACTTCTTCTACGCTTCATTATAAGATCGAAAACAAGCAAAAATGACCAAAGATGACACAAAATTATCAAAATAGACACAAATTGACCAAAAATACATGTAAAAATTACCAAACAACCAAAAAATAGATGCAAAAATTAACAAAATAGATGCAAAAATTAACAAAATAGATGCAAAAATTAACAAAAAATGACACAAAATTGAATAGCCTGTATTTATTAATTAATTAATAACACGTCTTTATTGTGTGGGGGGAAAAAAATGTAATTGTGTCATTATCAGACCGCCATTACATTTTTCATCTCGCGCACCCCCAGGGGTCCACGCACCACACTTTGGGAATCCCTGCTGTAGTCCATATCACTTTAACCATTCTAATAATAATAATAATAATAATAATAATAATAATAATAATGAGACCAGGGACAAAGCTAATGCTGAGGCCAAACATTATCATACTTCTGCATACTTTAGACCAGGGGTCTCAAACTCGCGGCCCGCGGGCCAATCGCGGCCCTCGTGACGATATTTTGTGGCCCCCACCTTGATATGAAAGTTTAATGTGAGTTTTATATGAATGGTACTTTACTGTGTTGTGTGTGGAAGGTCCCTTTAACTACTTTTTTTGGTAATTTTGTGTCTTTTTTTTTGGTCATTTTGTGTCTTTTTCAGTCATTTTGTGTCTTATTAAAAATATTTTTTGGGTCTTTTTGGTAATTCTGTGTATTTTATAGTCATTTTGTGTCTTTTTTAAGTAATTTAGTGTTTTTCAGTCATTGTGTGTCTTTTTTTTTTATATAATTATGTGTCTTTTTTGGTCATTTTGTGTCTTTTTTTTTAGTAATTATGTGTCTTTTTTGGTCATTTTGTGTCTTTTAAAAAAATAATTTTGTGTCTTTTTTGGTAATTCTGTGTCTCTTTTTGGTCATTTTGTGTCTTTTTTTTTTTTTGCTCATTTTGTGTCTTTTTCAAGTAATTTCGGGTTTTTTTTTCTGTCATTCTGTGTCTTTTTTTTTTAGTAATTCTGTGTCTTTTTTTGGTGATTTTGATACTGCCTCCAACGGCCCCCAGGTCATTTAAGTTTGAGACCCCTGCTTTAGACCAAAAACCTTGCTGCCTTGCTGTTTTGTCAGATTGGAGGAACTAAATCAAATAAAATTAATGTGCTGATGTAAAAAAAAAAAAGTGAGGAGACCCATTTTAAACTCCAGAATATTGAAAATAACCCAGATGTGAGACAAATTCTTCAAACTCAGACAATTCAAGACGTGGACAAGCCCTAAAGACTTTGTCTTTATGAGATAATTGCAGACATTCACAGTAACAAAGAGAAAAGAAAAATGGCTTCACCACCAGTGTGAATGATTCATGATAATTATTGAAGTCAGTGTGTCATTGTGCAGTGGTTGTGCTTCCTTTTTTAGCATGCTAGTAAATTGTAATCATCATTATCATGATGTTTGTGAGTTACCACTTTCTTCCTATGATACATTTCTTCACTAATTGCAATGTCTTCCAGGATGACAACACTTTTATCTACAAGGCATAAGTGCAGTGAACTGAACAGCATAATAATGATGTAGAAAATATACCAATTTATTCTCTATAGCCAGGCATCCAGGCTCAGCTGGAGGGGAGAGTTTTCAGCGGGGCTTAGAGAGTAAATCTAACACAATATTTGTGACATGCATGCTTTTACTGACACAGTGTCCAACTGAGGTGAAGTGACCTGATTCTGAGAGGGTTTAAAATCAAAAATATCCTATTAGCCACCTCAATTCTTGAATATAATCTGTAATTATCAATGAACTTCTAGTCTGGTCATGGAAAAAAAAACATCCTGTCAGTCTTATTAGGGGTGTGCCATATCGTATCGTTCACGATAATATCGGTACATTTTTTTTATGGTTAAAAAAAAATGCATATCATGATATTGGCAACGTTCCTACTTCTTGATGTCGTGGTTAAAGTTGTTTTAATCACAAAAAGCTACTTACTCCCTGTCGCTAAACACATGCAGCTTTCAAAATAAGAGCACAGTGTGTTAAGAGAATCCACCACAGAATTTACAAGAAGACTGTCAAAATAAGATGCCTTAAATAAAACATACAAGAACCTTTATTCTCCTTTACAAAATGTCATTAAAATATGCCCCCGGAACCCCTAAATGGTTATTTTTATTATTTGCTCATACTCAAGAGTCAAGAGTAAAAAATGTTTGTATTTGTCAACTGTTGAGATTTGCACTTCAAACTACATTTTAGATTTTTAATTATTTATACAGACTTAAAAAAAATCATATTTTCTATATCTTTTAAAGTATTTCCTAATATCGTCAAGAATATCATTAGCACAAAAATAGCCTGCAATATCGTGATATTCTTTTAGGGACATATCGCCCAGCCCTAAGTCTTATTAAATAAAACAGCTCCAGCAACAATCCGTGACTGCCTGAAAGGCTCTGTATTAAAATTTCACGTCATCTTAAATGTGTTAACATATGTTTAGCGAAGCTGCTCGCACCATATGAGAGTGTTCACAACATACATTTGTCCCTTGAATCCACAGTCATTTAGCACCAGATGTTAGCAGAGATTTACACACACCATAAAGTTTTAATAGTCTGGAAATACACTGTGTGAAAACGCTTCGACAGACACAAGAGTGTTCCAGTCATTTTGTCAATAATCTCTGTGATACAATATTGTAGTGCAATCAGGAGCTTTAATGATGGTGACAGTGTACCCAGTGTGCCTATTATTAGTAAAGTAAGATTGAATGGCATTAGAAAAGACAGTGAATCAGCCCTTTAAAGACAAAGTTTAGAAAACTTCAGCAAGGCCTCTGTTTAGCCGTCCTTGTCTCTTCCTGTCTCTCAGGCTCTGTTAAGGGGAATTAAGGGAATCAGGTGCTCTTTGCTGCCTTTGTAGTCATGAACGAACTTTTCTACAATCCAGAACAAAAGCTCAACTTCACCCCTGCTTGCTCCACACTCCCACCATCTCAAGCAGGCTGCTAATCTGCACAAAACAGTAAACCAAACGGATATTATTGTTTAAATCGTTCATTTTATCAAACCATTTTGGAGTCAAAATTCAAATGTCTGTAGATTTTACGGTGAAAACCTGCTAAACTATGACAGTAAAATACCGTAAAATTAAAAAAATGGGTTAATTCAGTTTCAGTAACAATGAAACACTGTAAATATATATATCAGCCAAAACTGTTTTTTTAACATAACTCCACTGTAAAATACACTGGCACCTTGTTTGTAACAAAATATATTGTAATATATATACAAGCCATCACTATAATTGTTGCATTTATTGTTTGTAAAAATACTTTTTCTCACTTTTAAATGTACTAAACACCATATCTCTAACAGAAATATACTGTAATATTTAATGTTAAAATCTTTGTATTTTGCAGCATTTATAATTATAATTAGTATTAGTATTTTCTTGTCAATTATATGGCAGAACAGAGTTTCTTTTGATTGAAAAACTTTTTCTTTTTTACAGTAAAATATGGAATAAAATGGCAATCTTAAACATGAAATCAACAGTGCTAATATCATTTTACCGTAATATTAGAAAAAGTTGCACCGCATTTATTACGGTAAAGTTCTGCCAACCACAGCTGCTGGTTTTTACCGTAAAAACAACAGTTTTTTTTTACAGTGTCGAGCAAGATTTTTGTTGTTTCATGACTCATTATGTTTATTATATTATTATATGGTTGAGACTGACTTATGCTCACAATAAATTGCAGAGCTTAAGGTCTCTTTTAGTGAAAGCCTTAGTCACAAAGTGAATCATGAGAGGCCCACACAGTTTAAGAGAGAACAGTGTGACGGCTGTGCAGCAGCATCATTCAACACTTCAAAAGCAGAAATTTAAAGCATTTCTTTGCATCATTGAAACGCTTGGTGAAGTAGGATTTAGTGTGTGAAATCATCCTGTAGGCAGGTAGACACAGGCAGAAGATCTGCTCCGTCATGGTGGAGATGCCCCGATGGTCTTCTGCTACAGGCTGAACTCATCCAAACAGTGGCGGTTCTCCACAGGGGCCTCCAGGGGCCACTGCCCCTGTGAAGAAGCCTTTGGCCCCTGCTGTGGCCCCTGTGTCAAATTAATAATAAAATGATCAATTTATAACGATGAACAATGGAAGAATTCTAACCTTTTTTTTGTTCAAACAATATCTCATTGAACACAAAAGAAGCCCAGAATGTTACATTGTATAATAGTTTAACTCTCTGGAGTCTTATTGGGCTATTTTGTCCATTTTTTAATCCCTTTCATGTCTTTATGCGTCTTTGTAAGTCATTTTGTGTCTTTTTTTGGTCATTTGTGTCTTTTTGTGTCTTTTTTTGGTCATTTTGTGGATGTTGTTGTGTCTTTTTTTGGTTATTTTGTGTCTTTTTGTGTCTTTTTTTGGTCATTTTGTGTCTGTTGTTGTGTCTTTTGTGGTTATTTTGTGTCTTTTTTTGTCATTTTGTGTCTTTTTTGGTCATTTTGTATCTTTTTTTGTCATTTTGTGTCTTTTTTGGTCATTTTGTATCTTTTTTTTGTCATTTTGTGTGTTTTTTTGGTCATTTTGTGTCTTTTTTTTAGTCATTTTGTGTCTTTTTTTGGTCTGCTTTGTTTTTACTGCACTTTCAAAATAAAAAAAGTGATTGTGCACAAAAATGAGAAATGTCATTGTCATATAAAAAAACTGTTATTGTCAGTGAGTCTCATTATTTAAATCAATGTATTTGTATCTTCCAAATATACTTAAATGAGATGTTTAAATAAATTAAAATAAAGACTTTGCCATTTGTTAATGTGCTAATGTGCCCCTCTTATTAAACACTGGCCCCTCCTTGGCCCCCACAGTAAAACTGGTCTAGAACCGCCACTGCATCCAAACAAGCTCTGAATCAATTTAACTGACGCTGAGTGAGAGAGAAATTCATAAAAAGAGAAGCGCACGGACTAAATATAAAGAAGACAACAGATTGATTGAAAGGACGGAAAGACTTGCTCGTAAAATGATATGAAACTGTTAAAGTTAGTGTCCCTTGAAAGTGTTGTGAACCAGCTGGGAATAAATGAATCTGAAAGGTTATACAATCACTGGCAGATGGTTAGGCCATGATATGATGAAATTGGTATTAGGGAAAGGTAATGTGTGCCACAGCCCACAGGCGAATCATTTTAGTGATAGTCACTTATCTAATCTGTATTCTATATTTTTCATGCATGGCTAACTGCTATTAAACAGAGCATGGCTTACCGCAGGACAGCCCAGTCACAACAGTTTCCTCTGGTGTTGTTGTGATTAAGCTCTGCACTTTCTAACTCTGACTGCAGCCACAAGGTCACACAGAGCAGTAGTTGTCAACCTTTTTGAGTCGCGACCCCCAATTTACCATGTATGTTGTCTGCAACGCCCGCTCACTGGACAGAATCTCACAGGCACAGTTCAGATCACCCAAAAAAGACACAAAATGACCAAAAAAAGGAAACAAAACGACCAAAAATGACACAAAATGACCAGAAAAGACAGAAAATGACAAAAAAAGGAAATAAAATGACAAAAAAGACACAAATTGACCACAAAATGATAAAAAAAGATACAAAATGATCAAAAAAAGACATAAAATGATCAAAAAAAGACACAAAATGGCCTAAAAAGACACAAAATGACCAAAAGACACATAATGACCAAAAAAAGACACAAAGGGACAAAAAAACAAACATAAAATGACCAAAAAAAGGAAACAAAACGACCAAAAATGACACAAAATGACCAGAAAAGACAGAAAATGACCAAAAAAGGAAACAAAATGACCAAAAAAGACACAAAATGATCAAAAAAAGACACAAAATGATCAAAAAAAGACATAAAATTATCAAAAAAGACACAAAATGGCCTAAAAAGACACAAAATGACAAAAAAACAAACATAAAATGACCAAAAAAAGACATTAAGTGACCAAAAACACATGAACACTTTAACACAGTGGAGACAGAGCTGACTTCCAAAATGATTTGGCGACCCCCAGAAATCATCTCGAGACCCCAATTGGGGTCCCGACCCCAAGGTTGAGAATAGCTGACATAGAGAGGACTTGGCTTGTCAGTTGCAGATCTGTTGGAGAGAGTTGTTATGAATAAGAAATGATAAATTCATGAAAGATTTACTCCTGTCTATACTGAGATTTTAGGTTCTGACTTTGTGTCACTTGCGATGTCCCGTGGCCTCGGTGATGACTGCAGGTTTGGTGGCCGGACAGCTGAGACTTTATTCTTTTTGCGCCGTAAGCAAAAAATGTGGTGGCACGTCAGGACAAGCTGACGAGGTGAAGGTGTGTTAGTGACTCACAGCTGCTCTGTCGCTGTGACAGGAAGCCCTGCTCCTGGAAAAAGCCTATGGCTCATTCATGGTTTCCAGTGTGCTGTCTCATATTGGACATTTTGGGGGAATTCAATTATAACTGCTGAAGCCATGATAAAGCCCTGACATGGTGTCTGGTGGAAAAAAAACAGATCAAACAGTGAACTTTGCCAGAGGTTTTAGTCAAAAATAGTGATTGAAGTGCTCTCTGTGAAAAGGAGAAGTCAAGGTTAATTCATACGGCTCTTTAAACGTTTTTAAATTAGTTGCGTGGAAGGAAAAATATCAATCCATTTTCGTAGCCAGTTGAAGCTATTCCTAGTGAAACTAGTGAAGGTTAAAACAAGGCTTCATAACATAATCACACAATGTGCCCACTCATATATGGGATCATAAACAAACATGAGTCCCCCAGGTTGCGATTTTGTCAATTAAAGCTATTTGGTAAAGATCATTGAAATAAACCTGATCGAAGTTAAAGGCTTTTTGCAGATTTTCAACCAACTTTGTGTCATTGCAGTGTGGATAGTATAAATACACTACTGGTCAAAAGTTTTAGAACACACCAACTTTTCCAGAATTTAATTGAAAATGATGCAGTTAAATGTCTCAGTGTACTCTGAAATTAATGCACATTTGCAACATTTAAAATTCTTTATTGAGCATGATAGTGTTTTGAAAGTAAAAAAAAAAGATTCAAAATCACATTTTATGTTGGACTAAAGGACTAAAAAAAGACACAAAATGACAAAAAAGACACCAAAAGACACAAAATGACTAAAAAAAGAAACAAAATGACAAAAAAAAAGACACAAAATGACTAAAAAAAGACACAAAATTACTTATAAAGACATGAAAAGAATTCAAAAATGGACAAAATAGCCCAAGACTCCATAGAGTTAAGTTGTTAACCCATTTCTTGTTCCCTGAAAAAGGCCTACTTGTATAATTCTGAAATGTACATTATTTTTCAGTTTTGGTTAAGCTTACCTTTTTTTATTTACCTCTGGCAGTTCACCACTTACCTTTGGACCCTTTCAAGCTGTTCATTTGACTTGAACTGCTTGAATTTCAATAAAAAACTGGAACAATTGGGCTGTTCTAAAACTTTTGACCGGTAGTGTATGTAGATTATCAGAGTTAGGCTTCCCTTTATGCTGACAGTGACTGAAACTCATTTGCCTTTCATATGCATATACTACCCACTCTGCAATAGGGTTGCAAAATTCCGGGAATTTTCAAAGTTGGAAACTTTCCATGGGAATTCACGGGAATTTATGGGAATTACAGGAATTTATCAATTGAAGGTGTAATATTTACACTCAAAATTCATGTTTTTGTTGTTCAATGAAAAAATTGATTATTTAATAAAATAATTAAAACATAATAAAGTTGTACTTACAAATAAATCTGTTGAAATGTCATGTTTTTTAATTGTATTATTTTGCATGGAGGTCTGCTTATGTCAAAACAAACTGTTTATATTTCAGTCAGACAGCTCACGCTATGCATAATGTGTTTATGGAACAATGAATGTGTTAGATTTGGTGTCTAGGCTCTGACCTCATTAATTCCCAATTTCCATAATTCTCATAGAAAGTTTCTAGAAATTTACTGGTTTGCAACCCTAATCTGCAATGACCCAAAACTGGTTGAAAATCTGCAAAGTTTCAATCAATTTTAGAAAGCATCTGCTGTCTGGGTGAGGGAGTCATCAGTAAACTGATGAAACTAAAAAAGTCAAACTAAAATTTGAATTCTCCTCGTTTTTGTTGTGAACAACTTTTTTCCTTTTTCAGAAGAGGATGTTTGTAGAAACATCTTCCAAGGTTCCAGCCTCCAGCAGCAGAATGACTCATGTTAACACCTGCTGATATATCAGGATCATCATTATCACTGGAGGTTAACAGTTGCACTATTTACATTCAACAGCTCATTATCAAAAGAAGATGCAGCATTTACTATCAAAATGCAAATGCATGTACTGACAGAATGGTTGCATTCGTGAAAACGAATACATTATTGACTATGAATGATAATTTGTATCTTGATTGTTGTTTTTACACATTTTTAGATTAGTGCAATATAAAAATAGATGAACACATTCCCTTTCTATTCTCTCAGTGTTTCTATAAATGTAGCTTTGTATTAACACAGTTGACTCCATGTTGTATAAATGACATATGTGTCCCAAACATTCCTGAGCCGTCACCTTCTCAGCAGGTGTTTATTTTCTTTAATTATAATCATGCGGATATGAAGTGAATAGAATTGAATAAACAAAGCCTTGAGCCAAAGCGTGGATTCTATTTACAGTGGATAATTGGTAGGGGTATGTCTAGACTCCAGCCTATTAGACACAGCTTAGCCGACCACGCCGCCGCTGATACCATTGCTCGTATTAATCTGGGCAAATAATGAAACGGAGAATGAAAAATGCACCTGAGGCAAATCTGTGGATTCTCTCTGAGAATAATAAGCGAAAAACAAAGATGACAAGCACACTGCAGTGATGCATCAAGGAAGGAGCGTGGGTCACGCACTGATATTCATCACATCTGTTAAAAGATAGATGGATCCCTCATCTCTCTCTCTCAACTCTGTGTCTGAGTTTGTGAGAAGGACATACGGAGCGTGGCATACATACACAAGTGTTGGTGTGCTGTTATGTAAGCTTTGTGATTGGGCGTATCGTCCTGTTTACAGACACATCTGGCTGTGATTCTACCATATGTTACACAGATTTTTTTCTTGCTCTATACCAAGTAAAAGATTGGTGGAAAGTGCTGAAATAACTAAGATATCCCTGAACTGCTGTCAATATTGGTGATTGGATATGAAAACTCTGTTAACCTTGGGCTTATGGTATACTATGAAACATATACCACACTCAAAAAAAATGATTCAAGCCCTTCTTAGATGTGACACATTAATGTATTGTTTATCCAATGAAAATATATAAATTAGAATCAAATCAAAAGTAGTTTAACCCATAAGAACCCAGACCTATTCATCCTTGAAGGATAGTGGACCAGTGGACCACAAAGCACACATTTCTGATGTTTTTTTTTCATTTTTATTCTACCCCTAAATGTCAAAGATCTGTGATGTAACATATATGTCACATTGGGTGTTTATGGTGTTTATTTTTATTATATTTCTTATTTTTATATAAATAAACTCGACACCTTTTCTGCTTACAGAAACACAAATTTGTCTTTTTCTAAAATTGTGACATTAATAGTGCTGTTTCACAACAAATTATTTTTCAGATTTGTTTTTAAGTAAAAAAATAATAATAAATCAATAATAAAAATAAACAACAAACCCTAATAGGGTTAAATGCAATAAAGGACACCCTATTAACGAATTAGAATTGTTAAATCGGTTTAAACAAAAAATCGTGACAAAAAATAAGCTTTTGGAAATTAGCTACTTTTTTAGATTTCTGTTTCCAGTCACAGCCACATTTTGGAGAAGTCACTAAAGTGTTTGTTACACCCATGTCACCATAGGTTCTTATGGGTTAAGAAGTGTAACCTAAAATGTATTCCTGTCCTTCCCTTCAACCCAAAAAAAATGACTTTCAGTTTTCCAATTCTATATTTTTAGGTTGAATGAACACAATTTCTTTATTTTAGCTCTCCTCGACATAAATGAGTTGAGGTAACTCAATTTAAATACAATACATACATGTTTTTAATTTGAGTTTGACCAAATGTAAAAAAAAAAGTGAGCTACATTAACTCAAATACATTATATTGCATCATGTTTTGAGTTTGGGCTACATATATTTGTTGGATGGAAATTCTGCCCACAATTTAATTGAGTTCATCCAATGAGTTATTTTTTTGAGTGCAAGTAAAAGATGTGATTGGTGCAAAAGTGCTGAAAACAACTGAGATATCCCTGAACTGCTGTCAATATTGGTGATTGGAAATGAAAACTCTGTTAACCTTGAAACAGGATCATTTACATAAACTCACACATGGTGGTTAAACTGAAAGTGTATGTTCTAAAGCTGGCATTGAAGACATGCAAGGATTTTTCCTTTTTCATTAACATATTTATATTAAAGCTGAGAACTGGAGAACAAATCCAGGAGACATTTTTGCATTAAATAGTTCTGATACATTTGCTAGTAGAGTTGCAAAGTGGTGTCCAGTATATTTGCAGAACATTTCCGAAGCTTGGAAATTTTGGAAAAGTGTATCATATTCAATTCAGTTGATACGACGTATTTTGGACAAATAATGAAGCAGACAACAACAACAACAACAGTCAGCTTCAAGCCAGAGACTCCTTGTAAAGTAATAACTTGCTACTTTGGCATTTGTCAGAAAAGACACAAAATGACCCAAAAAAGAATCAAATTGACCACAAAATGACACAAAATGATCAAAAAAAGACACAAATTGACCAAAAAAAGACACAAAATGACCAAAAAAAGACACAAAATGACCAAAAAAGACACAAAATGACTAAAAAAGACACAAACTGACCACAAAATGATTAAAAAAAGACACAAAATGATAAAAAAAAGACACAAAATGACCAAAAAAAGACACCAAACGACCAAAAAAAGACAAAAAATCTCCAAAAAAAGACACAAAATGACAAAAAGAAAAAACCCACAAAATGACCAAAAAAAAGACACAAAATGACAAAAAAAGGACATTAAATGACCAAAAAGAAAGGTATAGCAACAGGAACTATGGCAACATGGTGTCTTAGTGGAAGGTCAATTGTCCTTCAGATAATTCAAAAAAGTTTCTAAATTTGGTTGAAAATTCGGTTTAATTTAGTTTTTTTTAACTGTGAGAATATCGTGCCCCAGTGCTTCAGGGTCCAGATGTTCTCCTCCCTCAAATCACTTTTTATTTTTCTCCATCTCATGTCAAAGCCTCTCCAACAGTTTCTCTGCTGAAGGTGAGAAGTGTGTGAATGCTTGAAGGCTGTCAGCCTCGGCCTGAACCTCCCCGAGGGTAAACCCTGCACCGCCACCACACTCTGCTTATTGACCCTTTATATCTCAGAGGGCTTTAATATGTTGGTTTTGAATGGTGTGGCTTAAGTCTTGGCTGGCTGCAGACTGGCTGAGTAAACACAAAGCTGATTCATTTGCCCATGGGAAAGGTTACCAATGGATCAGTTGTTAAAGAGTTCTATTGGCTGGAAATGGACTGGTGGGACGACTTTAAATTATGACAATTTGTCTAATTTAGTTTCTATTACTGATTTTTTCGCCCTGGTATTGAGGAAAACAAAACTTTTAAAAAAAATACACAATACACTGAGGTGTTTTAGAATAAAAATATGGTAGAATGTATTTTTTCTGCAAAATAAGATTTGCAACTAGAAAATTTCCTCTGGGGAAATTCTGAAAGGGCCACGGGGGCTACTGCCGGTGTGTGTACTCTATGATGAGATTCTTCAGAGATTTATAACTATGCCCTTTAACCTCAAAATGTGTGTGTGTGTGTTTGTGTATCTGTAACTGTAATCACATCAAAGATCAAAGCAATCAACAGAATTAACTGACACCTGTTCCGGCTCAGTGACAGCAGAGGTGGACAGACTGAAATTTCTGTCCTCGAACAGAAAGCATTTTTGGCAAAACCATAATACCTATCATTGATCCGACTTCACTTTGAGCATCCTGAGTTTTTCCTGAACGTCTACATATGTTTTTTTTTTAAGAAAAATGAAAAAATAGCTTTGTTAGAGCGATCTAAAAAAACTGTTCCATCTCCCTTTTTCCGAAATCTCCCTGCGTTTTTAATATGGCAGCCAATGAGGCTGTTGGTGGTGTTGGTGGATCATCTGTGCGTCCTACGCCCAAACTATAACTCTGACAGCTTTACCAGAGGATTGTGAGGGAGAAGACAAATTTTCCTACGTTTCTATGTATAAATTATTTCTGTAGAGTGGAATTTGCGGCCTGGAGCGCAGTTTTCAAATTTATTTTTTGACAGTTTTTTCTCTCCCTCTACACTCTGGCGATGATGTCACACACTGTGACACGAACATTCCGTGCAATACACACCCATTATAATCTCAGAATTTCTCCAAAAATGATCATGGTCATTGAACAGGAATTGATAAAAAAACGATATGACCTATCGAAACGTGGATTAATACACCGATACACAAGACTTGTGTCTACTGTTTAAAGTTTAAATGGAGTCTCTAGGTGAAATTATGCCGGAGAAGTAGACTTTTAAAAATCTCCAATTATTGTTCTTTTTCACTCATTTTTTGTCGGCCGTCCCATTCATTTCAATGCAGAATTTTGAGCAGTTTTTCGTATTCTATAGAGAAAAGTAATAGCACACCGATCCCGATCAAACCGCACGTTTTGATATATAATTTGTCCTGCAACTCTTCAAGTTGTAGGACTAGTAGCGGGACGAAATTGCGTCCGGAAGAGGAAGAAGAAGAAATCCACAGTATAACAGTAGTGCAGCACTGGTCCCTACAGGGCCCTAATAATGCACTCAAACATTAAAATTTTCATCAACCCTGTACCCTTTCCTTTTTTTTATTGAATGAGATTATCTTCTAAATCAGAAATAGACCACTGAAAGGGTTCTTCAAAACCTCTCATGGAAATGTGTCCTATGATTTACCATACACACTATTCCCCCATAAACCCACCAACAGCACTGGTGGCTTGTTTGTGCTTTGCCTGCGAGGGTCCAGTAACATAAGCAGTCACTTGGAGGGGATGAGGAAGCTGTTTTTAATGATCCCCAGAGACCAACCAGTATATTTACCATAATCCCAAGCCTGAGGGAGCATCAACTTCTAATCACCTCCATCTTCCCTCCCCACTGCAGATAGAGATCAGTGCCCATTATAAAGCTCATAAAGCACCAGGCTTTAAGACCAATCTCTGTCTCTCTGTATGAACGGCTTATACACACCGTAGGAAATGCTGCTTTGTAGCTCGGTGTGTTTGATTAATGTTTTTCACACCATTTGTTTTCAGAGACATGATGGGATGATAATGATGTTCGAAAAAAATACTTTTTCTTTCTACATTTAGCATTTTCAAAATATAATTGTCAAATTAAATGTAATATATTATAATGAATTACACTCTTTTGGCAATCATCATGCTGCTTCATTTTGAGGAAATCTGCTTTCAGTTATTTACTAAACCAGTTTTCACTTGGGTAACAACAGAACCACTGTTAAAACTGTTGGGGATGAAATCAATATCAGTCAATATTACGATCAGGGTTATTTAACTTGATCACTCATTGATTTGGGACATCATGAATTGATTGAACTTTGGAAGAAACAAAACCTTTTTAACAGTGAATTCTTTGTCACTGTCTTTTCTTAACCCTTTATCAGGCAAAGAACTGTAACTTCAGGTAACTTCAGGTGTAGCTGCTGGCAACTTCAGCAGATATCAAAAATTAAAAAAAAGGTTGCAAATTTACTAGATTAAAGTGGCAGATCTACAAGAAAAAAAGTCGCAGATTTAAGAGATTTAAAGCGTGAAAAAAAGCAGATTCACCACTTTAAATCTCGTACATCTGCAACTTTTTTCTTGTAGATTTGCCACTTTAATCTAGTAAATTTGCAACTTTTTATCCACTGAAGTTACCAAATATAGTTCTTCGCTGATAAAGGGTTAAGCCTCTGAACCCCGAGCATCATTGCAAAACAGAATGCAACATGATGATGTTTTATCTTGTTCTATAAAAATCCTTGAAAACTAAAATTGTAATTGAAAATTAATTACACAGCCCTTAAAACAGTTGCAGAAGTTTTACGTTAGAAATGGATTAAATGTGTAGTGATTTTGGTGCAACAACATTCTGACTTGCTAACCAAAAGTGTAGCAGTAACTGATTTTTCATATTATTTCACTTCATTATTCAGTGTAATATTGTGGTCACGTTAGCCACTTTCCTTTTGGAAATGATTGCTATTTTACCCGAAGAATCAATGACTAGAGATGTATCCATCCCTCCTGTTGTGGGGAGCAGTCAACCTACTTTCTGTCATGTTTAAACATAAAATATTGTATCTGAGTTCCTTTACAACAACCTGTATAGCTGTGCTGATCTCATAATTTTTCTGGAACATTACGTCCCCAGTTTTATTCAGGCCTCAGAGACTCTATTTGGCTTGTTTTGCCAACCATGGAAACAGCTGCCAGTTAGAAATGATTCAGAGGGTTGAAACCATTCAACTAGTACAACTGATAATGACTCTGCTCCACTCACATATGTGCTACAACATTTTGTTCAAGAGGCATATGTTTGGGGTGTTTTCTAGGGATTTTTGCTTGCTTGACCTGCCTCGCCCACCCCCTTCATCCCAAACTAGGGTGGATTTCTGTCTCAAAATAACTGAAAACAATGTGGCTTAGCAAAAAAACCAAACATCAGGCTTCACATTGCTCCCTCAGAAGGCTGGTGGTGACATCAGAGGCGCCATGTCCATGTTTTCTACTCTGCAAAAAAAGCCAACTTGTATTTTTTGGCCTAAAACAGTGATTTAAGTTGGTAAAACTTGGAAATATAAATTATTGACATTTAGGGTATTAATTTAAGTTAGCACAACAAAGGAAGCCAGTTGTCTGCTCAAAAACAAGTTGGTGAGTTGTTGTTACTTAACTCTTATTTCTTTGTTGGGAAATGCGGGAAAGCGGTGAAATTCGGTCATTAGCGAAAGCTAGCAGCTAACTGATGCTAGCGGCTAACAGATGCTAGCGGCTAACTGATGCAAGCGGCTAACCGATGCTAGCGGCTAACCGATGCTAGCGGCTAACCGATGCTAGTGGCTAACTGATGCTAGCGGCGCTGCTCGTTACAGCTACAAGAGTAGCCATTAGCGTATCAATGCTAACTCAAAATTGTGGTCACAACATTAGCTGACATTTCATAGCGGCGTTACAATCGTGCCAATTCAGCACATTGCAGAAGTTAGCAGAAGTAAGGATTAAAAGTTATTACAATGTAAAATTATAAACAAACAAGTTGGTGAGTTGTTGTTACTTATATCTTTAAGTTGGGGTTCACAATAAGGGACAATAGTTCTGATAACTCTTATTTCTTTGTTGTGAAATGCGGGAAATCGTTGAAATTCGGTCATTAGCGAAAGCTAGCGGCTAACTGATGCTAGCGGCTAACCGATGCTAGCGGCTAACTGACGCTAGTGGCTAATTGATGCTAGCGGCTAACTGATGCTAGCGGCGCTGCTCGTTACAGCTACAAGAGTAGCCATTAGCGTATCAATGCTAACTCAAAATTGTGGTCACAACATTAGCTAACATTTCATAGCGGCGTTACAATCGTGCCAATTCAGCACATTGCAGAAGTTAGCAGAAGTAAGGATTAAAAGTTATTACAATGTAAAATTATAAGTTCAAAAATCTGAATTCAGAGTTGAGCAAACTCAAAAACAAAACTTAAAATATTTAGTTTAATTGTCCAACTTGAAATTTTATCGAAGTTTGTTGCCTTGAAATTTTGAGTTCACCCAACTTTTCTTTTTTTGCAGTGTAACGTCTTTCCTTTTGAGCAATCAATTTCTGTCTCTTTCATAAATAAATCCACTAGGAGACGTAGCACATTATGATGGCGTCTGATAGCGTCTTGATGGTTTCTTTATGCAGTAACGACACAAATCTTTTAAAGCTGATGTCATTGCTGACGATAAAAAGCTACACATAGAACTTTTTATAAAACCAAACCAAAGTGGATTTTAACTACACTGCAAAAAAAGAAAAGTTGGGTAAACTCAAAATTTCAAGGCAACAAACTTCGATAAAATTTCAAGTTGGACAATTAAACTAAATATTTTAAGTTTTGTTTTTGAGTTTGCTCAACTCTGAATTTCTCTGGCACGATTGTAACGCCGCTATGAAATGTCAGCTAATGTTGTGACCACAATTTTGAGTTAGCATTGATACGCTAATGGCTACTCTTGTAGCTGTAACAAGCAGCGCCGCTAGCATCAGTTAGCCGCTAGCATCAGTTAGCTGCTAGCATCAGTTAGCCGCTAGCATCAGTTAGCTGCTAGCTTTAGCTAATGACAGAATTTCCCAACAAAGCAATAAGAGTTATCAGAACTATTGTCCCTTGTTGTGAACCCCAACTTAAAGATATAAGTAACAACAACTCACCAACTTGTTTTTGAGCAGACAACTGGCTTCCTTTGTTGTGCTAACTTACATTATTGCCCTAAATGTCAATAATTTATATTTCCAAGTTTTACCAACTTAAATCACTGTTTTAGGCCAAAAAATACAAGTTGGCTTTTTTCCAGTGTAGTAGTCAATTTTTGAGTTCGGGAAATACTTTTGTAATTATCGTCTTTGATTATTTTTATATTTTTGAATAATCTTTTGTGCATTTCAAAGCATTCAGGCCTTCACAGTTTCCACTGGTGCCAGGAGTAATTCATCACCAGTCTCGGGGCATGATTATGTCATTCCTGCCTTACAGCAGTGAATGAATGCCAGCAACTAGCTGCCACCGCCTCACTTCACTGCTCAATTAGTTTGACCTCACTTTACATAATTACACATGTGATACAGTAATTACCGAGATATGTGTAATTGACTTCATCCAGACAATTACTAACTGATCTTGACTTCCTGTACTGTACATATGCTTTGTAAAGTGTGTGACCAGGGCAGTCCAACAGGTGACAGACTGTGTGAAGACGGAGTGGAATAGCACCAGGTCAGGACCAGCCAGCTATTAAACATGATGTGGCCAAATTAAGTTTCTTCAGAGAGTAGTAATTGGGTTATTCTTAGGTTTGTACAAGGAGGAGAACATTTTACTTCCTGGGGGGAAAATTGTTGGTCCACCATATTGGCAGATCAAGCAAATTAATCCCTTCTTTATTCTTAATCCCTTTCCTTATCATAAGATTATGAAAATCCAGATCCCTCCCTCCTCTCAGATATTAAATTGCACCCATAATATAACTCCTGGCTTAAAGAGAAAAAGAGGACGGAGAAAAAAAAAAACAGCCCAGGCCTTCAGCCCTCGCAGATCGTGGCTCAAGTGCTCTTTGTTTTGTATTTCTTTCAGTAATTTCTAATTCCTCCACTCTGTGAGCCTGGTCCACTGCGCCATGAATAATGTCAGGGGGCAGCCAGGCTTTGGTATTCAGTAGTTGACAATCTGCTTAAACAGAAGCAAATTGGGAAAAAATAGCTTTCAAATGCACTTTCATTCCTGTGTGTGGGGGAGAGGTTTAGGCAGGGTTATTTTCTCAGCAGAGGGCGTTTTCACTCTGACAAGATCAGCCTCTCTCACTCTAGCCACTGTGTGTGTGTGTGTGTGTGTGTGTGTGTGTGTGTGTGTGTGTGTGTGTGTTTGTGTGTGTTTCAAATAACTAGTCAATGCAAGTTCATTCACACATTAGCAATATTTGGTGTCAACAGTTGCATTGCTTTTTTCCCCACACGAACCTGGTCTCACAGGAATCCGTGAAATAGCCACGGAATCACTCAAATTTCCGTGAAACTGACACGGATTTCGGATATTTGTTCCTATTGGTTTGTTCCAAGTCACGTGACTTTCAAGGTCCCGGCGGTCAGAACAAAAAACATGGCGGACAGTTCTCTCATTTTTAGTGAAAAAAATCAATATTTTGACTTAGTTTCTGCATAAAAATGGATTTTGATCACATTTCTAGCGAGAAATATATGTTTTATTTTCTAAATATTCACTCAGTGAATGTACATAATCACTTTGTATGTTGGAATAGCCACGGGATATGACTGGCATTAACTTGCATTGTAGCCAAATCTGTGTCAGTTTCACGGAAATTTGAGTGATTCCGTGGCTATTCCACGGATTTTGAGTTAAGCGAATCCGTGGCTATTTCACGGATTCCTGTGAGACCAGGTTGGTTTGTGTGTGTTTCAAATAACTAGTCAATGCAAGTTCATTCACACATTAGCAATATTTAGTGTCAACAGTTGCATTGCTTTTTTCCCCACACATACACAGCATCTTGTCCAACGTGTGACATCTTATCACATTTGTCAATTGATGCATCCTTACTAGGGATGCAAATTATCGAGTAATTCATTAATCGATAGTTGTTTCATCTTATCGATCGATGATCGATTAATTGATAAGCGGCAATTTTTCTGAGAACCTGAATTTCCCTACTGTATACATGACATAAAATGCTATCTTCCTTATGATATAAAGAAAAAATGCAAATCATATTCCTTAATCAAAGATTTATTCTGGGCTCACTTGAGGGCAGGGAATAAGATTTTGATAGAATATCAAACATATTCTGAATAGAAAATATCAGAATCATCAATATCAGAAAAGTAAATACAGTGTCACATGTGGACGAATAGCAGCATTTATAATCCCCCTTAAACTGGGAAATGTGACGATATCACAATAACATTAGTAGACCAGGACTGGATTGTCGTAGCTCTATTTAACTGGCGCCACATCCTCCATCAATTGCCAATATTCCAACCTGGTCTCACAGGAATCCGTGAAATAGCCACGGATTTCGCTTAACTCGAAATCCGTGAAATAGCCACGGAATCGCTCAAATTTCCGTGAAACTGACACGGATTTGGCTACAATGCAAGTTAATGCCAGTCATATCCCGTGGCTATTCCATGGATATTTGTTCCTATTGGTTTGTTCCAAGTCACGTGACTTTCAAGGTCCCGGCGGTCAGAACAAAAAACATGGCGGACAGTTCTCTCATTTTTAGTGAAAAAAAATCAATATTTTGACTTAGCTTCTGCATAAATAAGGATTTTGATCACATTTCTAGCGAGAAATATATGTTTTATTTTCTAAATATTCACTCAGTGAATGTACATAATCACTTTGTATGTTGGAATAGCCACGGGATATGACTGTCATTAACTTGCATTGTAGCGAAATCCGTGTCAGTTTCACGGAAATTTGAGTGATTCCGTGGCTATTCCACGGATTCCTGTGAGACCATGTTGCCCACACATACACAGCATCTTGTCCAACATGTGACGTCCTATCACATTTGTCAATTGATGCATCCTTACACCTTTCCCTTTGGCCCACTTTTGATGTAATTCGACCTACATCAGGCTGTTTCTGCATTAGTATGTACATTTTGTGTCAGTTTTGTTAACACATGCCAGCTGCCACATGAGGACGTAAGGGGTAATTAACTGATTTTTTTTTTGCCACTGAACATTTTTAAATGCACATGCAACATAGAAAAAGTATTGAGAAGAAGCCCAAGAGAATCCTTTGGTGTGTGTGTGTGTGTGTGTATTTCCATAGCATTTCTGATTTGTAGTCCCTGCAGCTACAAACTAACACAGTTTGTAAGAACAAAATTCCCTCCAGTCAGTTAGACTGCATTTATATAAAGCTTTTCACCAGAGCGCTTTACAATTTTTGTCCTCTCACACACACACACACACACACACAGTATGTCACAGTTGACAACACGCTTGAACCTGGATCTTGATAAAAAAAAATAAATGTCAGGACCAGTGGCTTTTACTGTAGACAGCCCGTTGGCACCTTAGTGACAAGGAAAACAGACTGTATGTCAAATCAGGAGCTCATCCTCTGGCACCTTTTGTCTTGGGTTAACTTGGACATTAATTAAGTGTTTGACTCTTTACAGAGGGCAAACAAGAGAAAGCTGCAGTACCTGCCATTGGTGGCATGGGCCAGCTCTATGAAAATACTGCATCATTAGCAGATTATTGGTGTGTCTAAATGTCACACAGCCACGAAGGGGACACAACCGCTGGGAAATAGCCTTCATGCACAAGCTTTTTTTTTTTTTTTGTCAGAGTCCGCTTTGACCTCTCAGAAAGTCACACCAGAGATGGTTATTAACCTTCTATACAGGGAGGCAGGAAGTGCAGTCTGCATGTTTCTGTGTGCTCATATTTCTGTTTTTATGTTGCTCATGTGCACTGTAAAAAAAAATCTGTTTGATTTATGGTAAAATACCGGCAGCTTTGGTTGCCAGAACTTCACTGTAAAAAATACAGTGAGCGTATGTAAATGTAAATATCAGCAAAAACTGTAATTTATACTGAATAATCCCAATACTTTTAGGTTAATTGTGTCATCATGGTATTTCTCCATTAATTTTACATCAAAATTTTATATTTTTATACTAAAACTGTGTGTTTTCTGCAGTTTATGGCAGTTGAATTTAAAGTTTTATGGTAAGTTAGCACAACAAAGGAAGCCAGTTGTCTGCTCAAAAACAAGTTGGTGAGTTGTTGTTACTTATATCTTTAAGTTGGGGTTCACAACAAGGGACAATAGTTCTGATAACTCTTATTTCTTCGTTGGGAAATGCGGGAAAGTGTTGAAATTCGGTCATTAGCGAAAGCTAGCGGCTAACTGATGCTAGTATGTATGTTTTGATATTCTTTGATTTACAGTAATTAAAAGTATTCACTACGGTGATGTACAATGTTTAATTTGACAACCTATTTCTGATGCAGTTTGACAGTGTTTTACTGTAATTTCTACAAAGGTTTTTTTACAGTGTGTATGCACAATGAGACGGCGAGAGAGAGAGAGAGAGAGAGAGGAGGGGATAAAAAGAAATGGAGTGTACTCATAAATCAAGTCAAGGTCCAGCCAGTTGCCGCTGCCACTGCAATTTTTCCCCCCCTCCGTGTTTCCCGACATTTGACGCTTCCATCTTCTCCTCTTTTAATCTCATCAACCTCAACAAGTGCAGGAGGGGTTTGTCCGCTGTGTCAGATGAGGTCTGTCGATATCTCTCATCAAACAGGAGCTGATCAAAGGCCTGCCGGTGCCCATGCAGCCAGGAGGATTAAGCCACATCATGCACAACCTCCTTGACAAAAAAAGCCTCTCCACACGAATAAAGAGATTAAGTCAAGAGTGAAATCTAATTCAAGGGGAATTGTTAAAAGGGGGCCTCCAAGTCGTGCTCTACCTGACCACATCTGTGTGAGTGTGATGCATTTGTCAGCTTTGTCGCACGTTAATAGTTACAAGCTGATGTTTTCTCAATGACACGACAGATCAATTTGATTTTTTTTTCAGCTGTTTTTGTCATTTAACAATCATCCTCAACTCCAAATGCTTTTCTGTCTGAAAGAATAAATGTAAAATTTTGAAATTAAGGATCGTTAAGTACTGATGATTTACATTCAGTCGTTTATCTCAGCATTTTATACATTATGCTGATGAAGGATGCTCAATATATGTTGGGCTGACAAATTATAGACAGATAATGGGAAATTTATGGTTTTATTTATTATTTCGATAATGAAATTAAAGCTAAAGCTCTTAACTTGAACACTTATCTGCTCTACTCTACTGCCCTTACTTTTTAATTACACAATGTTTGACTTGTGCTTTTTATTATTTTATCTCTTTTTTTATCCTGCTGTATCTTATTTTATCGTATTTATATTTTTATTTCTATTTCCCTGTTTTAATTGACTGTTTTTACTGTTTTCAATTATGTCTTGCTGTTTTTAATGTGTATGTAAAGCACTTTGAATTACCTTGTGTTGAATTGTGTTATACAAATAAACTTGCCTTGCCTTGCCTAATAAATGGAGCCGATATGGTAGGCAGGGATATGCACCTTTATCCACAACTAACCACAGAAGAAGAAAAAGCACAACAAACATGCTGACTAGAGTCAAACATGTCATCATTAACATTTGTGGACATTTAACAGTTTCACAGACAAGAACGTTGCAGTTTGCAATGCATGTTCAGCAAATATTCTAAGAGAAAGGTATGTCAGTTTTAAGAAAACAAATCTTTAAATCACTAGAATAATCATTATCGCAATGAAGATGAAAATACAAAGAAGCAGCAGCAGCAGCAGCAGCTGATCTTTGGATCCAAATCACTGAATATATTATCACACTCATAGCACTCTTTAGCTCCATGGTTAAAGACAGAGGACTTTTCTAGCTGGTGGCACATTTTGGCCACCACACACATTCCCAACATGATCTCACAGGAATCCGTGAAATAGCCACGGATTCGCTTAACTCAAAATCCGTGGAATAGCCACGGAATCACTCAAATTTCCGTGAAACTGACAGATTTCGTACTGTACTGTTTTTCGCTACAATGCAAGTTAATGACAGTCATATCCCGTGGCTATTCCAACATACAAAGTGATTATGTACATTCACTGAGTGAATATTTAGAAAATAAAACATATATTTCTCGCTAGAAATGTGATCAAAATCCATTTTTATGCAGAAACTAAGTCAAAATATTGATTTTTTTCGCTAAAAATGAGAGAACTGTCCGCCATGTTTTTTGTTCTGACCGGGACCTTGAAAGTCACGTGACTTGGAACAAACCAATAGGAACAAATATCCATGGAATAGCCACGGGATATGACTGTCATTAACTTGCATTGTAGCCAAATCCGTGTCAGTTTCACGGAAATTTGAGCGATTCCGTGGCTATTCCACGGATTTTTGTGAGCCTAAACGATGCCAATGTAAACTACTGTCTACTTTATGGCTTTTTGCCACTTTTGCTTTATCGGCAGATGAAGCTTTTGGTTCTTCGCTTATATTTCTATGTTGAGGGATCCACCAGTTACTTGTGTTAATTAAGTCAAAATGTCATGTTATGTCAGTTCATTTCATTTATCTGCAGACTAAACAGTGATAGTCTCTGGGTTCTAGGAAAACCTTTATTTTTAAATTGAGTATTTAATACATTGACGTCTGAGTTGACAGATTATGTCAAAACATTTAATTTAGAATAGTGATGTCAGTTAGAATTAAAATGGTCAGAGCTTCGGAATATCAAATCATCCATCTTTGCTCACTACATCTCAGACTTTATTACCTTCAAGTCCGCCTAGACTACAGGTGACAAACTTATTTTTAAAATACAGAAATATGACATTTTTGGTTATCAGTATGAGCCACAAAAAGCAGCATAATTATGTTGTCTGTATCAACTGAACATCCCTAATATTGATAGAACCTTACATGACTTTTATTATGTAAAATGACATTACGTGACAAATAAAAGTTGCACTGCATCAACAAGGTTAATCAAGACATTGCATCTTAAAGTTTTCATATAGGAAGTGGTTGCTGGAGCTCTTCCAGTAAAAGCATAGCGTGTCTCTCTGAGGGCCAATCACAACATTAGCATTACAGGGCCAATCAGCAGGTGGGATTAGTGAGGCTTTGATCCAAGGACTGGGCTTTGCTTCCTCTGATCCACTCCTCACAAAGTATTTAGAGGCTTTGAATTACCCGTCACGTTGCTGTACAATACCACAGCTAAGTTGTAGCACATCGTATATCACACAGTCTGACTGCAACACGTGAGGAGAGCCACTAGACAGAACACTGAACTGGAGACATGGGTTAAAAAGACTCTGTAATGATAATCTGTATGTTTTAACCCATAAGAACCCAGACATATTGTCAGGCTTGGGCAAAAAGGAGGACTCAGATGCAGATAGGCAGCGATAATGACAGGTTTTATTTATCTGAATAGATTTCTCTCAGACAGCAATGATGAATAAACAAGTTATGAACATCTAGAAGGTCCGAAGACACACCAAGAACACAAAACAAACACAGAACAAAAAGCGCTCCAGAAGGAGGAAAAAATAACTACTCTGATCTTATAGCTGAGATTAATGCATGTAACAAATAAACAGCTGAACACACTCAATGGAAATCAAATATTCTTCAGAAAGTTCTTCCCAACTCTGTTGCAGAAGTTCCCTTAAATGTGGAGCAACTTGTAGGTTGTTAGTGATCAAGAAAAGTTGGGACACCTGTAGGAATTGGTAGCAACTTAGCAACTTTCAAGGCTTGATCAACCTCCGTTGCTGCAGAACTGCTTTAAGTTGTTAACCCATTTCTTGTTCCCTGAAAAAGGCCCTTTTCTATAATTCTGAAATGTACATTATCTTTCAGTTTTGGTTAAGCTTACCTTTTTTTATTTACCTCTGGCAGTTCACCACTTACCTTTGGACCCTTTCAAGCTGCTCATTGGACTTGAAATTGTGGTGTTCTAAAACTTTTGACCGGTAGTGTACATCACAGAAGTATCCAATACACGTAAGGGGGAGATCATAATATCTTAATATCTAAGGTATTGTTTGACAACGTTATAACAATCAGCAGGCTGACAGTAGAGCATTAGAGACATCTGACAGATAATAAGTGGAAGATGACCAGAGTCAGAACAGTGATGGGAGGCAGCTTTGAAGCCAGCTCTCTTTGATGTGAACAAAATACATAAATGTCAAACGCATGCTTGTTTAATTAGGTTAATGAAGAGCAGATATCCATGATTTGCCTTTATTGACTGATATTATGTCATCTTCGTTAAACGTTTCAGCTCTCATACATGCTTTGACATTGTTTTGGAATGATTACTTAACCTGTTTATATTAATGAACATATATGACATTGAATACACTCTTATAAAATAATAATGCACATTATTGTTTTTTGTTTGTTTTACTGTAAACCTACTAAAATATGAATTGTAAACCACATCCAGTACTGTGCAAAAGTTTTAGGCAGGTGCGAAAAAATGCTGTAAAATAATAATGCTTTTATAAAGTACAAATGTCAATTTATTTTTATCAATTTACAAAATGCAATGTAAGTGGACAGAAGAAAAATCTAAATCAAATCAATATTTGTTGTGACCACCCTTTGCCTTCAAACCAGCATCAGTTCTTCTAGCATTTTTTCACACCTGCCTAAGACTTTTGCACAGTACTGTATATTTACTGGTTTCTACACTTCTAGATGTACCACATTTCAGGTTAACATGTAAAAGAGTTTTAAAGGTTTGACAGGTCAGTTAGTAAGTAGTGCATGTAGGCGTTCTTTTGTGTGCCAAACCTATCCAAAACCCTCCTAAAATGGCTAAAAAGTGCCCCCCAATATTTGAAAAAATACCGCTTTTTCAACAGATATTTTCTTAGTGACATATTTATTAGGGCCTCGGGGCAAAAACTGCCCAAACTTTTGCATTGAAGTGAATGGGATGGCCGAATAAAAATGAGCGAAAAATAACAGTAATTGGAGATTTTTAAACGTCTACTTCTCCGGCATAATTTCACCTAGAGACTCCATTTAAACTTTAAACAGTAGACACAAGTCTTGTGTATCGGTGTATTAATCCACGTTTCGATAGGTCATATAGTTTTTTATCAATCCCTGTTCAATGACCATGATCATTTTTGGAGAAATTCTGAGATTATAATGGGTGTGTATTGCACGGAATGTTCGTGTCACAGTGTGTGACATCATCGCCAGAGTGTAGAGGGAGAGGTAAAACTGTCAAAAAATACATTTGAAAACTGCACTCAAGGCCGCAAATTCCACTCTACAGAGATAATTTATACATAGAAACGTAGGAAAATTAGTCTTCTCCCTCACAATCCTATGGTAAAGCTGTCAGAGTTATAGTTTGGGCGTAGGACGCACAGATGATCCACCAACACCACCAACAGCCTCATTGGGTCCCATATTAAAAACGCAGGAAGATTTCGAAAAAAGGAAGATGGAACAGTTTTTTTAGATCGCTCTAACAAAGCTATTTTTTAATTTTTCTTTTAAAAAATCATATGTAGACGTTCAGGAAGAACTCAGGACGCTCAAAGTGAAGTCGGATCAATGATAGGTATTATGGTTTTGCCAAAAATGCTTTCTGTTCGAGGCCAGAAATTCCAGTCCACCTCTGGCTGCTGTCACTCTTTCATTAACAGGTGTCAGTTAATTCTGTTGATTGCTTTGATCTTTGATGTGATTACAGCTACAGATACACACACACACACACACACACACACACACATTTTGAGGTTAAAGGGCATAGTTATAAATCTCTGAAGAATCTCATCATAGTGTACACACACCGGCAGTAGCCCCTTGTGGCCCTTTCAAAATTTCCCCAGAGGAAATTTTCTAGTTATTATTATTATATTTAAATGTAGTATAGAAAATGAATATTTGATGTGTTTGTGTTGAAAAACCAATCCAGTCTGTATCCAAACCTGTTTTCTTACCATCTGTAGCTATGTAGCTATCTATAAGACATATGACTTTGTTTCTTTGGGTGACTTTACAACTATTTACATCATCTGTCTGGCATAGTTGAAATGGAGTTGTGGCGTCCCCTGGCCCTCTGCAGATCACGGCACTCTGTGAAGTAGAGACGATCGGGGATTATTCACAGGTGTACATTATTTATTATGTGAGCGACACATAAGACCTGCAGTTGGAGATTGTTGTTGTTTTTCTTCTTCAGTGCAAGGCAGAGAACATAGCACTGCACACCCGTTGTTGCCTTGTCCCGAATATTTGAGGAGCTCACATCAGTTACAGGCTCGGGGAAACATCCATCAGGCTCTCTATCCAGCAGCCTCCACCTGTGGCACTGAACAAAACAGAAAATTCACTCACGTTGCAGCACCATAAAGAAACACAAGAAATCTTACTCCCTTAGATTCACTCGTACAAGTCACCTCCAAGAACTCCAGCTAAGGCAAACTTTTCCTCATGTTTTGGTGGACAAAAAGCTAGAAAAATTGAAGGAAAAACAGCTTAAAATGTGGTATAATTTTGGGATTAATTATATTATATTGCATATTATAATTCAACCTTTACTCTAGTGAAACTAAAGAATCCAAGCAAGTTATCTGTGTACATTGTGATTGTTACTTTTACACAGCTGATATTGGGGCACGCTGCAAAAAAGCCAACTTGTATTTTTTGGCCTAAAACAGTGATTTAAGTTGGTAAAACTTGGAAATATAAATTATTGACATTAAGGGCAATAATGTAAGTTAGCACAACAAAGGAAGCCAGTTGTCTGCTCAAAAACAAGTTGGTGAGTTGTTGTTACTTATATCTTTAAGTTGGGGTTCACAACAAGGGACAATAGTTCTGATAACTCTTATTTCTTTGTTGGGAAATTCGTGAAAACGGTGAAATTCTGTCATTAGCGAAAGCTAGCGGCTAACTGATGCTAGCGGCTAACTGATGCTAGCGGCGCTGCTTGTTACAGCTACAAGAGTAGCCATTAGCGTATCAATGCTAACTCAAAATTGTGAGACACACACTTCAGAGATGAAGTCTCACAAATTTGCCACTTTTAACCTCGTAAATCTGCAACTTTTTTCTCGCAGATTTGCCACTTTAATTAAGCAAATTTGCCACTTTTTTTCTCAAAATATTACCCCCCTCCCTCGGGTCCATATCTTCTTTTATTTTTCTTACTTGGCTCTAAAAAGCCTTTGTACATTTGAGATTTTTACACCAAACTAATTTAGCACAGTTAGTTTGTTACCCATGAATCAAAGTACTGTAAAAATACAAATTTGGACCTAATGATGACGGTTCTGTATGATTACTCATAGTCTAGACGGAATTCCAAAAAGTGCAAAGTGAGGAGCATTTATGGGTACAAGTCAGGAACCGGCCTACTTTACTTATTTCAAGGGTGCTGAATCCAAAAAAAATGGTTCCCAAGCGCAAAATTTTGAGTTTTTGACCTTCTAATTTGCATATCAATATGAGGGCCAAATTGCCCATCTTGCTCAGTTGTTGAACCATTTTCCCCAAGTTTTTTTGCAAGTAGGCAATCAAAGATGAGGAAATTAAGTTTCTAGATCTATAGTCTAGAGTCAGAGCAAGGATATAGTGGAGGCTCAGTGTCTTTTTTATGTATATATATATATATGCAAAATACCAACTTTTAAGGTGAAATTAAGCATTATTTGTGTGTTTTTTTTTAAGGCCGACATAAATATTCAATCAATATCACTTTTAAATGTTCCAGTTGGTATTTTGCATATATATATATACATAAAAAAGACACTGAGCCTCCACTATATCCTTGCTCTGACCCTAGACTATAGATCCAGAAACTTAATTTCCTCATCTTTGATTGCCTACTTACAAAAAAACTAAGGGGAAATGGTCCAATGACTGTGCAAGATGGGCAATTTGGTGGCCATTTGATACAAATTAGAAGGTCAAAAACTCAAAATTTCGCTTGGGAACCATTTTTTTTGGACTCAGCACCCTTGAGATATGTAAGGTAGGCCGGTTCCTGACTTGTACCCATAAATGCTCCTCACTTCTTATAGGAGGCCTTTATTCTGAAATCCGTCTAGACTATCAAGTCAACAGGATTTCATCCCCTTGTAAACATAAATGTCTGTACCAAATCCATCCAATGGTTGTTGAGATATTTCAGTCTGGATCAAAGACAGACATGTTTAACATCTTCTTTGATGGATCTATTGATGGTGCATCTATTTAATAATAAACACAATTGTAAACATTTTGACCTACACAAGACTTTACATCAAATTAGTATTCACAGCAGTCTGCAAAGAACCCATATTGTATTATTCCCAAAATGTTGGCTTGGGTCCTGGCTCCAATTTGTCAAACATTTGTGCCGAGATGTACTCAGATTCTTCTCGGGGTATCTTTTACAGCAGCACTTTACCATTTTTTTTTTCTGATTTTATCTTTTTTCACTCATCTTTCTATTTTAGCCTTGCCATGCAATTACAGCGCCCATTAATGTCTCCATTCTCTCCCTTGCCCTCGACAAAATGCCCCAGATCAGTGTCAAATGGGGAGGAGGACTGAAATAGTCTCCCTGTGACATGCATGTAATATAGCAGCCTTGAAGGTTGATTCAATATTTATTCACAAATGTTGGGAAGCAGAGGGTTTCAAGACTAGTAATGTTTCAAATGTCTTCTTTAGTTACACACAGGGTTAGCTGCACTTTAACCACTCTGTAGGATTCAACATATTAATAAACAAAAAGTGAGGACAGTCAGAATATCTGGCAGGAGGATCAGACATTTTGTCAATGCATTCTTTATTTATCCATCATAAACCGCAGGAAAGACAAAATATTTCAGAAATCATCACTATTATACGACAGAAATTGAAGGGCTCCTTTTTTTCTTTGCTTTTTCTTGAAATCCTTTTTCTCTCAGTATCATCATACCTTATTTTTGCGACCTTCAAAAGACGCCTTGGCATAAAGAATGTGTACATGAAAGAATGTTTACCGGAGATGACAGTACATGCTGAGGTGTTTGCACGATATTGCCATGGTAGAAAACTGAGTGATCATGTGTGGGCGACGACTCACCGGCAAGTTGCCAAAGGAACTGGAGTGTGTGATAGTGATGCATCACACCAATACAAGACATGAGATATAAAAAGGACTTGGCACCTCTGGCAATATGTCAAACCTGCAGCCGTAGACACAATCTGGGGTTATGATCCATTCAGGCCACAGTGGAGGCTGCTGTGTCTTCAGCTGAGCGGATTTTTGCAAATGCTGTCACATAAAACTGTGATAAAGTTCTTTCATGTCATGCCCAAGAGAGAGCAGCGTGAAAGTGAAATTCTGAAGAGGAGAAAAACCTTAAAGAACCATAAATAACTGGGAGCTTTTTAAACACAGTTAGTATATTATTTCCTCTTGACAGTACAGAGTGTGAAACAATCAGCTCACATATACTGTCCACAGTAGCTGCTATGCATTAGGACGGCAGGCTTACATGAATACCAATCAAGCCTGAATGATCTCAGAGTGCAGGGATAAAAACACCACAGGGAGAAGGAATATCAACCCACGAGCTGTAATAACCTCCGAATCCACAGGATCAGAGATTACTAAACATAAAAATGAGTGCAGCCTGAGAAACGGACTGCACAAGCTGATCTACATGCATGCACGGTACACTTACATACTTGTTAGTCTTGGCATATACAACCTCTGCAAGCAATGTAAAGTACTGTACCAGCATGAGACTATAAACAGAAATATGATGGAGCATGTGAAACATACACTGGAAAAAATGTCTGTAGATTTTACGGTGAAAAACTGCAAAACAGTAAAAGACCGTAAATGATGAATGAGTTAATTCAGTTTCAGTAACAATGAAATACCGTAAATGTATATATCAGCCAAAACAGTATTTTTTATAGTTTTGTTTTTTGAAACATACAATCCTCCACTGTAAAATACACTGTAATATGTATTTAATCTAATATACACTGTAAAACTTTTTACTGTAAAATTACAGTAAATTACTGGCAGCAGTTTTGCCAGTAAGTTACTGTAAAATTTCCTCTACTGTATTATAGAAATACAGGTGTGTTTACTGACAAACTGACTCCAAACGAAGAAAAAAAATAGCGTGACGTTTAAATGTTTAACTCTAAATTATGTTACAACTAATCCATGAAAACGCTATATTAGCTTCACTGGAAAAACAACATATTGTGATAATTTCAGCCCAGACAAAAATGGAATAAAACTTTTCTTCTTTTAGAAAATAACGGCTTTATTTTCCCGACATGCTCAGCTGAAAACCGTAAGTTCCTGAATGCCTGAGCAATCATGATAACTCCCACAATGCATTGCTTTCACAGCAATACAATACAATACAATACAAGTACAATCATAATACAGCAAGTTACTGTTAGAATTTTACTGTAAATTTACAGCAAAGTCTTACAGTGTATATATACAAGCCACCACTGTAATTTTTGCATTCATCTTTTGTAAAACATACTTTTTCTCACTGCTAAATGTACAAAACACCATATCTCTAACAAAAATATACTGTAATATTTAATGGTAAAATCTTTCATTTATGCAGCATTTATAAAGTATTTTCTTGTCAATTACATGGCAAAACAGCGTTTCTTTTGATGGAAAAATATTTTATTTATACAGTAAAATATTTAATAAAATGGCAATCTTAAATGTAAAACAGTGCTAATATCTTTTTACCGTAATATTTAAAAAAGTTGCACCGTATTTATTACGGTAAAATTCTGGCAACCACAGCTGCTGGTATTTTAACTGTAAAAACAACAGGATTTTTTTTTACAGTGTACACTAACCCCATTGCCTTTTTTTTTTCCATGAGTCCGTGACCGCTGTACACTGTAAAAAATGTTTGTAGAAATAACAGTAAAACTCTGTCAAATACATCAGAAATGGGGCGTAAAATTAAAAATTGTACATCACCTGTTAGACACTTTTAATTACCATAAGTCAAAGAATAGCACAAAACTTTTACTTTTTTCTGTCATAAACTGGAAGAAACATACAGTTTTGCTGTAAAAATATAACATTTTCATGCTAAATTGATGGAGAAATACCATGATGTGTGAATGAATGACACAATTACCCTAAAAATAACAGGATTATTCAGTCTAAATGCTGATATTTACATTTAATTTTTGAATAGAAGATCCACTCACTGTAATTTTTAGGGTGAAGTTCTGGCAACCACAGCTGCCGGTATTTTTCCGTAAATTAAACAGATTATTTTTTACAGTGTAGATAAGAGCACCAACTAAAAGCCTTTAAATGTAGCGTTGATCAGCCTGTCATAAGCCCCTTTTTCTGAATGAAAAAGGCTCATCCTGTCTGAGGGAGGCTGACACTAATGAGCAGTCATTCGTCACTGTAATAAAACCAGCGGGAAGATTATTCCTGCAAGTTTCTGTTCTGCTGCTGAATGTCCGGTCATCAGCATGAGGTATGACGCTCTCAGGTGGCGTTATGGGCTGCAACGCCGTCTCATGACTGTATATCAATCTTATTGATTTAGTCTTTCATTTCAGGATAGTTGATTCTATTTTTAGACTACAAGTTAGCCTATGTATTTTACTAGAAATGTGCAATGCTGATATACACTACCGGTCAAAAGTTTTAGAACACCCCAATTTTTCCATTTTTTTTATTGAAATTCAAGCAGTTCAAGTCAAATGAACAGCTTGAAAGGGTCCAAAGGTAAGTGGTGAACTGCCAGAGGTAAATAAAAAAAGGTAAGCTTAACCAAAACTGGAAAATAATGTACATTTCAGAATTATACAAGTAGGCCTTTTTCAGGGAACAAGAAATGGGTTAACAACTTAACTCTATGGAGTCTTGGGCTATTTTGTCCATTTTTGAATTCTTTTCATGTCTTTGTAAGTCATTTTGTGTCTTTTTTTGGTCATTTTGTGTCTTTTTTTGGTCATTTTGTGTCTTTTTTTAGTCATTTTGTGTCTTTTTTTGGTCATTTTGTGTCTTTTTTTAGTCATTTTGTCTCTTTTTTTAAGTCATTTTGTGTCTTTGGTGTCTTTTTTTGTCATTTTGTGTCTTTTTTTGGTCATTTTGTCTCTTTTTTTTAGTCATTTTGTGTCTTTTTTTAGTCATTTTGTGTCTTTTGGTGTCTTTTTTGTCATTTTGTGTCTTTTTTTAGTCCTTTAGTCCAACATAAAAATATTTTTTTTTACTTTCAAAACACTATCTGTGTGTAAAGCAGCCACATTTCACCAAAATATATTCTTTATCTTTTATTCAATTATTCATGTCTTTGTAAGTCATTTTGTGTCTTTTTTTGGTCATTTTGTGTCTTTTTTTAGTCATTTTGTGTCTTTTTTTGGTAATTTTGTGTCTTTTTTGGTCATTTTGTGTCTTTTTTTAGTCATTTAGTGTCTTTTTTTTGGTCATTTTGTGTCTTTTTTTAGTCCTTTAGTCCAACATTTATTCAATTCCAGCAAGTCTTCACAACGACTACGAGTCTAGACAGACGTCTCTGTTCATTCTTCTGAGTATCGGACATTATACTGCTGCTTATCTCAACACTAATCTCTCATCATCACTGTATATAAAAGTCATTTTAGAGCGTACCTGTGATCTAAATGGAGAGATTTATATCAGCATTCTTGCCCGCTGCCATTCAAACATCAGAAAATACAGATAAACAGATGGTTATGATTCATGACAGGACCAATTTTTCAAAGACAGCCTGTTCCAAAAATGTGCGTCCTCACGCTCACGTTCTCTACATGCATGCACATAAACATTCTGCAGAGATTCAGGTGTTTCTGAACACTCTGAACACTCTGAGGGGGAAACATTTCCTCATCAAAGTCACTCCTCTCTCTACTTCTGTCAAGGAAACCCAGTGGGATCCTGGGAAAGAGCAGTGGCGCTGCTCCGGAGTGAAGGCCCATGCTGCTGCCTGCTTTCATAATGAAAAGGAGAGCGTTCATAGTTTCTGGCCGGTGCTTTTCTTGCTGTTTTATGGAAATGCCATTTCGTTTCATGTTCTTTGTTTTGGATAAACAAAAAGACACGATGGAAATGAGAGTTTAAGATAAATGGTGGAGCCTAGTTTATGCCTCAGGGAGTGTTTTCAAACGTGAACCCATTGAAATAAATGTCATTTTTGCTGCTTTTATTGTAGAACAAACTGTTCCCAGATGAGCCCATTAAAGTATGTATTTTTTCATGTAAAGTTGAACTAAATAATTTTTTGGTCCTCCTTTCCTGTGTTGGCGTTGATGAATATAAAGACTCATTGTTTTCAGAGGCTTTGTTGTCTTCCTTTTGAAGTTCTAAAACTCTGCTGTGAAGTGGGAACTATTTTTTAATGTTTTTCTGTAATAAATCCAGCAGGAGGGTGGTGGGGGGGGGCTTATTTTTCTTTTATCAATCTGCTTGCTGATCTTTTTGTGCGTGGGCCAGTGAATCCAATCAGAATGCAACCTCTAAGCCCTTTGATTCCACCAACAAAAGTTGATGGTCTCCAGCTTGTAAGCTGCCTATCAGATAATAAGGGGGGCTTGAATACCAGCCAGCGATGAGGGTGGTCCCGGTGTTTTCACCTGACGGCCAACGTGTCTTTTCCGGCCTCGTCTCACTCTTCTCTCCAGGGAAATCTCCCGAGAGCAGCTGTCCTTATCAATGTGCCGGCTCCCTGCTCGCCGCCTGCCTGGGCCGCATTCTCCATGACAGCGCCACTGAGGTAGCGGTAATCTGCCAACACTTCAACAAAATTAAACCGCCAGCCAGGCCACCGGGGGAGACGCAATGGGGAAAGATTTCCTGCTCACCGTGATATGGCAACAGAGGCCAAAGACATTAATATGGCTTTGCATCTGCTAGAAATAAGCACGGCTAAGCGGACAAATCTGGAGCCCTTGGTGATTCTGCTGCTGGGTCAGTTCACCCAAAATACAGGAAAACCTTGGTGCTTTTTCTCTGACTGCTGTCTGTCCATCCAGATATCAGTGCTAGGATTTGATATGAACCTGGTCTCACAGGAATCCGTGAAATAGCCACGGATTTTCGTAACTCAAAATCCGTGGAATAGCCACGGAATCACTCAAATTTCCGTGAAACGGACACGGATTTGGCTACAATGCAAGTTAATGCCAGTCATATCCCGTGGCTATTCCAACATACAAAGTGATTATGTACATTCACTGAGTGAATATTTAGAAAATAAAACATATATTTCTCGCTAGAAATGTGATCAAAATCCATTTTTATGCAGAAACTAAGTCAAAATATTGATTTTTTTCACTAAAAATGAGAGAACTGTCCGCCATGTTTTTTGTTCTGACCGCCGGGACCTTGAAAGTCACGTGACTTGGAACAAACCAATAGGAACAAATATATAAATATTATTATTTTTATTATTAATTGATTGGCTTGGACTGATGTCACCTCGGTAAAATAATGTTCAGCTTTGTTGTTTGTTGTGCTCAAAGGATCAAGGAAATTCCTCTTTTTGGCCGTTTTGCATAAACTATACTCTAAACAGAGTGTATATATTAGGGCGTGATATTTAAATGATGTTTGTTTTCAGCTGCCTTTATCAATCAATCAAAATCAAATCTAATCAAAATTACTTGATTTATCCCTGAGGGTAAATTCAGTTAGTCTGGTAGAATCTCTGTTAGGATGAGACAGTCTGATGGCTGTAGGAGAGAAGGATGTTTCTTTCATTCTTGATCTTTCTCTTGTGATTGGTGAGTTTCATAAACTTTCATGAACCACATGTGAACCCTATCGTAAGATGATTTATATGCTGGGATCTGCACTGGTTTTTATGTTTGATTGATAAATGAGGGTCACTGAAACTGCCCCAATCCTCTGGAAGTCCCTTCCTCCAAACATCCAAAATTCAGACTCAACTCAAAACCTTTACACGACAAAACTGCCTAACCTGAACTGTTCTGAACTCTTATTTCTGTTGGTGTTCTCTGTATTTGTTCATGATCTACACTACTGGTCAAAAGTTTTAGAACACACCAACTTCTCCAGAATTTAATTGAAAATGATGCAGTTTAATGTCTCAGTCTACTCTGAAATTAATGCACATTTAAAATTCTTTATTGAGCATGATAGTTTTGAAAATAAAAAAAAAGATTAAAAATCACATTTTATGTTGGACTAAATGACTAAAAAAAGACACAAAATGACCAAAAAAAGACACAAAATGACTTACAAAGACATGAAAAGAATTCAAAAATGGACAAAATAGCCCAAGACTCCATAGAGTTAAGTTGTTAACCCATTTCTTGTTCCCTGAAAAAGGCCTACTTGTATAATTCTGAAATGTACATTATTTTCCAGTTTTGGTTAAGCTTACCTTTTTTTATTTACCTCTGGCAGTTCACCACTTACCTTTGGACCCTTTCAAGCTGTTCATTTGACTTGAACTGCTTGAATTTCAATAAAAAATGGAAAAATTGGGTCTAAATAACTTGAGAACAAACTGCTTGATATTCTGTTATCTAAAATGAGTTCCTAGTTATTTATGAATCTGCATACAGACCACTTATGAGTCATTCCTGATGACCTGAATTAAGAGTAAAAAATAGCATCTAACTAATATTCAGTCATTAGTTCCCTGTTGTGGCAGTATATACATTGGTGCATTACCAACAAAGCTCTCTGTTTTATTGGTCACAGTGTCTCAGCATGTTGTACATGTTATTGCAATCCCTGATATTTGTTGTTCTACACATTTTATGTCAGGCGTCAGACGTCTGACTCATTTTTAATCTGTTAGGAATAAACAGTAGAGCTCCTGTGACTGAACAGACAGAGAAAAGAGCACCACCTACAGAAAGTTACACTTTAACATCATCATGCACCCAAAATACTGCTGGCTGCATTATTTAAAGCTGTAGAGAAGACCAGGAGGAGGAGAAAGGGACATTTCTTCACAGATTTTGCTCTGCAACATCCCAGTCATTTCATAAGTCAGTCCTCTTAATAAAGTCTAACTTCTGCTGCAGTTTCACTCGAGTCACCTGGAAAAAAATCGTTCATAGCATACAGTTTGTAATATCTAATGTTCTACTATTATTGACGAAAATAAACCCCAGAGAGGTGAAAGTTAACACCCAGGCAGGTCTTTTTATAGTGCTGGTAATATTTAATGTTTTACTATTTCACACTAAGAGGATATTAATTGCAATCACTGATATGTCAACTGCTGAGAAATTGATTCAACCACCATAGTCTAGACGGATTTCAGAATAAAGGCCTCCTATAAGAAGTGAGGAGCATTTATGGGTACAAGTCAGGAACCGGCCTACCTTACATATCTCAAGGGTGCTGAGTCCCAAAAAAATGGTTCCCAAGCGAAATTTTGAGTTTTTGACCTTCTAAATTGTATCAAATGGCCACCAAATTGCCCATCTTGCACAGTGATTGGACCATTTCCCCTTAGTTTTTTTGTAAGTAGGCAATCAAAGATGAGGAAATTAAGTTTCTGGATCTATAGTCTAGAGTCAGAGCAAGGATATAGTGGAGGCTCAGTGTCTTTTTTTATGTATATATATATGCAAAATACCAACTGGAACATTTAAAAGTGATATTGATTGAATATTTATGTCGGCCTTAAAAAATGACACAAATAATGCTTAATTTCACCTTAAAAGTTGGTATTTTGCATATATAAAACAAGGATATAGTGGAGTCTCAGTGTCTTTTTTACGTATATATATATATATATATATATATACACACACACATAAAAAAGACACTGAGCCTCCACTATATTCTTGCTCTGACCCTAGACTATAGATCCAGAAACTTAATTTCCTCATCTTTGATTGCCTACTTACAAAAAAACTAAGGGGAAATGGTCCAACGACCAACGGCCGCCATATTGATATGCAAATGAGAAGGTCAAAAACTCAAAATTTCGCTTGGGAACCATTTTTTTTTATTCAGCACCCTTGGAATAAGTAAAGTAGGCCGGTTCCTGACTTGTACCCATAAATGCTCCTCACTTTCACATTTTGGACAATTCCGTCTAGACTACCATATGCAGATGTGATTGAACAGAATTGTGATCCAACCTTTGGGACGAGTTAGAGAGTGAACTGTGTGTTTGAAGACATTCCTCCAGCGATAGATATAAAACATGCAATGTTTCCATACGCTAAGAACACAGACACAGAGCAGAACAATGAGGCGCTGCTGCTGAATGATATCATGTTGAGAGCCACTACATGGTGTGTCATTGCTGAAGCGCTTGTGCCATTTTTTAAAGCTTTTTTCCTTTTTTTCTGAAGGCTTTTGTTCTGCTGCTATCCTGCTGTTAAACCTCCTCACCGTGTCGTCAACATTATGAGTGGTTCTGGGTAAAATATAGTCAGTTATTGCATATGAAACCAAATTCTCTTTCTCCTTATTTGAAGTATCTTGGGAAAGCAGCACAGCTCATTGAGGGCTAAAACAAGGAGAGGGAAGAGAGGCATGAGGATTAGATAAAGTCTGGCACATACTGAGACGATAATAAGCAAGTGAGGGGAAAGAGAGGGAGACGGAGAGAGGGAGAGAGACACAAACAGATGAAAACAGAGAGGGGGTGGTTATAAAATGATTAAGGGGCATGCTATATAGAATTTCATGATTTGAAAAACACAAACAGGTCTGTCAGATGGCTCTGCCTCACCATCTGTTCTCCGCTGCCAAAATGTACAGCAGGGAAAGATTTGTGACGCTTCACCGTTTTAAACGTAAATAGCTCTCTGATCCAACATTACTGGAATAATAGTTAGGCCTCATGAAGTTAGTTAGCTCCTATTTCTACTCAAATGCACATATAAATGTGTATTAATATGAGGTAGGATCTGTTTCCTTACATCATACATGTATATTCTTCACCATACAGTCTCCTATAAATCAGCTATTCTCAATAGACCCCAATTGGGGTCGCGAGATGATTTCTGGGGGTCGCCAAATCATTTTGGAAGTCAGCTCTGTCTCCACTGTGTTAAAGTGTTCATGTGTTAATGTGTTTTAGTCTTTTTGGTCATTTAATGTCTTTTTTTGGTCATTTAATGTCTTTTCTGGTCATTTTGTTTCCTTTTTTTGGTCATTTTGTGTCTTTTTTGGTCAATTTGTGTCTTTTTTTGGTCATTTTGTGTCTTTTTTGGTCATTTTGTGTCTTTTCTGGTCATTTTCTGGCTTTTTTCTGTAATTTTATGTCTTTTTTGATCATTTTGTGGTCAATTTGTGTCTTTTTTGGTCATTTTCGTTTTGTTTTTTGGTCATTTTGTTTCTTTTTTTAAATCATTTTGGAAGTCAGCTCTGTCTCCACTGTGTTAAAGTGTGCATGTGTTAATGTGTTTTTGTCTTTTTGGTCACTTAATGTCTTTTTTGGGGTCATTTAATGTCTTTTCTGGTCATTTTGTGTCTTTTTTTTTTTGTCATTTTGTGTCTTTTTTGTGTCATTTTGTGGTCAATTTGATTCTTTTTTGGGTAATTTTGTGTCTTTTCTGACAAATCCCAAAGTATCAAGTTATTACTTTCCAAGGAGTCTCTGGCTTGAAGCTGACTGTTACACACTCAGGAGGTCAGAATGAACTGTCAAAATAAACTGATAGCAAAGGACTCAGATTAAAAGTCACAATAAAATATAAAAAACTATATATAAATGCACAGACAGAGAGATGTTTTAGTTGTTGTCTGCTTCATTATTTGTCCAAAATTCGTCGTATCAACTGAGTTTGTCTGATCTGAACTGTGAGATTGTGTTCAGTGAGACAACATGCATGTTAAATTGGTGGTCGTGACTCAAAAAGGTTGAGAACTACTGCTATAAATGATGTTGAAGGCTTGGCAGGTAGCTGTTATCATACACCACAGAAGAAGAGTTACCATGCTGTAAATACTCAGCTGGTATTTTTGCCTCATGGAGCCTCCGGCCCCTTCCTGTCCGGAGCCTGAGAGTCTGGACACACAGACGAAGGGCCAAAGTGCTCCTGCATGGCGCTAATGCTGCATGGACACACACACAAACACACACACACACACACACAGACATTCTTGTTCTTCTATCTTTGTGAGGACCCTCATTGGAACAGTGAATTCCCTTGCAAGGTTATAATAGTTTTAGATTTTTCATCAGTTTTAGTTTTAATTTTGTTGTGAATTTTTGTTTTCAAATTCTGTTAGTTTTAATTAGTTTTTAGAGTGAGTTTGCTAGTTTTAGTTTAGTTTTTATTAGTTGTAATGTTAGTTTTTGTTTTCTGTAATGGGGTATTTGTTGGGTGGGAGATTAAAATAAGTCAGTAAATTTTGCCTTTATTTCCTTTGTCTGATCCATCTTCATTATGTATGAAAAAACTTTACAAAGACGAAAACGAAGGACATTTTCACTCTAATTTATTTAGTTTTGTAACCACACAATACAGTTTCAGTTAATTGTCATTATCATGTAACCTTTAACCCTTAAAACAAAGTCTGAAATCTCAAAAAAAGCCTTAAAAGAAGTGAGGACTGGACGAAATGTCCTCACTTTGCAAAAATGTCCTCACTCTGTTGGTAAAAAACGTGTTCTGGTCCTCACTATGTAGGAAGTACAAGAACACACACACACACACACACATGCACACACACACACACGTATACACACATGCATACACACTTAAAGAGGGACATTTCTTTTGCAGAACCCCCATAGTGCATATAAAGTGCACTTGGTTTGATCACATGTTCAGTACAAGGGGAGAACCCGATATTGCATCACAGTATAATTTAAAAACTATTGATTTTTTTAACTTTTCATAAGAGGAAGGTGCATTATAGTAACATGATGCTAGCTCATCTCTGCATTATGATAAATGGCCGTGCATAACTCCTCAATCATTGGAGCTTCTGCTTACTCTTAATGTGCTCCGCTTCAAACGCAATTACCTGTAAATGTGTTTATTTAAGGCTCTACATGTATCGTTTCAACGTGAATGAATTATGATCATAGTCATTGTGATCCATCATTTTGAAACCAGGGACCGTGAAGGGGACTCTCTACTCATTGTTTGACATTAGGTCCACTCAACACAAAACAGCAAAAAAAGGCACAGTGGTTTCAGATTTACTGAATGAAAAGCTGACTGAAATATTCCAGATATCTTTATTATTGTCAGTAAATACATACAGAAATACTTTAAGTTATTGCTATGGAGCAATGTTGACTTAGTCCCTGTTGTGTCCCTGTTTTGTTTGTATTATGCACAAGCTGGAGCATGCACATACACGGATATAAACAAATAGAAATACATTATTCAGATATGCGCAGATATTGCTCTCGGAACAGAAACAAACAACATTGGTCTTATTGCAGTAATAAAGTAGGATAAAGCCTGACTAATGCTACACGGCGGTTATTTTTACCTCATGATCCCATGCTGGAAGCAGCACCTTGCACAAAATGGCGGGTTTCAAAGACAAATCATGCTTTGGTATAAGATTATTTTAGGTACATTATTAAAATATTGTGTTTTTAATGTTATTGTATATTTTGCAAGCAGTTTAAAAGCCTTATAATTGCAGTACAAAATAATGAAACAGTATAGATAATGTTGATTTATAGAAGTATACTTCTGGTATACATTTGAAACCGACTGAGGGTTTAACACTTAATCTGTATCTGTTGAAAAGACAAAATATCTGGTAACACTTTACAATAACCCTTATTTATAAATGGTAAACAGATAGTTTATTAATGTTTAATCAGCATTTATAAACTGTATATAGACCATTTAGAATGGTAAATACATAATTTATTAATGTTTAACTAACTACATCATTCATAAATGACAAATAGATGGTATATTAATGTAAGTTTATAGTTACTTTACTATTAAGAAACCAATATATTATAATTAATAGTTTATCAATTGTTTCAGTTACACTCATTTTAACATTTTTAACACCATTTTAAGTATGTTTGAAATTGGTTGAAAACATTTAAAGATTAAATATGTATAGCACTTTGTTAATGGTTAATAATTGGTTTATAAACCATCTATAAACATTATTTAGTTGGTTATTGTAAAGTGTTACCAAATATCTTGATCCAAATGTTTAAAGTATATCGATTATGTCCAAATGTGCCAAAATACCAAAATAGGCAGTGAAGAAGAAGACTACTACACTGTAAAAAATGTTTGTAGAAATAACAGTAAAACACTGTCAAATACATCAGAAATAGGGCGTAAAATGAAAAATTGTATATCACCGTATTAGACACTTTAAATTACCGTAAATCAAAGAATAGCACAAAACTTTTACTTTTACTGTCATAAACTGGAAGAAACACACAGTTTTGCTGTAAAAATATAACATTTTCATGCAAAATGTATGGAGAAATACCATGATGTGTGAATGAATGACACAATAACCCTAAAAATAACAGGATTATTCAGTCTAAATGACATTTTTGCTGATATTTACATTTAAATTTAGAATAGAAAACCCACTCACTGTAATTTTTACGGTGAGGTTCTGGCAACCACAGCTGCCGGTATTTTTCCGTAAATTAAACAGATTTTTTTTTACAGTATAGCCAGCCAAGATGGATATAAACAATGCACCATTTACAATATTTAAAGAATTAACTTTGCAAATGTTTTATTAGAAAGGAAGTGCACATTTGTTAGACCTCCAGGATACACACAGAAACACTGAATCCAGACATAACTTTCAATTGTTTACAAGAAAACTCCTGAAGGCAACTTTAACAGACGGCGAGACATCTGTGTGTCCCATCCTGTCAGCTGGTTCTGCTCTGTTTAGACTCTCAGAGTATTTGATGGTTAAAACTCTTCTGGAGTGTCCCATCAGTGCCTTTATATCCCATATATTTCCTGAAAAAACAACAACAACAAAAAAGGAAATAACCATAGGGACATTAGATTAAATATATATATATTCCTCTGTAAAAATTAATTATAATAGGAAATTGCATTCTAAGCAGCACTGCAGAGCACAAAAATGGAAATACACAATCAGGTTATGAGTGTTAAAGAAAAAGGCTCTTACTCAGCAGTATTAGTTTATAAGAAGTTATAATGGGTGGTATAAAAAAAAAAGAGGAAGGGGAATGACTGGCCATCATATTACAGGAGCTGTTTTACCTTCATAGTCCTCCTGGATGATTACAACAGCAGCACAGTGGGAGGTGAAATAAAGCTGTACGGCTGGCGCTATAGCTAGCATCAGATGACTTAATCAGGCCATAAAGAAGGCCTCACTTACAGATGCTGTGTTGCCCCTGTGCTCCGCATTTCATCAGCCCCAGGGAAGGGTGAAATATGCTTCCTCTGAAGGTAATGTGCCCTATCTCTGTCCAAGCGGTGACAAATTTATCGCCCCCTCGACTATTTACAATCCATCCGAGCCGTGATGATCTGGCTTGTGTTATTTAAGCTGCAGAGGAACAGCCATGTTGATAATACTGCTGTTGTGAGGTGCCAACAAAGGGGCACAGCAGCGAAAAAACGAGGGGGAAAAGTAAAAATATATTTGTTTCACATGTGAGGTTTTGTAGTCCCAACATGAGCCACCTTAGCTGCTTTTTACCATGACACGATTAAAGCAGACCAAAAATGGCATGCATTTAAAGAGATGCATTCAAAGAAGTACTGCAGCTTGACTCATAAAAGGAGATGTATTCCAGTCAGTATACCTTATATCAAAGAACTCAGGTGGGGATTATCTCGTGTTTCTACCACATTGTCATGGTCGCACAGAGCCAAATTCTGCCATGGCAACAATGCAGATATGTAACCACAGAACAATGTATAAATCTTTTCTACTTGGCAGTACTCGCAAATTAATTGAAAGTAAAATAAATCTGATCTTCTTTCATCCATTTCTCCTGTTTCCAGAACCTCTTCTAGGAAAAACAACGGTAACACTTTACAATAACCATCTAAGTGATAGTTATTACCATAAAGTGGTTTATAAACCAGTTATTATTAACCATTTACAAAATTCTATACATATTTAATCTTTAAATGTTTTCAAGCAATTTCTTAAAGGTATATGAATCATTTTGAAATCATTTACATACTTAATATGGTGTTAAAAATGTTATAATGAGTGTAAAGCTATTAATAAACTAATAATTATGTTTGTTTATGGTAAAGTAATCTATTTGGCATTTATAAATTATAGTTCAACATTATTACATTTTCTATTCACCATTCTAAATGGCCTATATACGGTTTATAAATGATGATTAAACATTAATAAACTATCTGTTTACCATTTATAAATGATGGTTATTGTAAAGTGTTACCAAAACAACTAATTATTAATGGCACAATTGATCGCTGACGGTCAACACTTTTGTATTATCACCAACAAACCAAGGTTATTATAGTTACCACAACTAACGAAATAACGAAAACTAGGATTGAAAAGACATTTTTGTCAACTGAAACGAAAATAAAAACGATAACTAACTGAAACTGTATTTTGTGGTTACTAAAGTAACATATATTATTATCGTCTTTGTCAACTTTTTTCATGTATAAACCTTTTTGGTTGATACGAAATCTATTTCATCCATCTGGTTTTATGAGTTAATAAACTTGGGGCTAAGGTGGATAAGGCAAAGGAAATAAAGGCAACATTTTTTGTGACCTTTCTGAATCTCGCACCCAACAAATACCCCATTACAAAAAAACTAAAACTAATAAAAACCGAACTTAAACTAAGCATTTTTTGGAAAAAAACGTATTAAAACTAGCAAACTCACTCAAAATAATTGAAACTAACTGAATTTGAAACAGAAATTCACAACAAAATTAAAACTAAAACTAATGAAAAATCCAAAACTATTAATGGTAAATGCACTGCAAAAAAGCCAACTTGTATTTTTTGGCCTAAAACAGTGATTTAAGTTGGTAAAACTTGGAAATATAAATTACTGACATTTAGGGCAATAATGTAAGTTAGCACAACAAAGGAAGCCAGTTGCGACCACAATGTTGAGTTAGCATTCATACGCTAATGGCTACTCTTGTAGCTGTAACAAGTAGCACCGCTAGCATCAGTTTGCCGCTAGCATCAGTTAGCCGCTAGCACCAGTTAGCCGCTAGCATCAGTTAGCCGCTAGCTTTCGCTATTGAATTTCACCGCTTTCCAGCATTTCCCAACAAAGAAATAAGAGTTATCAGAACTATTGTCCCTTGTTGTGAACCCCAACTTAAAGATATAAGTAACAACAACTCACCAACTTGTTTTTGAGCAGACAACTGGCTTCCTTTGTTGTGCTAACTTACATTATTGCCCTAAATGTCAATAATTTATATTTCCAAGTTTTACCAACTCAAATCACTGTTTTAGGCCAAAAAATACAAGTTGGCTTTTTTGCAGTGCAGCCACACACTGTACAAGTTACTGACAGGGCCCAGGCTGCTTCACTGTTACTATGGATATTAACAAAGCCAATCTGAAGAAAGTTACTATGTCCCTTTTTCTTTGTTTACTTAATGAGAATTGTTAGCGGTAGCCTGATATTGAGATCTGAGATCTTCTTCCACCACTGCTTCTCTGCATGTCTTTAAAGACTATTTCAAGTGCTAACTATGTGACTACCTTGTTTAAATAGACCAAGTTTCTAGAAAGCAATTACAACGAAACCAAAGGCCGGCGATATTTCTTTCAAACACAACAAGAATTTCTATCAGAAAGCTCATTAGCTACACATGTTTAATGAACCTAATTAAGCACATTCCAAACTGCTATTCACAACAGTATTAAAATATTGATTTACTAATGCGTCCAAGATGTATACATTCACAATCAATAAGAGCTCATTTGTACTTTCTAAATTATGAATGATCTGTGTCGGCTACAATGAATAGCTGAAAAACATAGAATGAAACACATTTTATAAGATCAAACTGTTACATTTAAGTGTTCAATCTGCCTTATTATACGAATGTGCCCCAAAAAAAAAAAATATGTAGGACATTTGACTCATTTATATATTGGGACATATCAAATCAAGTTCTACATACACACACATCACATCCTTTGTGAACCATCCAACAAATTATTCACCTCAGCTAATGTGCAGACTCATCACTAAATATGCTTCTCTGTGCTCAACCGCTCCAGTTTGCATGTTAGTGCAACACAACCTGCTGGACCGTCGCTGAGGGGGCTAAATGGGTATTTGAGCAATTCTACTGTACATTTAACATGAACACCCTGCTGTGAGATGCTATAATTACAGCACCCCCCTGGACACACACACACACACACTCACACACATACAGAAAGCGATATTACTCCCCTAACAATTTGTGGTGGTAACCTGGTTTTTATATGGTACGGCAAAAATAGTGCACATAGGGAGTGATTTTGGACAATAACTAGACAGCTGAGATCTGCACTGCAAAAAAGCCAACTTGTATTTTTTGGCCTTAAACAGTGATTTAAGTTGGTAAAACTTGGAAATATAAATTATTGACATTTAGGGCAATAATGTAAGTTAGCACAACAAAGGAAGTCAGTTGTCTGCTCAAAAACAAGTTGGTGAGTTGTTGTTACTTATATCTTTAAGTTGGGGTTCACAACAAGGGACAATAGTTCTGATAACTCTTATTTCTTTGTTGGGAAATGCGGGAAAGCGGTGAAATTCAATAGCGAAAGCTAGCGGCTAACTGATGCTAGCGGCTAACTGGTGCTAGCGGCTAACTGATGCTAGCGTCTAATTGGTGCTAGCGGCTAACTGATGCTAGCGGCTAACTGATGCTAGCGGTGCTGCTTGTTACAGCTACAAGAGTAGCCATTAGCGTATCAATGCTAACTCAAAATTGTGGTCACAACATTAGCTGACATTTCATAGCGGCGTTACAATCGTGCCAATTCAGCACACTGCAGAAGTTAGCAGAAGTAAGGATTAAAAGTTATTACAATGTAAAATTGTAAGTTAGTACAACTTACAGTTGAGTTGACAAAAATCTGAATTCAGAGTTGAGCAAACTCAAAAACAAAACTTAAAATATTTAGTTTAATTGTCCAACTTAAAATTTTATCGAAGTTTGTTGCCTTGAAATTTTGAGTTCACCCAACTTTTCTTTTTTTGCAGTGTTTTTTTGCAGTGTGTAGCATATGCTTGGGGAGTGATGATGTCACAGCCTACTCACCAAATACCAGCTTTCTACATCTGTTCCCCTCTGGCTGATTGAACTGCTCATGAGATCAATTTAATCAGAGAGTATCGAGTACTTTACATCAGTGACGAGAAGAATGTCTTGTTTCAGGACACCAGACACCAACCTTTATCAAGTATGGGACCCTACAGAGACAACGGAGACTGTTTAACTTCCCCTCGATGGCTCTTTGTTTCTGTTACTGTGGAAGTTGTCATCAGATCACTATTTGCTCTGCAGTTTAAACTACTCCCATATCTTCAAAGCTGTCTTATCTAAAACCCCTCATTCTTTCACTGTAACGGGATGCCAGCTGGATATCTGCCATGGGGTCATATTGTTAGGCTCGAATGTGAGAACATTGCAGTGTTAGCACAACTAGAAGCAATGATATTCTACATCTAAAGGGCAATATGGCTCTGATGGAGAGCCCATGCCTTTATGGTATAGGACAGTTAGTCATCGGGAGTAACAAGGATATCTCACTGCTGATGCTGGGAACTAGACCAACCATGTCATTTCAGAAATGACAAGATAAAATGAAAGCTTACATGTTCCTAAATATCTGTCTTACATATTGTGAAATAGTTTTTAATCGCTAAACTAAAACTAACACAAAAACTAATAAAAACTAAACTTAAACTAACCATTTTTTGGAAAAAAAGGTATTAGAACTAGCAAACTCACTCTAAAAAATAATTGAAACTAACTGAATTTGAAACAGAAATTCACAACAAAATTAAAACTAAAACTATTAATGGTAAATGCACTGCAAAAAAAGCCAACTTGTATTTTTTGGCCTAAAACAGTGATTTAAGTTGGTAAAACTTGGAAATATAAATTATTGACATTAAGGGCAATAATGTAAGTTAGCACAACAAAGGAAGCCAGTTGTCTGCTCAAAAACAAGTTGGTGAGTTGTTGTTACTTATATCTTTAAGTTGGGGTTCACAACAAGGGACAATAGTTCTGATAACTCTGATGCTAGCGGCTAACTGATGCTAGCGGCTAAGTGAAGTTAGCGGCTAACTGATGCTAGCGGCGCTGCTTGTTACAGCTACAAGAGTAGCCATTAGCGTATCAATGCTAACTCAAAATTGTGGTCGCAACATTAGCTGACATTTCATAGCGGCGTTACAATCGTGCCAGAGAAATTCAGAGTTGAGCAAACTCAAAAACAAAACGTAAAATATTTAGTTTAATTGTCCAACTTAACATTTTATCGAAGTTTGTTGCCTTGAAATTTTGAGTTCACCCAACTTTTCTTTTTTTGCATTGTAGGTAAGATACAAATAGAGGAGACAACACACACACAACACAACACAAACCAGACCCAGACAGGTTGTAACTATGCAACCTACTGTGTACATGCTGGCTGTGTACACCATGTTCACACGCTGTAGATTACTTTTCCTCCACTGAAATGTACTGTGCAGGTGTGATTATCTCTTTAATTATAAGTATCAGAGGACCCATTTCATTGGTCATTACAACTCTTGGTACTTTCCTTTGAGGAGATCCCTGCAGCCATTCACAGCATGCTTCATTATGCGTTCCAACAGCAGCCCTTTAAGTCCTGAGGGACTGAGCCCATTCACAGCTGAAATATTGTAAAACTCATTGCCCCATGTAATTACTGTCCTCATTGTTATTACTTACCATGCCACTTTAAGAATAAGCATTCCACGCACATTTAATCATTTTTGCATTTGTGTGAAACTTATTTCATTGCATTTTTCATTTAATCTTTTTTGAATGGCAGTGTATAAGCAGACTGTGTCACATGACTTGCTAATTGGACTGTGATATCTACACCAAATGACTGCACAGCCCACAGACCTGTCTCTGGAATATTTTACGATTGAGGGTTTGATTCTGACATCTTGTATAGATCTAAACTGACTGAATGTAAACCGTTGCTATAAGCCTGCACTGCAAAAAAAAGAGAAGTTGGGTGAACTAAAAATTTCAAGGCAACAAACTTCGATAAAATTTTAAGTTGGACAATTAAACTAAATATTTTAAGTTTTGTTTTTGAGTTTGCTCAACTCTGAATTCAGATTTTTGTCAACTCAACTGTAAGTTGTACTAACTTATAATTTTACATTGTAATAACTTTTAATCCTTACTTCTGCTAACTTCTGCAATGTGCTGAATTGGCACGATTGTAACGCCGCTATGAAATGTCAGCTAATGTTGCGACCACAATTTTGAGTTAGCATTGATACGCTAATGGCTACTCTTGTAGCTGTAACAAGCAGCGCTGCTAGCATCAGTTAGCCGCTAGCATCAGTTAGCCGCTAGCTTTCGCTAATGACCGAATTTCACCGCTTTCCCGCATTTCACAACAAAGAAATAAGAGTTATCAGAACTATTGTCCCTTGTTGTGAACCCCAACTTAAAGATATAAGTAACAACAACTCACCAACTTGTTTTTGAGCAGACAACTGGCTACCTTTGTTGTGCTAACTTACATTATTGCCCTAAATGCCAATAATTTATCAGTTTTATCAACTTAAATCACTGTTTTAGGTCAAAAAATACAAGTTGGCTTTTATGCAGTGTACTGTAAGTGGGATAGGTTAGGGGACTGAGAAAAAAATTAACATTCTTACCCAAACATGTTCCCTACCTGGCAGTTGAAAGGTGACACAGTCTTAATCACATCCTAAAGCATAGAGAAGGTGTCTGCAGCATGGCACACTGGATGTCACCAGATCTGTTAAGAACAAGAGTAGTTACTGATTCATTTCTTTTGGACAATGTAAGATCTACATCTGCCTTGTTTGCACTTTTTGTCTTCATTCTAACGACAGTGATTGAAAACTAATTCAAAATATTTGACACAGGAATTCTGTTGGGTTTTTGGAAACAATATATCAATTTGATATCTAAAGTTTGATCGGTGACAAGCGTTGAATGCAGTCAAACCTACCCTTTGTCTGAAGCATTTTATGGTAACATTGATAAGCTGGTGGACATGATGGATGTCCAACTTATATTTCATTTTTTAGAATAAACATATCTTGCTTTTTGTGGTTATTGTGGGCATTCAGTTAATGCACAATATGGCACAGTAATGACCTCATGTTGATTCAAGTCCAAGTCCCTTACAACTTATTGATTGGATTTACAGTAAAGGTTTTATACAAAGGAAAAGTACTGTCACATTTCTGAACACATCCAGTCAACGATGCTGTTTGTTACCACTTCAGCTCTCTGTTTTTGAAATATCATTCCATATATTAAAATATTTTGGGTGCATGAGGGGCTGTTGGCTTCCCATCAACCACCCTAGAGACCAGGAGTTTGATTTGCGATGGCGGTACCTCCAGTTCCAACAAACACAACTGGCCATTTCATTGGGTGTGAAGCCACGGAGGGTTCCTGACCTTGTCACTGCACTAGCCAATTCTGCAGGTTTGTTGTGGTGTGAGAAGTGTGGAAAGGGGGGCAGTGTGAAACTCTCATGTGTCATATGCTCCCAATGAGTTCTCATTGGCAGGTAAAAAAAGGAACAGCTCGATACCTTGTGTGACGGACGAAGTGCATTGCTTTCTACACCTCAACAGCAGAGTTAGCGCAATGCAAAAAAGCCAGTTTGTATTTTTTGGCCTAAAACAGTGATTTAATTTGGTAAAACTTGGAAATATAAATTACTGACATTTAGGGCAATTTAGGGCCTTTTGTCTGTGTGCCAAATATAAAATACTGTTCACTCTTTCAAGATGTGATATATTGTCTTATAAGTTATTGTTTGTGTGTAAGGCTACTTGTTATTCTTCAAACGTATTTTGTTCATTGTAAGTTAGCACAACAAAGGAAGCCAGTTGTCTGCTCAAAAACAAGTTGGTGAGTTGTTGTTACTTATATCTTTAAGTTGGGGTTCACAACAAGGAACAATAGTTCTGCTAACTCTTATTTCTTTGTTGGGAAATTCGGTCATTAGCGAAAGCTAGCGGCTAACTGATGCTAGCGGCTAACTGATGCTAGCGGCGCTGCTTGTTACAGCTACAAGAGTAGCCATTAGCGTATCAATGCTAACTCAAAATTCTGGTCACAACATTAGCTGACATTTCATAGCGGCGTTACAACTGGCCAGAGAAATTCAGAGTTGAGCAAACTCAAAAACCAAACTTAAAATATTTAGTTTAATTGTCCAACTTAAAATTTTATCGAAGTTTGTTGCCTTGAAATTTTGAGTTCACCCAACTTTTCTTTTTTTTGCAGTGCACTGTTGTTGGCTTTGCAGTAGAAAGTAAATTGTGCATTCTAGATTGGGGAAAAAGTGAGCTAAAAAACACTGACAGCATTACCTCCAGCGGGTTGAGTGCCAATCACATTTTCCTTCCTTTGCACAGCAGGCCCAACATGATAGACACAAGGATAGCCAACATGTTCCACTGAGCACACACGCCCGTCAAACTGCCACAAGAATAAAATAAATAAATAGATGTAAAAATCAATGGCTGGACTTAGTAGAATGTGCCAGTGTTTTAACATCCCCTGTTGGTTTGTCAGCCTCTGGTTCCCAACATCCTTCGCCTCTTCCCCGTGTCAATACGATTCCCTTCCACTTGTCCTGCTCGCCAACTTCTCTCAGCAGTGGCTTAGAAATTATGATTGCTTATTGTACTGTGACTTTCCCAGCCACTGCCTCTCAGTCACCTACACACACAGTTTACCTCGTCTATTGTAGCCTCAGGTCCCTTGCCTCCCTCTCTCTCTCCATCTACACCCCCCAATTCTCTGCTTCGTCTTGCTCTTCCTCTCCATCCTCCACTCACTTCAGTGCCTTTGTGATCGGAGTGACAGGCTTTACAATATGTCGCTGCGGATCTACCTCACCTTTAATATTTCAATAAAATGCCAATGCAGGGTGGTGTAGGACCCTGGGGAATGACTGGCGGAAGCCTGTTCTGTTTTTCTCTCCCTCCCTGGGTCTCATTCTCTCTCATCTACCCTTTTCAGTCAAGACAAAAGGCTAAACAAACAGCCACAACCAGTAATTATCTTAGACAATATAGAGCAGAGATAGATCCGTGTTCAGCCATGGACCAGGACAAAAAGTCAGTAGAGCCAGTCATCTGGATGGTTGTTGAGAAAGCTAATAAAGAAAGGTATGGACAAAATATATATATAGATGTTTAGCAAAAATTAAACAAACAATATAAGGACCTTTTGAGAACCATTTTTCTGTTGAGAATTATGTGAAGAAGCCTATAATTTGGGGTGATTAATTTGAAATAGGGATGTCAAAGTTAATGCCATAAAGTGTTCACAAACATTTAGATAGATAGATAGATAGATAGATAGATAGATAGATAGATAGATAGATAGATAGATAGATAGATAGATAGATAGATAGATAGACTTTATTTATCCCAAGCTGGGAAATTACAGTGTAGCAGCAGCATTACACACAGAGACAATGGCAATTAAATAAAAAGAACAACCTAGGCATACTTCAAGCAATAAAATATAAAAATACAATAAAATATAAAGTGTCTAAAGAAGGAGTATGTATTTATTTTTACTTATTTGTTTTAATGTCCTGAAGCATTTCCACAGGTTGTGTTATGATGACTCTTTGCCCAAAGTAAGATGGCAGCATGCAAGCAAGAAAATAAAAAGGTATCTGTCAACATGACCGAAGTAATTCTCAGTTACTATCACGGGGAACTAAGTTGCCATCAGAGTATACCTAGTCTTAAATGCTGTTTGCTAGCCAAGCACACAGCTAATCAGAGGTGTGGACTCGAGTCACATGACTTGGACTCGAGTCTGACTCGAGTCATGAATTGGATGACTTCATACTCGACTTGACAGAATGTAAAGAGACTTGCGACTTGGACTTTAACGTCAATGACTCGTGACTTCACTTGGACTTGAGGCTTTTGACTTGAGAAGACTTGCTACTTTCCCCCATACCCAAAGATTTAAAAAAGTTGTTATTAAGGCTCTGCATCTTTCATTATGTGTGAGCTGCAATATGCAATATGGCCTCATTGGTATGGAAGTACTAAGTTAGCACTTTTGAACAAATAATTTCAGTTGCACTTGTTTTTTCAGATGTATTTAAAATTAAGAATATTCTTTCAAAATATGAGTTAAATGTTAAAAATGACTGGTTAATAGTGCAATTAGGAAGTGCAATGCCAGCACTATTTTTTCTGCAATTTCAACTGCACTTGTTTTAATAAATAAAAACAGATTTTAAAAGCAGACATGATCTGTGTAAATATATTATTACCCTGTGGTTAAAAGGGCTCAAAAGGACTCGAAACTCAAACTGCTGGACTTGGGGCTTGACTCGGAATTTGAGGGCAAAGACTTGAGACTTACTTGGGACTTGCAAAACAATGACTTAGTCCCACCTCTGCAGCTAATTCCAAACAATGCTGACAGCCCCGAAACATCCAGCTTGCAGCATGTCAGAGAGGAAAACCAGGTCTGAAATCATTTGAGCTCACATCCAACTACTACACTTATAAATTGCCTTCAAGAGCCAAAGATACACAACTTATATGAAGACCAAACATAAGTAACATAGTCTTGACAACTATGGGATATAATGCTAAATTATTTGATACAGATATTCATGTTTCCCAGAGGTTAAATCCTCTCTGGTGACCTGACCTTTCCTCCAGTGCCACCATGAGGTTGACAATTTGGCTTTTCATTGAAATATCAGAGCAACTATTGAAATTAATTTTTATGAAATTTATTACCTCCAGGAGGAGTTAGAAAAACGTTGGTGATCCCTGACTTTTCGTCAAGTGCATCATCAGATTAAAAATTAAAATGAGTCTGATAACAAAACTTAAAACATTCCCACTTTGTGTCTTGTGGTGATTGATAAATGTTGCCATCCTAACACTAAACTAAGATAATGAACATGACAAACAATATCTGCTTATCACTTTTCATGTTTAACCAGGATTTCCCTTTGCGATTGGCCAAAAAAATGCCAGCATAACTGTATTACATCCAACAAAAGTGTATTAATGCAAATGGAAACATAATCAAAATAGCCCCAAGTGCAAAGTCATAATTTGTTTTTAAATGCTCTCAAAAGGCAGCAGTTCAATAGCAGAGCAACCCATTAGCCCAACTTTCACTCCTACTGCCAACAGAAAAAAGCAACAGCCACATTTCACATATCCTTGAATTAATGCCAATTAAACAGCAAAATGAATATTTATCAAGGTCTTATCTGAGGCATCTTTGAGCTAAATGCGGTTAAATCTCCTTGAGTAAACTACTGATAACAGATTATATCTGCAATAGATGGCTGCGCACCGTGACTAAAGAGCATATTTACTTTTTCCATCATTATCTTCCATCAGCATGTCTTATTATTGGGTTACTGTAAAAATCTCTATTTATTTGCTTGACATAGATCTTATTTTTTTTTAATCGAGGATGTCAATTTAAGATTTTAAAAGTTATTACTTGTAGTGGGTGTGCCTGCACAACAAAGGGATGATCCCCGACAGAGATTCCACGTAATAACCACGGAGGAAAAGACCTCCTGTAGAAGGATTCAGAATTATTCCACAGACATCATTAGGACACAATATCCTAACAGAGATCTCCAACATATATATGTTCGTGTGACAGAAACAGACAGAGACAAAGAGAGAGAGAGAGAGAGAAAGCTCCAGTCTCCAATATTAGAACATGGCCTGGGGATAATGGTTAGCACTGGGGCCTTTGAATTCTTAATCCAGAAGACAAGAGGCATGGATTAATCATGGAGGAAATCTATCTTAGCGACAGGTCAAGTATGTTTGATAGGCATTAGCAGGGGGCAGAATGTTAATACGCAAGGTTAAAGAAGCTGCCGATGTGATCACTTTGGCAGACAATGAGACGTTTATAGAATTGGTCCAATGGGCTTTAATGGTGGTGGAGTAAACAACGGCATCTTTAAGTGTTTATTGGGTATTTTGCACTAGAATGAAACAGGAACGTTTGGAAAAAGAAAGAACAGGAATATTAACACAGTGTCTGGGGTGAAGAAAGCAATTCAAGGTGGGCAAAAAGTCAAAACTTCTATTTGCAGAGAGGAAAGGACAGTTTGTTCAGAGTATCTGACAAAGGAGAAGCAAATTACAGATGTTTTCATACCGAAAGAGCCAGTGTCGGACAGAGGGAGTCTATCGGACTAAAAACAGGAACTGTGCTGATTTTACCCTGAAAGTGAAAGGTGTCTGGAGTGTATGAGCAGGTGTCTGGGTACAAGGTCAGAGACAAACAAATACAAAATATTACTGAAGGTCATATTAATATTAGACAGTGAAGAGGACTCAAGGAGTCTACCGTTCAAATTGCCTGCATATATATCCACAGACAATGTATTCTCGTGAACAGGTTCGTATGACTCTTTTCAGATATCTAACATGATAATGCAGTGCAAAAAAAAAAAGAAAAGTTGGGTGAACTCAAAATTTCAAGGCAACAAACTTCGATAAAATTTTAAGTTGGACAATTTAACTAAATATTTTAAGTTTTGTTGTTGAGTCTGCTCAACTCTGAATTCAGATTTTTGTCAACTCAACTGTAAGTTGTACTGACTTATAATTTTACATTGTAATAACTTTTAATCCTTACTTCTGCTAACTTCTGCAATGTGCTGAATTGGCACGATTGTAACGCCGCTATGAAATGTCAGCTAATGTTGCGACCACAATTTTGAGCTGGCATTGATACGCTAATGGCTACTCTTGTAGCTGTAACAAGCAGCGCCGCTGGCATCAGTTAGCCGCTAGCATCAGTTAGCTGCGAGCATCAGTTAGCTGCTAGCATCAGTTAGCCGCTAGCTTTCGCTAATGAATTTCACCGCTTTCCCGCATTTCCCAACAAAGAAATAAGAGTTATCAGAACTATTGTCCCTTGTTGTGAACCCCAACTTAAAGATATAAGTAACAACAACTCACCAACTTGTTTTTGAGCAGACAACTGGCTTCCTTTGTTGTGCTAACTTACGTTATTGCGCTAAATGTCAATAATTTATATTTCCAAGTTTTACCAACTTAAATCACTGTTTTAGGCCAAAAAATAAAAGTTGGCTTTTTTAGAGTGTGGTTTGTCACAGAAGCTGTTTTAAACAGGCTGTGAGGAAAGAACATGTCAAATACTTTTGGTTTTGTGCTGATTAGAAAATCTTTGCATCCAAAAAGACTAAACTAAGATGTTGAACATCGTGACCATTATAGTTATCATCCTTGTGTTACCATTGTCACTGTAAACATGCTAGCTCAAAGCATAGCAATGCAAAGTGAAACATAATCAAAGTGCAAAGGGATGATTTGTTTTAAATGGACTCTAGGCAAGTAGCAGCAGTTGAAAAATGATTAGGTTTAAAATAACTCCTCCCATACAGAACTACTGGACCCAGTTACATCAATGACAAAATACCAAAAACCTACAAAATAGGTGAACAAGATTTCAGTGGGATACAAACACCAGTTGGGTCAAAGCCCTGGGTTTGTGCCATCTGCCTCAACTTAATGTGTCTGCAGCCAGCAGCCACATGAACTGACACAATTCCCAAGAAATAACAATGAACTGTCCATGAGAACAGCTTGTCACAGGAAATAGCCCATGCATGTAATCCAGTGTTTGTCATCCTGCAATTTTATGTCATTGTTTACTGTTCACTCTCCATAAGCTGTATCCCAGTTGTAGTAAGACACTGCTTAGGCAAACACAACATTTCCTGCTGCTGCTAGTTCAAATGAAAAGCATTCAACTGCCAAAACATGGCATGGCTTTTTTTGTGAAGCAATCACATGAAACACAATGTATTGGTAAGATTGTAGTTGGTCATTCCATGATGGAAAAAGGTAGATCATTGACTGACCTCTATGTCATGAAATTGTTTGGCTGCACTGTAAAAAAAACATTTGATGCAATTTTGTTGTTTCTGACAATGTAGCTGCTCAACAAGTGTTTGCTCGGTTGGTAGAGCGGTCACCCACTGATGGGAATCCTGTGGTTTAATACCCGACCATGGCAGCTACACTGCAAAAAAGCCAACTTGTATTTTTTGGCCTAAAACAGTGATTTAAGTTGGTAAAACTTGGAAATATAAATTATTGACATTAAGGGCAATAATGTAAGTTAGCACAACAAAGGAAGCCAGTTGTCTGCTCAAAAACAAGTTGGTGAGTTGTTGTTACTTATATCTTTAAGTTGGGGTTCACAACAAGGGACAATAGTTCTGATAACTCTTATTTCTTTGTTGGGAAATGCGGGAAAGCGGTGAAATTCGGTCATTAGCGAAAGCTAGCGGCTAACTGATGCTAGCGGCGCTGCTTGTTACAGCTACAAGAATAGCCATTAGCGTATTAATGCTAACTCAAAATTGTGGTCGCAACATTAGCTGACATTTCATAGCGGCGTTACAATCGTGCCAATTCAGCACATTGCAGAAGTTAGCAGAAGTAAGGATTAAAAGTTATTACAATGTAAAATTATAAGTTAGTACAACTTACAGTTGAGTTGACAAAAATCTGAATTCAGAGTTGAGCAAACTCAAAAACAAAACTTAAAATATTTAGTTTAATTGTCCAACTTAAAATTTTATCACTTTAGCACTTTGGATAAAAGCGCTATATAAATGCAGTCCATTTACCATTTGCTGCTTCATTGTAGTATGAAATTACACTTTTCATCACTAACTACAAACATCACCAAATCATCCAGGACTTAATATACTGGATATAAGACTTGTGGGCGACATATGAAACACAACGTGTTATTTGTTTTTGTCTTTCCCTTGTAATGAAGCAAAAGGGTATTTGGTACCCGCAGTGGTGGAAAGTAACTAAGTACATTTACTCAAGTACTGTACTTAAGTACAATTTTGAGGTACTTGTACCTTACTTGAGTGTTTCTATTTTCTCTAAATGTATACTTCTACTCCACTACATTTTGAGGCAAATATTGTACTTTTTACTCCACTACATTTAAATGCCAGCTTTAGTTACTTTTCAGGTCGAGATTCAACATAAAACAAATGATCAATTTAAGGTGATTAGACTTTTTTTATTTTATCAAATCTTATAACAGTATATTAAGTACTTAAATGAGCCATATCTTTACTAAATTAAAACCCTGCTTACATAAAATCATCAATACAAATAATGTAATAAGATATTTAGAATATATAAAACAATCTGAGTGGGTCCATTCGGCATAACAAGTACTTTTACTTTTGATACTTTAAGTACATTTTGATGCTGACACTTTTGTACTTTTACTTCAGTAATTTTTGAATGCAGGACTTTTACTTGTAGTGGAGTAATTTCATAGTGTTGTATTAGTACTTTTACTTAAGTACGGGATCTGAATACTTCTTCCACCACTGGGTACCTGGCCGTTCAGCTTTACTTACTTATAAAGGTTCATGAATTTTACTGAAGGCTTTATTCATTATCAGCCCCACCAAGGTGCTGTTGGGACCTGTCTACAGACATGCAGTGAGTCTAGAGTCTGAGGATAACTCTGCAGGGAAAGGCGATACCTCTGTCGCCTTTCCTTCAGTTCATTCAGACGTGAGGTTGATCAATGCTCTGGCTCTGTATGGACTGGGACTGGTGTTTCTAGGCGTCACTGCACTGGTTTGTGTAGACTGCCCTCCAGCCCCCCCAACCCCCACCAACCTAATCACACTTCTGAGACTTTTACGAGGTGACTTTTGGTGGAAGTTAAGAGACTCCTGATTCCTGATAATGATATGCTACACCAGCGGTTCCCAGACTTTTTTAGCCGTGCACCTCCTTCTATGTCCCCAACCGGGTTGACGCACCCCCAATCCCCCACACCTTCAAAAAAACAAAATGCAAGGTTTTTTATAGCCATATTAAAGGCGGCATGTTTAATCATGCTTAAATGTCCAGAACACACATATAATAAAATAATCACCACCACAACAATGCGCTCTCTTATTTGAATTAATCTGAAACACAGTTTCAATATAATGCAACAAAGTTATGTGCAAGTTTCCACTTTTCAGAGGAAATGGAAGAAGATAACTTCTTCTACGCTTCATTATAAGATGAAGTGCATTTTGAAATTGACCAAAATACATGTAAAAATGACAGAAAAAGACACAAAACAACCAAAAATAGATGCAAAAATGACCAAAGATGACACAAAATGATCAAAATAGACACAAATTGACCAAACAACCAAAAACTAGATGCAAAAATGAACAAAAAATGACACAAAATTGAATAGCCTGTATTTATTAATTAATTAATAACACGTCTTTATTGTGTGGGGGGGGGGGGAAATGTAATTGTGTAATTATCAGACCGCCATTACATTTTTCATCTCGCGCACCCCCAGGGGTCCACGCACCACACTTTGGGAACCCCTGTGCTACACTGTAAAAAAAACCCTGTTGTTTTTACGGTAAAAACCAGCAGCTGTGGTTGCCAGAAATGTACCGTAATAAATACGGTGCAACTTTTTCTAATATTACGGTAAAATGATATTGTTGATTTCATGTTTAAGATTGCCATTTTATTCCATATTTTACTGTAAAAAAGAAAAAGTTTTTCAATCGAAAGAAACTCTGTTCTGCCATATAATTGACAAGAAAATACTAATACTAATTATAATTATAAATGCCGCATAATACAAAGATTTTAACATTAAATATCACAGTATATTTCTGTTAGAGATATGGTGTTTAGTACATTTAAAAGTGAGAAAAAGTATTTTACAAAAAATAAATGCAAAAATTATAGTGATGGCTTATATATATATTACAATAAATTTTGTTACAAACAAGGTGCCAGTGTATTTTACAGTGGAGTTATGTATTTAAAAAAAAAAAACAGTTTTGGCTGATATATATATTTACAGTGTTTCATTGTTACTGAAACTGAATTAACTCATTTATCATTTTACGGTATTTTACTGTCATGGTTTAGCAGTTTTTCACCGTAAAATCTACAGACATTTTTTACAGTGTGGCTGAATACAGTGTCGAGCAAGATTTTTGTTGTTTCATGACTCATTATGTTTATTATATTATTATACACTACTGGTCAAAAGTTTTAGAACACACCAACTTTTCTAGAATTTAATTGAAAATGATGCAGTTTAATGTCTCAGTGTACTCTGAAATTAATGCACATTTGCAACATTTAAAGTTCTTTATTGAGCATGATAGTGTTTTGAAAGTAAAAAAAAAGATTCAAAATCACATTTTATGTTGGACTAAAGGACTAAAAAAGACACAAAACGACAAAAAAAGACACAAAATGACAAAAAAGACACCAAAAGACACAAAATGACAAAAAAAGACACAAAATGACCAAAAAAAGACACAAAATGACTAAAAAAGACACAAAATGACCAAAAAAAGACACAAAATGACCAAAAAAAGATACCAAAAGACACAAAATGACAAAAAAAAGACACAAAATGACCCAAAAAAGACACAAAATGACTAAAAAAAGACACAAAATGACCAAAAAAAGACACAAAATGACAAAAAAGACACAAAATGACTAAAAAAAGACACAAAATTACCAAAAAAGACACAAAATGACAAAAAAGACACAAAATGACAAAAAAAAGACACAAAATGACAAAAAAAGACACAAAATGACCAAAAAAAGACACAAAATGACAAAAAAAGACTAAAAAAAGACACAAAATGACCAAAAAAAGACACAAAATGACTTACAAAGACATGAAAAGAATTCAAAAATGGACAAAATAGCCCAAGACTCCATAGAGTTAAGTTGTTAACCCATTTCTTGTTCCCTGAAAAAGGCCTACTTGTATAATTCTGAAATATTTACAGTGTTTCATTGTTACTGAAACTGAATTAAGTCATTTATCATTTTACGGTATTTTACTCTCATGGTTTAGCAGTTTTTCACCGTAAAATCTACAGACATTTTTTACAGTGTACCACTCTTTTTACCCTTTTTTGCATCGATCTTCCATCCCCCGTTTTCTTCCACACTCACTCACGGCAATATTGCACTTTCAGGCTTGTCTCAGTGTGACCTCAATGACAAGATAAGCAGCAGCTAGATCACCAGCCACAGTCAGTCAATTGTTCAGTGATCAAGCATCGAGATGACATCATTATACGCTGAAATATTAGCCGAGCCGGGGCTCTATCTGCCCAGTCCCACATTCCTGTCACTTCTCCCTGGCCCCCTTTTTTGCATATTCATTGCCGGTGTGATCTCCTTGACGTGTACCCGGGGGAATCAGAGGGATAACCTCAAGTGTTCATCTGTGCCCGTGTTTATCTGGGCCGCGGTATGGGGGCGGGTGTTAGGGTGCAGAGCGGGCGAGCCGGGGCTCAACTGGGTGTGTGCATACATGATTTATGTGGCTTATACGGAGAAGGGGGGACGACGACCTTCCTTGCAAGCCAAAGCTCCCTCGTTGCATGTTAGAATAATCACAGTAGGCGTGATGGTTCCCTGCAAGAAATGTCATATTACAACATATAAGGTGGGAGATGTATTGCTTTAAAGATTCAATCAGGGTTTCTCTTTTATAGCTCCACTCTTGGGTTTTCATGCCTGGACTTGAAAGTGGTTTTGCATTAAGAAAAGGTTTGCATGACCAAAAAAAAGACACAAAATTACTAAAAAAAAACCACAAAGTGACAGAAAAAAACGAAATTAGGCTACTTAAAAAGACACAAAATTACCCCCAAAAAGACACAAAATGACTGAAAAAACACTAAATTACTTTAAAAAAGGACACAAAATGACAAAAAAGACACAAAATGACCCCAAAAATACACTGAATTACTAAGAAAAGACACAAAATTATTCGAAAAAGACACAAAATTACTTAAAAAAAGACACAAAATTACATTACATAACATTTCCACTTTTTCCAGTAAAAAAACAATACAGCAGATAATAAACGGACCTTCCACACACAACACAGTAAAGTGCCATTCATATAAAACTCACATTAAACTTTCATATCAAGGTGGGGGCCACAAAATATGCCTGGACTTGAAAGTGGTTTTGCATTAAGAAAAGGTTTGCAACTTTTTTTTACGTTAAAAAAAACAGACATGTTTATCCCTAATTTATGGGTGAAATGTGTGTTCATTTACCTCTCCTGCTGAGAGACTGACACTGTAAGTACTGCTGTACTGTACAGCAGCTATTCTCAACCTTGGGGTCGGGACCCCAATTGGGGTCGCGAGATTATTTCTTGGGGTCGCCAAATCATTTTGAAGTCAGCTCTGTCTCCACTGTGTTAAAGAGTTCATGTGTTTTAGTCTTTTTGGTCATTTTTTGTCTTTTTTTGGTCATTTTGTATCTTTTTTTTTAGTCATTTTGTGTCTTTTTTTTGTGGTCATTTTGTGGTCAATTTGTGTCTTTTTTGGTCATTTTGTTTCTATTTTTGGTCATTTTGTGTCTTTTTTGGTATTTTTTTTCTTTTTTTGGGTTATTTTGTTTCTTTTTGGTCATTTTGTGTCTTTTCTGGTCATTTTGTGTCTTTTTTGGTCATTTTGTGTCTTTTTTTGGTATTTTTTTTCTTTTTTGGGGTTATTTTGTTTCTTTTTGGTCATTTTGTGTCTTTTCTGGTCATTTTGTTTACTTTTTTGGTCATTTTGTTTCTTTTTTAGGGTGATCTGAACTGTGCGTGTGAGATTGTGTTCAGTGAGTGGGGGTCGCGGACAACATGCAAGTCAAATTGGGGGTCGCGACTCAAAAAGATTGAGAACTACTGCTGTAGAGGGAGCCTGGCACTGGACTTCTCCAAAGGCTTCGGTTCAGAAGAGGACTGCCTTTTAGGACATTCTGGTGACCAGACATCCTCTTTTCAGCTTTAAATTTCTAAATTATTTGATCAGATTCTAGTTTCAAGCAACGTCTTGGCATGTGTCATGTCATAAACAAGACAAAAACTAGAATTTCGATAAGTATGCACAATAGTGCCCCTGTTATAAGCCTTATCTTAGTTATTATTATTATTATTATTATTGTTAATTATATGCCTTATCAAGGCTCCACAGTGCAACCAGTTGACGTAACCATTTCGACTGCCAATAGCTGCTCAGAATGCATCCACCGTAACTCTCTTTGACACTTTTATGCCGCCCTTATACCAACAAAATATGTAAATCAAAGCTTCAATGTAGCAAATTTGCGTGAGAAATTTTGGGTGCATCTAAATCAGGGGTCTCAAACTCAAATTACCTGGGGGCCACTGGAGGCAGTATCAAAATGACCAAAAAAAAGACACAAAATTACTAAAAAAAAAAACACAAAGTGACAGAAAAAACGAAATTAGGCTACTTAAAAAGACACGAAATTACCCCCAAAAAGACACAAAATGACTGAAAAAACACTAAATTACTTTAAAAAGACACAAAATGACAAAAAAGACACAAAATGACCCCAAAAATACACTGAATTACTAAGAAAAGACACAAAATTATTCGAAAAAGACACAAAATTTCTAGAAAAAAAGACACAAAATTACATTACATAACATTTCCACTTTTTCCAGTAAAGAAACAATACAGCAGATAATAAACGGACCTTCCACACACAACACGGTAAAGTGCCATTCATATAAAACTCACATTAAACTTTCATATCAAGGTGAGGGCCACAAAATATCGTCATGAGGGCCACAATTGGCCCGCGGGCCGCAAGTTTGAGACCCCTGATCTAAATGATGTGCTGGTGCTGCTAAATGAAAAGTCCAACTAACCTTCCTTGCAAGCCAAAGCTCCCTCCGTGCATGTTAGAATAATCACAGTAGGCGTGATGATTCCCTGCAAGAAATGTCATATTACAACATATAAGGTGGGAGATGTATTGCTTTAAAGATTCAATCAGGGTTTCTCTTTTATAGCTCCACTCTTGGGTTTTTATGCCTGGACTTGAAAGTGGTTTTGCATTAAGAAAAGGTTTGCAACTTTTTTACGTTTAAAAAAAAAAAGTCCATTTTGCTGCAGTTTGTTGCTGATTGACACAACTCCCAGCCAGTTCATGAAAGGTTTTACTCCTGTAAACGATGTGAGGCATTTTATATTTAAGGAAGCAACAACATCAATTCGGAGTAAATATGAAAGCAGGGAGAAACATAAAACACTGCAGTTCCTTCATTATTACACTACACTGCAAAAAAGCCAACTTGTATTTTTTGACCTAAAACAGTGATTTAAGTTGGTAAAACTTGGAAATATAAATTATTGACATTTAGGGCAATAATGTAAGTTAGCACAACAAAGGAAGCCAGTTGTCTGCTCAAAAACAAGTTGGTGAGTTGTTGTTACTTATATCTTTAAGTTGGGGTTCACAACAAGGGACAATAGTTTGATAACTCTTATTTCTTTGTTGGGAAATGCTGGAAATGGGTGAAATTCGGTCATTAGCGGCAGCTAGCGGCTAACTGATGCTAGCGGCCAACTGATGCTAGCGACTAACTGATGCTAGCGGCTAACTGATGCTAGCGGCGCTGGTTGTTACAGCTACAAGAGTAGCCATTAGCGTATCAATGCTAACTCAAAATTGTGGTCACAACATTAGCTGACATTTCATAGCGGCGTTACAATCGTGCCAATTCAGCACATTGCAGAAGTTAGCAGAAGTAAGGATTAAAAGTTATTACAATGTCAAATTATAAGTTAGTACAACTTACAGTTGAGTTGAGAAAAATCTGAATTCAGAGTTGACCAAACTCAAAAACCAAACTTAAAATATTTAGTTTAATTGTCCAACTTAAAATTTTATCGAAGTTTGTTGCCTTGAAATTTTGAGTTCACCCAACTTTTCTTTTTCTGCAGTGTATGACATCAAGAAAGGCAGGCACAGATGCATCACGCAGTTCAAATATCACTAATAATGCACAAAGTGTTTTATGTGGTCTGGTGGAGGATGGCTGAGAGAACAGAAGAGTAATTAAATGTGTGTAGAGTTGCATTAGAACAGCCTCTAACCACATATATTAAACTACTGGTAATGGGGCCATTAATGCATGTGGTTTTACAGAATGAACCGCTTGTTCCCTTTGCCCTTTGCTTCACTTTGACTATTCAATCCAAAATCAATGGCGTGCTTGACCGTGATGACTTTTTAACCCTTGTCAAAACAAGGCAACGTGTAGGAAATGTTGCATTCAATTGTTGTGGTTGAAACCTTGTACATGTGAGTTCAGAGTGTCATGATTGCAAACAGGACCTTGCATTGATTTGTGTTTTCAACCTGACATACAGGCTACACTACAAAGCATGTCGAACTCATCACCTGACAAGCTTTAGATTACAATGCTGCATTCTGAGCAGCACATAAAGTAGTCCCAGACGGATTTTTGCCGGTTAGTATGTGCGCGAGAGAGCGACTGCTCAATTTATGTGTCTCCTTTTACTGCATTCAAATCAGCGGTTAATTCAATTTCTGTTGTCATATTACACTCCTTTAATTTCCCTGAACGTTTGCTTCAAATACATTAAACCACGAGGCGTTTTCACTGGAATGTGGATGACAGCTTGTTAGTGCAGATTAAAACCCTCCTCCTGGTTGACTGTGCATTTTAGGAGAAATGTGTAAAAAAAGGAAACCATTTACCTGTGCTTATTATCACAGAAGCAATCACCCATTGCTTATGAAACGCATTAGATCCGCTGTTTCATATGCAGTTGTTTATGTGACAGTTCTGTCACAGCTGTCAAACACAGAGCGTGTAAAAGCCAGACTGCAGGCTGCATGTTTCCTCAGACGAGATTGCTCTGTGGAGCAAGTAGGTGACATGTTTATCCTTAATTTATGGGTGAAATGTGTGTTCATTTAGCTCTCCTGCTGAGAGACTGACACTGTAAGTACTGCTCTACTGTACAGGGAGACTTCTCCAAAGGCTTCGGTTCAGAAGAGGACTGTTAGGCCAACATGGTCTCACAGAAATCTGTGAAATAGCCACGGAATCGCTCAAATTTCCGTGAAACTGACACAGATTTGGCTACAATGCAAGTTAATGCCAGTCATATCCCGTGGCTATTCCAACATACAAAGTGATTATGTACATTCACTGAGTGAATATTTAGAAAATAAAACATATATTTCTCGCTAGAAATGTGATCAAAATCCATTTTTATGCAGAAACTAAGTCAAAATATTGATTTTTTCACTAAAAATGAGAGAACTGTCCGCCATGTTTTTTGTTCTGACCGCCGGGACCTTGAAAGTCACGTGACTTGGAACAAACCAATAGGAACAAATATCCATGGAATAGCCACGGGATATGACTGGCATTAACTTGCATTGTAGCGAAATCCGTGTCAGTTTCACGGAAATTTGAGCGATTCCGTGGCTATTCCACGGATTTTGAGTTAAGCGAAATCCGTGGCTATTTCACGGATTTCTGTGAGACCATGTTGGAAAACAGATGTGAACTAAAATGAGAAAAAAATACAAATACAAATCCACATTTACATTGTAACACTATGGTATATAACAAATTTGACATAAATTGTCAAAACTTGAAAAGGAAAAATGGTTGTATTTAGAATATGTTCTGCTCAATATTGATGAAATGTGTAAATGTAGAAATACTAAAAAATGAATTCATTTGATGTTTTTTTTTTTTTTTGTTCATTTTTTTTTAAATGAAGTAATTATATGTATAAGTCCACTTAAATACAATGCAAGTGGATGAAGTATTTAATATTTAGCATTTTTTTGTGGTTACACCATTTGACATCTTGCCAATCCTTATTTGTCTCTGCCTCATGTGTCATGTCATAAACAAGACATAAACTAGACTATCCATAAGTATGCACAATAGTGCCCCTGTTATAAGTCTCATCTTAGTTATTAACACATATGATATTGTTATTTATATGCCTTCTCAAGGCTCCACAGTTCAACCAGTTGACGTAACCATTTCCACTGCCAATAGCTGCTCAGAATGCATCCACTGTAACTCTCTTTGACACTTTTATGCCGGCCTTATACCAACAAAATATGTAAATCATAGCTTCTATGTAGCAAATTTGCGTGAGAAATTTTGGGTGCATCTAAATTATGTGCTGGTGCTGCTAAATGAAAAAAATCAAGCACACCAGTCCAACTAACCTAAATGTTAGTCAGCTTCTCCACGGACTGTTCATGTGTGGCTTTTTAACACTTACTGAGGTACACTACCGGTCAAAACACCCCAAATTTTTCCAGTTTTTTATTGAAATTCAAGCAGTTCAAGTCAAATGAACAGCTTGAAAGGGTCCAAAGGTAAGTGGTGAACTGCCAGAGGTAAATAAAAAAAGGTAAGCTTAACCAAAACTGGAAAATAATGTACATTTCAGAATTATTGCAGCTATTGCTGTAGGGGACCAGTGCTCGGTGCGATTGCCCCGAGGCCCTAATAATAATATCCAAACAGTCCCAATCCATATTATATATTCTTACAGGTCACTGGTATGAATCCATAAGAGTTTACATGCCTACACATGCCTTGCCTTGCTGCTGCTGCCTTTTATAAGAAGAAGATTCCTAACAAGAGAATTTAATGTGATGCAAAGTCATGTTCCAGAGACCTTTTTGCTTTTCTAAATGGCTCCTCATCCTTATTTATACAGCGCCGTCCCGCTGGCAGCACCTGCCCTGTCCATGCACCATGTCAATGGAATCAGGCACGCACAAACAGCAAACCTGCTATTATTCAGCAGCGTGAGACTGACTACATGTTAGCATGGTCATCATTTATATTCACAGTCACACTCAAACTCAACAGCTTTTCTATCATTTGGTCAAACTGTAACTATGTTAGTGTACTTTCAGTCAATCAAATCTGAGAGATTTTATCTTCTGATTATTTGATGAAAATAAATGATTGAGAATGCAGTTTTGCAGAAAGTGTCTTGTGGTCTACTGGTATCGATTTAAGGAATACAGCCAGAAGAGTTACATGTTCTGATGTACACTACTGGTCAAAAGTTTTAGAACACACCAACTTTTCCAGAATTTAATTGAAAATGATGCAGTTTAATGTCTCAGTGTACCCTGAAATTAATGCACATTTGCAACATTTAAAATTCTTTATTGAGCATGATAGTGTTTTGAAAATAAAAAAAAGATTCAAAATCACATTTTATGTTGGACTAAAGGACTAAAAAAAGACACAAAAAATGACAAAAAAATGACACCAAAAGACACAAAATGACTAAAAAAAGACACAAAATGACTAAAAAAAGACACAAAATTACCAAAAAAAGACACAAAATGACTTACAAAGACATGAAAAGAATTAAAAAATGGACAAAATAGCCCAAGACTCCATAGAGTTAAGTTGTTAACCACATGATACAGTTTCAGTTAGTTATCTTTTTTTTTTTAAAGAAACTCTAATTTTTATTTTTATTTCAGTTAATCAATTCTAGTTTTTGTTATTTTGTTTAGTTTTCTTTACCTAAAATAACCTTATTCCCTAGCCCCTTACCTTAAGGTAACCATGGCTACCCTAACATAAACCTGATTGTAACTTTAACCCTTAAAACAAAGTCTGAAATCTCAAAAAAGCCTTTAAAGAAGTGAGGACCGGCCGAAATGTCCTCACTTTGCAAAAATGTCCTCGCTCTGTTGGTTAAAAACGTGTTCTGGTCCTCACAATGTAGGAAGTACAAGAACACACACACACACACACGCACTCAGTCCTGTACTCTGTCCTTGCCTTGACCATTGTGCTACTATAATGCTTACAGTTGGTGGGTCGGGTTCAAGTGGTTCTTATTAATATTTTTGCATGTTGAGTGGCTTCACATATAAAAAAAACAACCCTGACCTGCACAGCACTACAGGATACAGAACTGCTGCATTGAAAGAAAAAGAAAAATTCTGTGTCCTCTTTTTTCAATGAGAGATTTTGGTAGATTTATTTTTTTTCCCCCCGTCTACAATATTGCATGTTAATATAGTCACCTTGCTGTTCAATGAAGGTTAACGAATATGACCACAAGGTTTCAACTGTCTTTTATAACCCCTTACCAGTATTTTTTTGCCCTCGACCTAAGGTCAGTGGTTTTATAAACATAAATTCACAGAAGCTGCTAGCCTGGCTAACACCAGACTATTCTCAAATGAGGTAGTCTGGCAACGAGCAATGCATTTCTCCGTAGAGGAGGTGTGGTTTACGATCCTCCGGATCCGGCCGTTTATTGGACGCTTAGAATGTCTATCAAAGCGTCTGTAGGTAGCTCTTAGCCAATCAGATCAGTTATACCAGATGACGTAGTAGAGCAACAGAGATGGATGTTTGTTGTGTGTGTGTCTGTGAGAGAGTGTTGCTGCTGCTTTGCTTCTCCAGTTCTCGCTTTCTGCAAGATTATTTATTTTCTCGCTTTATTCCCCCTCATGTCATTCAGCCACACATCCACTGATTTTATGGGCAATAAACAAGCTGCTGGGGGTCTCTGGGGGCTCCGCTGTCCCCCGGCTGGTAGCCAGATCACCGCCGTTACGCTAGCGGCTATTAGCTATTAGCCGCTAACGGCGCTAATAGCAGCTAGCGACGCTAATAGCCCCGCTACCATAACGCCGGTGATCTCAGCGGAGCCGCCGAGAGACCTTTCGCCTTTGAACTTTGGCTCTAAACTATTTAAAACACCATCTACAGCTAAAGAGAGTTTCGCGTCTGTAGCAGCCATGTTGGATCCGGAAAACTACAAGCTTCCAAGTGCCGAGTAGTACGCGTCATCGTCTCACCGTCCCTCCCCGCTCTGTGATTGGATCCCTAAAACAGGACTAGGAATCCTTCCTGGATTCCAGACTCCGCCGCAGTTCGAAATTAAATTTGAGCGCGCAAGGCAGTCTGGGTATACCCAGGCTAAGAAGCTGCAGCCTTTTTTTACAACTGCGGACCATAAGTGTGTGGGTTTCAACTTACTTTTCTGCAACAGTAAGTGTGTCCTCCTCTTGACTCCTTATATTATATATATATATATGTATACTTATATTACTGTAAGTCACTTTGTTTGATAGTGTCACTTTGCAATCACAACAATGTTCAAATGCAAAATGCATCACTCAGAATAGCTCAAATGCACAAGCACAACAATCCATATTACTAAATGTTTCTAAACAAGGACAAACACATTAGTTCAGTGAAGTAGCAGTTTTATTTTTAGCAGATTTGATGAGAAAACAACAGCAGGAACATGGAGAGAGTCCGGGTGCAGAGAGCTCTAACAAGGCTTGTTTTCTCACATCCATCTCTTCTTACTTTACATCTGACAGCATCAGCAACAGTAATTACCAGGGCTAAAAGAGGGAGAGTCCCATTTGTAGGGAAGTCGTGGTAGCAGTTTAAAACTGAAGCACAATAACAATTGCATTCTCACAGTTCAGGATCCATATCAGAAGCTGGCTTCGCATTGAAGCTCTTGATATACACTACCGGTCAAAAGTTTTAGAACAGCCCAATTTTTCCAGTTTGTTATTGAAATTCAAGCAGTTATACAAGTAGGCCTTTTTCAGGGAACAAGAAATGGGTTAACAACTTAACTCTATGGAGTCTTGGGCTATTTTGTCCATTTTTGAATTATTTTCATGTCTTTGTAAGTCATTTTGTGTCTTTTTTTGGTCATTTTGTGTCTTTTTTTTTGTCATTTTGTGTCTTTTGGTGTATTTTTTGTCATTTTGTGTCTTTTTTTGGTCATTTTGTGTCTTTTGGTGTCTTTTTTGTCATTTTGTGTCTTATTTTGGTCATTTTGTGTCTTTTTTTGGTCATTTTGTGTCTTTTGGTGTCTTCTTTTGTCATTTTGTGTATTTTTTTGGTCATTTTGTGTCTTTTTTTTGTCATTTTGTGTCTTTTTTTTGGTCATTTTGTGTCTTTTGGTGTCTTCTTTTGTCATTTTGTGTCTTTTTTTGGTCATTTTGTGTCTTTTGGTGTCTTTTTTTGTCATTTTGTGTCTTTTTTTGTCATTTGTGTCTTTTGGTGTCTTTTTTGGTCATTTTGTGTCTTTTTTTGGTCATTTTGTGTCTTTTTTTAGTCCTTTAGTCCAACATAAAATGTGATTTTGAATCTTTTTTTTACTTTCAAAACACTATCATGCTCAATAAAGAATTTTAAATGTTGCAAATGTGCATTAATTTCAGAGTACACTGAGACATTAAACTGCTTCGTTTTCAATTAAATTCTGGAAAAGTTGGTGTGTTCTAAAACTTTTGACCAGTAGTGTATGTCATCTTGTTCTTTTTAGATATAAAACATTTCATGCCCCCCACTTCCGCCCGAAAAACAAACAAAGCAGACAAATAACTCCAAGGACTCTAAACTACCAAACTTCTGTTCTTGTCAATGTGAAAAAGTCTGAGACAGCATGCAGACCAGTCAAAACCAACCATTGAAACTAATTAAATTCTACTTTGGATGCTTTTTAATGGAGGATTCTTTTCATTTTAAGGAGTAAAATCTATCTTTGTCTGCCCCTTCAGACAGTGCTGTGATCATAGGCCGAAAGTTTGACTCCGGCCCAGAGACAGAAGTGCTGTCTCCAGCAGGATCAGATCACAACAGCAGCTCTGGGAGCCTCGGACACTAATTTGACATGTTCCTTGTTGGAGTCAGTTGACATCTAGGATTCAAACTCAACAGTTTTAAAGCAGAATGAGTACTTTTTGCACTGTTCTTAAATTAAATCTGTGGAAAAAAAAGTGTGAAGATGTTGTAGATTGGCAAGTATTTCATTTCGATTTATCTCAACCCACAAAATAGAGTAGAGAGAGAGAATCCTCCATAAAAAATGCAAGGCAAAGGGAGTTTAGAATGCCTGTGTACAATTATATAATAATAATAAATAATACATTTATTTTATAGGCGCCTTTCATGTCACCCAAGGTCATATAAAAATAAGGAGGGGCATTGCCATTGTTTTTTAATATACACTACTGGTCAAAAGTTTTAGAACACACCAACTTTTCCAGAATTTAATTGAAAATGATGCAGTTTAATGTCTCAGTGTACTCTGAAATGAATGCACATTTGCAACATTTAAAATTCTTTATTGAGCATGATAGTGTTTTGAAAGTGAAAAACAGATTCAAAATCACATTTTATGTTGGACTAAAGGACTAAAAAAAGACACAAAATGACCAAAAAAAGACACAAAATGACAAAAAAAGACACTAAAAGACACAAAATGACTAAGAAAAAAAACAAAATGACCAAAAAAAGACACAAAATGACAAAAAAAAGACACAAAATGACAAAAAAGACACCAAAAAACACAAAATGACCAAAAAAAGACACCAAAAGACACAAAATGACAAAAAAAGACACCAAAAGACACAAAATGAAAAGAATTCAAAAATGGACAAAATAGCCCAAGACTCCATAGAGTTAAGTTGTTAACCCATTTCTTGTTCCCTGAAAAAGGCCTACTTGTATAATTCTGAAATGTACATTATTTTCCAGTTTTGGTTAAGCTTACCTTTTTTTATTTACCTCTGGCAGTTCACCACTTACCTTTGTACCCTTTCAAGCTGTTCATTTGACTTGAACTGCTTGAATTTCAATAAAAAACTGGAAAAAAATTGGGGTGTTCTAAAACTTTTGACCAATAGTGTAAATAAAAAACATACAGTAATTATTTGGCCAATGAGGATGGATACACTCAGCTCTCTATCTGACCTTAAAATCCCTTGTTTCACATTTTGGATCTTGACTCTCACTTTGATATTTTCTTGTCCAGTTATGGAGAGTATCTGACCGATCCATGAGACCCAACCTGGCTGGATGCCTCAGTTCATGCTGTGGCTCAAACTGTTTTTTGCCTGTGATCACAGCGCTGCCCAAGGGATTTACCAGGACATGTTTACTACTGGCAGCCCTGCAGCCATTAAGGAAAATCACAAACTCATCCTCATCATATTGGCTGATCATTGACTGATACCAGGCTTCATTCAAAGGTCAACATCAGCAAACCAGCAAGTATTTTTCTCTCTCAAGGCTAAACCATCGCACACACACTGCAAAAAAAAGAAAAGTTGGGTGAACTCAAAATTTTAAGGCAACAAACTTCCATAAAATTTTAAGTTGGACAATTAAACAAAATATTTTAAGTTTTGATTTTGAGTTTGCTCGACTCTGAATTCAGATTTTTGTCAACTCAACTGTAAGTATTACGTTACGATTGTAACGCCGCTATGAAATGTCAGCTAATGTTGCAACCACAATTTTGAGTTAGCATTGATACGCTAATGGCTACTCTTGTAGCTGTAACAAGCAGCGCTGCTAGTATCAGTTAGCCGCTAGCATCAGTTAGCCGCTAGCATCAGTTAGCCCACGAGATGGTACTCTCTGTTTAACCCTTTGATGCACAACATATTGACCCCCCTTCTAATGCACAACATGGTCAAAAATGACCCGCATTCATTCCCCATGTTATTTAATGCTGCTGTGTGATTCTGTGCTCTGTCTTTTGATATGAACTTATTTTATGATTGAATATTATTGAATATTATTTTATGATTGAATATAAGTATTATTTAAATATCTTGTTTTTGATAACAACAGATCATTATTTCCATTTGGCCTCTCATACTTTATCAAGAAAAAACGTTTTTGTATTATTACATAGCTAACTACTTGGCTAAGTGGCTTGCTTAACTAACTACATAGCTAAGAAGTTAGCTCAGTAGTTAGCTTAGCACGCTACTTAGCTAAATACTTAGCCAAGAAGTAAGCTAAGTAGTTAGCCTAGCAAGCTACTTAGCCAAGAAGTTAGCTAAGTTATTAGCTTAGCAAGCTACTTAGCCAAGAAGTTAGCTAAGTGGTTAGCTAAGGAGGTAGCTTAGCAAGCTACTTAGCTAAAAAAATGGATACGGGTCATTTTTGACCCATGTTGTGCATTAGAAGAGTAGTGACACAAAAAGGGATTTTATTCAAAAAAATAAAATAAAGGAAAACATGAAATTAGGATGTATGATTATCAAAAACAAACTTATTGAGGAAAACCTGGAATACTGAATGATGAAAATAATTCATTGCAAAGATATAGAACATAAAAACTCTGTCGGGTCACTTTAGACCCATGTTGTGCATCAAAGGGTTAACAAGTGTTAACAACAGCAACAGTGAATTGCCAAGCCTTTTTCTTTAAACTGAGAGCACCTTCTAGGAGGGTCAACCAATACAACTAATCCTTCATAAAGCTTCATTTGGACATCACTTATGTATACATAACAAACGTTTGCTGCTCCCTCTGCACACTCAAAAAAATAACTCATTGGATGAACTCAATTAAATTGTGGGCAGAATTTCCATCCAACAAATATATGTAGCCCAAACTCAAAACAAGTGCATCGATGCAATATAATGTATTTGAGTTAATGTAGCTCACTTTTTTTTTACATTTGGTCAAACTCAAATTAAAAACATGTATGTATTGTATTTAAATTGAGTTACCTCAACTCATTTATGTCGAGGAGAGCTAAAATAAAGAAATTGTGTTCGTTCAACCTAAAAACATAGAATTGGAAAACTGAAAGTCATTCTTTTTGGGTTGAAGGGAAGGACAGGGGAGAAAATTAATACATTTAGGTTACACTTCTTAACCTACTTTTGATTTGATTTTAATTGATATATTTTCATTGGATAAACAAGACATTAATGTGTCACATCTAAGAAGGGCTTGAATCATTTTTTTGAGTGTACTGGTTCCAGTGGATGCCCATCACCTAACAGCTGAGTGAAAAGGGAACAGGAACATAAAGAATACTGAGCGCCTGTCGACGTCTGCATATGAGGGAGGATTATCCATACAGACCTTCTTCAGGCCATATTAAATCACCTGGCGTTCTGTAGCCGGTGGTTGAAGCCGCTCACAGGGCCACGGGCAACACATAATGGCATGAGCTCTCTGGCTGAAACCTCCAGCCTGAAAATGCTTTAATAAGCTGCAGGCTGACACTTAGACTGAGGCGGGGGAACTCCAGGGAAAGACACCTCAGTCTTCCTGACGAGGGAGTGTTTGACTGCACGGTTATGAAAGGGCTGCAGAAACATCCCGGCCAAGGTGAAAAAATCATAAGATTCTGAATGAGACATCAAGATTTAAAGCAGATGACAGCTGAGTTCGCAAAATGATCCGGAGCTCAGTGGAACGAAAGTAATCAACGTGTAAAAGAGTAGTACACTGTAAAAAATCTCTGTAGATTTTACGGTGAAAAACTGCTAAACCATGACAATAAAATACCGTAAAATTATAAATGAGTTAATTCAGTTTCAGTAACAATGAAACACTGTAAATATATATATCAGCCAAAACAGTTTTTTTTTAAATACATAACTCCACTGTAAAATACACTGGCACCTTGTTTGTAACAAAATATATTGTAATATACATACAAGCCATCACTATAATTTTTGCATTTATTTTTTGTAAAAATACTTTTTCTCACTTTTAAATGGACTAAACACCATATCTCTAACAGAAATATACTGTGATATTTAATGTTAAAATCTTTGTATTATGCGGCATTTATAATTATAATTAGTATTAGTATTTTCTTGTCAATTATATGGCAGAACAGAGTTTCTTTTGATTGAAAAACTTTTTCTTTTTTACAGTAAAATATGGAATAAAATGGCAATCTTAAACATGAAATCAACAGTGCTAATATCATTTTACCGTAATATTAGAAAAAGTTGCACCGTATTTATTACGGTAAATTTCTGGCAACCACAGCTGCTGGTTTTTACCGTAAAAACAACAGGGTTTTTTTTACAGTGTAGTAGGACACAATAATGGTAGAAATTTGAATAATAATTATGTTACATTGTGTGACAGCTGTGTCATACATCTTAAACTAGTTTACTTCAATTAAGTAGTGCCTACCCGTTTTACAATGGTGTTCATACACACAGCCATCATAGCCTCAAGCAAAACTAATCCCATGATAGGAGGATAAATAAAATAGTAAATCTACATTCAAGTCACCTGAAAGTATCAGAAAGCCCTTTATTACTTGAGTCAGGGCAATAAGAATGCAGAAGAACTATTAAAGTCGCTGCGACGAACAAGAAGAGGAATGGAACAAATCAAGCCGAGGCTCTCCTAATTGCATGCGGAGAGGCTGCAAGGACTGTAAATCCTGCGAGGGAATTACCTGGCTGTATGCATCTCATGAGCAGGACATATTTAATATTCTCTGCTGAAGAGAGAATATTTGAATGATCTGAGGTTTATCAACAACTGCTCTTATTCCTCAGACTTTTACAGCCTATTTTCATTCTGGATTGTTATTACTGAGGCTCTTGCTTAAGACCATCCCTCAGAGCATTGGAGTGAATCTCCTGTACATAAATGAAAAATGCAAGTGCTTCTGCATCAAATTTTAAATATGCTGGTAAGCAGTCTGATATGTTGAGTCTCCAGGCGAGTGGTGTCCTGAGACTGTCTGTCCTGCAGAGCACGGTGACCTAATGGTGTGCAGAGCTGGAACTGGAGCAGATATTGTTTCCAGCTCGCATTTCCTCAACTCAGTGTCTTAAAAGTTGCCCATACACGACACGAATAGATTCACTTCCCCTGGTTGCTGCCTCTTTATCCCCCTCCAGATGAACAACTGTTGCAGCAGTGGCCGGTGGAGCTCGGAAAAAATAAATGCCCCCCGTTTAAAGATTATCACCCTATCCTCGTCCTATCAGCTGCCCATGCAGTGACTGAGCTCCGCTCCATGTAAAAGAATGCCACTGCCTGTCCCCGATTAGAGCCCTATCGCACTACGTTTCCATTGCAGGGTAATAAAATGTAATATAGCTGGCTGTCACTCACAGGTTAGAGAGAATATGGAACTGGTCGTTTTAAGGCAGAAAGATAAGCAAGCTGTAATATTGCAGGTGTGGCCCCTTCAGTGGCAGAGGTTAGAAAATGCAAGCCAAAGCTTTCCTTGTAAAAGAGTATTGTCTCCAGCATAGTGCATCATCTGAGCGGACTGGAGAAGAAGAAGAAGAAGAAGTGTTGAAGGATGACGAGAGATTCAACAACGTCAACCAATGTCGTTTCCACAGCTAGATTGTTCCTGGAGAACGCTGATTTCTTGGTCATTTACCCTGGAACAGGGTTTCCAGCTTTTTACATGATGGAATGTTTTACATGGCTTTCATAGAACTAAGGCCCCGTTTACACGAGGACGCTTGCGGGTAAAAACGACAAAATATTTTATGTGAAGTGCCTTTCGTTTAGACAGTGACGGCGTTTTTGGGGCTTAAAGACGCAAAAATCTGAAACCACCCTCCAAAGTGTAAAAGTGTAATCCTCTCCTCCGTAGCGTGTCGTCTACACTGACAAGACACAAAACTCTGATCTGATCTGCTCACGTCACGTATGTGTTTACGTCACATACGTGTTTACGTCACATACATGCTCCAGTACAGGAAATAAACAAACGTGGGATTATTTCCATGGTGGGACCTTCAAGCTGCTCTGGCAGCTCTAATAAACTTACAGGAGTCTTTCCACCAAATGTCCAGGATATGTACAGATAGTATTAGTGAACAGAGAAGGATCTGGAATTACCTCCATCACATTCTGGATGCAGCGATTGGTGGGAGGAGCCAGACGGCTGTGAACGAGACCTGGGAGATCTAGTGATGGAGGAGAACTTTGTGGAAGGAGTAGCTGATGGAAATGTGTGGCGTGAAAACTTCTGCATGTCCAAAGATGCTCTTATGGCTTTAAGTGATGCCGCCTGGCTGCATACAATCACATTTCACACACTTTTGCGTCACCGTATGCAGCAGATTTCCTCCTGAAAACGCTCGTCTAAACGAGGAATAAAAAGTGAAGACAAGACGCCACTTTTGCGTCTTCTGTTCAGACCGTCCTCGTGTAAACGTAGCCTAAGACTTTAGCAAAAGCAAAGTGTCTGGATGAAAGGAGAGGTGATTACATGTATAGATGTGTTGCTTTCCATCCAAGGTCAAACTAAAACTGAACCTTTCAGAAATGAGCCGTCAGAGTTGAATAAATGAGTTTCACCAGGCTGAACCTTTGACAGTTTAATCATTTCCAACACTTTCTTCTTCTCTTTCTCTTTCCATCCTTTCACTGCATCTGTGCTGTTTTGGTTCACTCTCTGTTGGTTTCTGCAACTTTTTTTTTTCTGTAAAAAAGCTCTGAACACCTACTGTACACTGCCAACAGACACAGACTGGCCTCACCTCAAAAACAACCCCATAGGAAGCAAAATATGACCCATATTCATAATTTAGACTGTAGCTCTAGCAGCTGTACTAATTATGAATGACAAACAGAAATTGAACTTTCACCCAGAAGAACAAGGTTCTTGTTCCATGTGAAAACAAAAGTAATTAGTCATTAGTAATTGTGATTTAAACATAAAAAAAACTTCCATGACTCATGTTTTGTGCATCACATTTTTACATTTTTTTTTGTCACTGTCACATGTTCACATACATTTATTTATTGTTTAACCTGTCTTTTATAACGCCTTACCAGGAGGTGTTTTGCCCTAAACATAGATCAGTGGTTTTGTAGCCTAAATTCAACAAAACTGCAGCCTTTTTTTACAACCCCAAAGCATAAGTGTATGTATAATGCTGTGTGTTAGAGACCAAAAACTGAGCTCCAACAGAGTAAATACGTACTGACCTTACTTAATGTTGGTATTTATCAGGAGGCCAGAAATACGACTCCTTTGCCATATCCACTTAATAGGTGACGATACATCAATGTGGTGTTCACAACTTTTTCACAACTGCCTAGTGCAGCTATTCTCAACCTTGGGGTCGGGACCCCAATTGGGGTCACCAAATCATTTTGGAAGTCAGCTCTGTCTCCACTGTGTTAAAGTGTTCATGTGTTTTAGTCTTTTTGGTCATTCCATGTCTTTTTTTTGGTCATTTCGGGGTTGTTTTGGTCATTTTGTGTCTTTTTTGATCATTTTGTGGTCAATTTGTGTCTTTTTTTGTCATTTTGTTTCCTTTTTTGGTCATTTTGTGTCTTTCCTTAGTCATTTTGTGTCTTTTTTGGTCATTTTGTTTCCTTTTTTGGTCATTTTGTGTCTTTTCTTAGTCATTTTGTGTCTTTTTTTGTCATTTTTTTTCTTTTTTGGCCATTTTGTGGTCAATTTGTGTCTTTAGCATTCATAAAAAAGTGAGTCCCTTTATGACCCTTTATGACTCGTGAGCCTTTGTCACGTCTGAGAAACAGAAACATCTTTCTTTCGGCGAAAACCTTTATTTTTATTTATTTTTTTACATCAAATACCCCTGTAGGCTTAAAAGGTGGCTGTAGAAAGTTAGAAAGTTCATTCTTCTTAGAGAACAGTGGCTGTGGTGAGCTTGAATTCATGTCAACTGGATCACTTTTACAGCTACATTTACAGCTTACAAGGTGGGGATGATTTCATCCTAAAAAGGAACGCTATAAGGCACTATAAGGACAAAAAAAAGCACTTTGGAGAAAGAATGATGTGAAACCCTAAAACCTAGAAAACACTGCATTCTAATATAATGAAGACATTGTATGTTTAAACTAAGACATAAGTGTCTTCTTGCTTGGTTTTAGTTCAAGTTAAATTCCCAGACAGCAAACAATGGCTTCCACCCAATTAGATAGCTTGCCAGCTCAGCCAAGCTGGTTCTGGATAACTGTAATTAGCCACAATTTGGCTGATAAAGAGTAAAATGATTTAAATACCCCACTGGAGCTTCTAACATAAAGAGCAGTTACCTCTCCTGTTTGCACAAATCATGCACAAACATCTGGTCCAAATAAGCTATATACTGTCAAAACAAGTGGCCAATTATCTATGATACACCCTATAATCACAAAATATCATTTTAGTTTTTGACATAAAACTAACAAATCATCCTTGCAGGGGATTGCACACTCTGAAAGTTGGCATAAATAATGAAGTACAGAAACAATGCTCCCTAGCAAATGAATGCAATTGTCTATTAATATAGCAGATGCAACATGGCACACCATAGCATTTAAAGTATTTTAGATCTGAGCAATTAAGCTTTGAAAGGTTTACCTGCATATATACTAGGCCAGGGCTGAGGCACTGCAAAGGATGAGCAGAGAAATGATCCACAGTGCAGCCAATATTTTCATTTTATCAGTAAATCTAAATCTGTCTATAAAACAGACAGAATAAAATACATTTGGATGAGGTATTTTATCCAAATAAAAGCTTCCAGACATTAAACTCCCAGTGCTTTTCAAATGCAAAAATAAAAAAGATGTGCTTGCTTGCTATGCAGGTCATTGCCACAGACAGACCTTTTGTTAAAGACACAGTTCCCATGGGCAGCACACCATGCACGGCCCACAGGAAGCTCCCTGAATGGAACAAAGGACTGTACGCTGGCATTTTCATTTGTTAATAAGGTTCTTTTTTGGGCAGACAGCAAAAAAATCAACTGCTTTGGGGAATTTCATATCACATTGGTGGGTGATCATGTGCTCACTATTCTAGTACAAAAATTGCAGTTGTGACAGTGTTGAAGTAGGTTTTGGGAACGGTGGGGGAGCGTATTATTTACAGTAAAAAATGGCACCAAAGATAACAAAAAGGGGGGTTTCATGCCCCACATCATGCCTAGGTTTAGTGCATCATAATATCTACACTGCAAAAAAAGAAAAGTTGGGTGAACTCAAAATTTCAAGGCAACAAACTTCGATAAAATTTTAAGTTGGACAATTAAACTAAATATTTTAAGTTTTGTTTTTGAGTTTGCTCAACTCTGAATTCAGATTTTTGTCAACTCAACTGTAAGTTGTACTAACTTATAATTTTACATTGTAATAACTTTTAATCCTTACTTCTGCTAACTTCTGCAATGTGCTGAATTCGCACGATTGTAACGCCGCTATGAAATGTCAGCTAATGTTGCAACCACAATTTTGAGTTAGCATTGATACGCTAATGGCTAGTCGCTGTAACAAGCAACGCCGCTAGCATCAGTTAGCCGCTAGCATCAGTTAGCCGCTAGCATCAGTTAGCCGCTAGCATCAATTAGTCACTAGCATCAGCTAGCCGCTAGCTTTCGCTATTGAATTTCACGGCTTTCCCGCATTTCCCAACAAAGAAATAAGAGTTATCAGAACTATTGTCCCTTGTTGTGAACCCCAACTTAAAGATATAAGTAACAACAACTCACCAACTTGTTTTTGAGCAGACAACTGGCTTCCTTTGTTGTGCTAACTTACATTATTGCCCTTAATGTCAATAATTTATATTTCCAAGTTTTACCAACTTAAATCACTGTTTTAGGCCAAAAAATACAAGTTGGCTTTTTTGCAGTGTGGGGTAAGGAATTCATTTTTATTGATTAGATGAAAGTGCAAAGGCCAAAAAGTGGCCCTCAATGGACTTGGTACAGCATGTTTTTAGCCTATAGCTGTTTGCCAAAAATGCTTTTTCCGTGATTTTGTTGTAATTAAATTCCTGTCATGTTGATCCAAAGAGTTGCCCTGTGTATGTGATAAGTTAACAGACAAAGGATTTTCACAGCTGGCTGACATCGATTGTTATAACAGCCATGTGTCCATGTAATGTTTGACTACATAAATACAAACCAAAATGTCTTACTTTGACATGCAAATCTGGCAAAAATAATCCACCAAAACTCTATGAATAGACTCTGCATACCAATGCAATGGGGCCATATATCAGTCACATTTGAGCGGGCTCTGGTTGTCTGCAGGTCAACAGTCAGTGTGGAGCGCTAAAGAGGCGGAACACATTGGTTAAATTGCAATCTGGGAACCCACGGCTATCGTCTCCCGGTGATTTAACATTTAAGTAGCTTGGCTAACTTAGCTAAACTGGCTACTTGAGAAGCAATCTGGTCACAGACATCGTCTCTCAACTCCAACTCTATTCTCGGGTCTCAAGATGCTAATTGGACGGTAAACAATGACCAGCACATGGAAGAGAAAGTCTTGGCCCAGATATATTATCCCTATATCTGCTGACACCCCAGAAATATCATCTCTCGCCTCCAGAGGCTTAATTGTCATCAGACCAAGAGTGAATGAGTCCTCCTGTCATGCTGGAAAAAAAACATGATAGCTTCAAATCCTCCATACACACCGAATGACTAATGTAAATCTTAATGACCAAACATGGTGGAGTCTACATCATATGTAGTCAGAGCCGGCCCAAGCCTCCATGGGGCCCTAAGCAAAATTTCGGGGCCCTCTATTTCTGCCAATAATATTGATTGTTGATCATTCACACACCTACTACAAACTCATTGCGGCTCTGGCAGTGTTGTTTACATTATGCTATTATCAGCCTGATATGTCTTCACACATTTAAGGGGGTGTCCCAGTTAATTACATAAATAATACCAATGCAATAATGAGACAAATGGTACCAATGAATGAATGATGTCCAGGGTGTCACATGTGTTTTTTAATCTAAAAATGTATCACATTCAACTAAAAACGTGAAAACATTCCTTTATCTTGGTGTTGTTGACATAAAATTGTATTTTTGTTCAATAATATATCTTTGATCATATAGAAATTGTCACTCATGCATGCAAAATATTAAACAAAATATGTATATATTTTTTGTTAATTGCTCTTGGGGGCCCCCTAGTGGCCATGGGGCCCTAAGCAGTCGCTTAGTTCGCTTATGCCTTGAGCCGGCTCTGTATGTAGTGCATGTTTGGAGAGTGAGGAAGTGATTCCCCTGAATCTACATATTACTCAGCCAGTCATCGCCACTGACAATGCACTGAACTTCAACTTTAAGCTATTCACTTTTCCCTGACCTCAGTTTGGATCTGACTAACTGGCACCTCCGGCATGTTTTGTCACTTTTGATTAAACGGAGAATGCTGGAAATTTAGTCATTTTAAGGCAGCATGTAGGAAAGTCCTACACCAGAGCACAGTACAGTACATGCAGTACTTAAGAGCTACAGTTTAATTTGAGCTTTTCATTTCTTGAGCTCTGATTTTATGGACTTTTATGCTGGTGACATGCATAACTGCCACACATACTGTAAAAATGAATGATACTAGTCCAGATCCTAAGAGAAGAAGAATACACTGCAAAAAAGCCAACTTGTATTTTTTGGCCTAAAACAGTGATTTAAGTTGGTAAAACTTGGAAATATAAATTACTGACATTTAGGGCAATAATGTAAGTTAGCACAACAAAGGAAGCCAGTTGTCTGCTCAAAAACAAGTTGGTGAGTTGTTGTTACTTATATCTTTAAGTTGGGGTTCACAACAAGGGACAATAGTTCTGATAACTCTTATTTCTTTGTTGGGAAATTCGGGAAAACGGTGAAATTCTGTCATTAGCGAAAGCTAGCGGCTAACTGATGCTAGCGGCTAACTGATGCTAGCGGCTAACTGATGCTAGAGGCTAACTGATGCTAGCGGCTAACCGATGCTAGCCGCGCTGCTTGTTACAGCTACAAGAGAAGCCATTAGCGTATCAATGCTAACTCAACATTGTGGTCGAAACATTTGCAGAAGTTATTACAATGTAAAATTATAAGTTAGTACAACTTACAGTTGAGTTGACAAAAATCTGAATTCAGAGTTGAGCAAACTCAAAAACAAAACTTAAAATATTTAGTTTAATTGTCCAACTTAAAATTTTATCGAAGTTTGTTGCCTTGAAATTTTGAGTTCACCCAACTTTTCTTTTTTTTTTGCTGTGTAGATATTTCAGCCACATGAAGAAAAAATCTAACTTAACCTGCCAATATAGTGGATACTGTTGAAAGCTCAAGGAACTCTCAAACCCATCAACATGGCACTTCAATACATTGTTTGGAAGCCTACCTGTTTCTGCGCGGTGACCATAGACTGTATAAAAGGCGGTGACCATAGACTGTATAAAAGGTGGTGACCCTCTGTAACACACAAGGATCTCTTTACAGCTCACTTCACATTTCATCTGAGAGAACAGGGAACATAAACCAGACTGCTACACTTGCTCTGTTTGCTGCGAATGCTGAGGTAAAGGGACAGGAAATCATTGGCATCAAAACAACTCTGGCAAAGGTCAGTCAAATCAGGGAAATTAAATTAGTCACCTTGAAGGAAAGCAGAGGCCCTGTAACAGATGTGGAGGACAGACAGGAGGCGGGACACGCTAAACTCTACATGATGGAATGGATTTGTTTGCGTGTGTGTGTTTGTTTGTTTGTTGTGTGTGTTTACTTGCTAATTAAGGTGTGTAATTGGGCCATTCCCATTTCTTAATTAACATGACAATAAAAGGGGATTAAAATGATTTAATGCGGTTGATAGCCTACATTTGGAAGTCGATAAAAAGACAAATCAGCCCATCTCCTCTTTTGTTGCATTACACCCATCTATTGAGTTCTGCAGGAATATCTACAGCCTTTTTAACCCATAAGAACCCACGGTGACACCCATGTAACAAACACTTTAAATATTCTAGAGCAGGGGTCTCAAACTCAAATTACCTGGGGGCCGCTGGAGGCAGTATCAAAATGACCAAAGAAATCTAAATTACTTAAAAAAGACACAAAAAAGACAGACAAAATGTCTTAAAAAGACACAAAATGACCAAAAAAAGACACAAAATTACAAAAAAAGGACAGAAAATGACAGAAAAAAACTAAATTACTTAAAAAAGACACAAAATTATTAAAAAAGAGACACAAAATGACCAAAAAAAGACACAAAATGACTGAAAAAACACTAAATTACTTAAAAAGACACAAAATGACCAAAAAAAGACACAAAATGACAGAAAAAAACTAAATTACTTAAAAAAGACACAAAAAAGACAGACAAAATGACTTAAAAAGACACAAAATGACCAAAAAAGACACAAAACTACTAGAAAAAAGGACACAAAATGACAGAAAAAAACTAAATTACTTAAAAAAGACAAAAAAAAGACACAAAATTACTAAAAAAGAGACACAAAATGACCAAAAAAAGACACAAAATGACTGAAAAAGACACAAAATGACCAAAAAAAGCAACAAAATGACAGAAAAAAACTAAATTACTTAAAAAAGACACAAAACCCCCCACAAAATTACTAAAAAAAGACACAGAATGACCAAAAAAACCCACATCATAAATATGTTCTGCGTGGTTCACTTGATCTGTGATATATCCCCCGTAACCTTCCTTTATGGATAACTGGGTTCTTATGGGTTAAGTAAATGCTCTCACACAGCCTTTTCTAGCAAAGAGTTATGGAGTTTTTCACTCCAAAAAGAAGGTGATGAAAAATAGAGTTTTGGAGCTGAAAAAAAAAAACAAGCATGGGAGGATATCTTTTAATAGCAGTTGCTTTTAATTTACAGACAACAGTGTGCAATCTCATCTTCCAGAAAAGGTCTTGTTCATGCTATCACAGGGAAATATGAGGAAAGGTTGAAAAGGTCGCCACTGTCAAATTTGTTCCTATTGTAGGAGACGCAGAGGAGCTGCTGGGTCTTTTCAGCGAGGGGATTCATTAGACGAGCAATTCATTTGGTCGTTAGCGTCGTCTCATTATGTCAGATACACAAAGGCTGCGGCTGTATTCATAGAGTCATCAAGCATGTTTGCACTTGTCAGACACCATAGGAGGTTTGAAATAACTCACAACACAAGTGAAGCAGCAGCGGAGACTTTGATCATGCAAAGAATTACAAAGTTCAATGTAATTACACGCGTTACATTGAACTTTTTCTGCTAACAGAGCTGGTTTCCTTTTGTTTTCAGTGATTAAACAATACAAAGTTAATGCTACTGCAGTGATTAAAGCACTGTAGCCTTGAACAGTTGGTAGCTTCGACTGTCTCAGATGTCTCATCCAGCTGACTTGGTACTCCAAAGTTGTTACATGTTACTGATGGCTGAGCTATACCTTAAGGCAGTAGTTCTCAACCTTTTTGAGTCGCGACCCCTATTTTAACATGCTTGTTGTCCGTGACCCCCGCTCACTGAACACAATCTCACACGCACAGTTCAGATCACCCAAAAAAGACACAAAATGACCAAAAAAGACACAAATTGACCAAAAAAAAGACACAAATTGACCATTAAAGGAAACAAAATGACCAAAAAAAGACAGAAAATGACCAAAAAAAGACAGAAATTGACCAAAAAAGGCACAAAATGACTAAAAAAAGACACAGAATGACCAAAAAAGACACAAAATGACCAAAAAAAGACACAACATGACCAAAAAAAGACACAAAATGACCAAAAAAAGACACAAATTGACCACAAAATGATAAAAAAAGACATAAAATGACCTAAAAAGACACAAAATGACCACAAAATGATAAAAAAAGACACAAATTGACCAAAAAAGGAAACAAAATGACCAAAAAAGACACAAATTGACCAAAAAAGGAAACAAAATGACCAAAAAAGACACAAATTGACCAAAAAAAGACACAACATGACCAAAAAAAGACACAAAATGACCAAAAAAAGACACAAATTGACCACAAAATGATAAAAAAAGACATAAAATGACCTAAAAAGACACAAAATGAACAAAAAAAGACATTAAGTGACCAAAAAGACTAAAACACATGAAGGCTTTAACACAGTGGAGACAGAGCTGACTTCCAAAATGATTTGGCGACCCCCAGAAATCATCTCGCGACCCCAAGGTTGAGAATAGCTGCCTTGAGGTACCACATGTTGCTGCATTGGAGTCACTTACATTCTCAAAGCTCCTGAAAATGTGCTTTTAAATCTCAGCTATTTTTCTACAGTATTACATACTCAGTAAAATACTTACTCACTCAAGTTTAAGTGTGTCAGGCTACACTGCAAAAAAAGAAAAGTTGGGTGAACGCAAAATTTCAAGGCAACAAACTTCGATAAAATTTTAGGTTTGACAATTAAACTAAATATTTTAAGTTTTGTTTTTGAGTTTGCTCAACTCTGAATTTCTCTGGCACGATTGTAACGCCGCCATGAAACTCACCTGTAAGTTGTACTAACTTATAATTTTAGGAGGAGTTTTTTTTTTTTTTTTTGGAATATTATATTTATTGGGTACTAACTTATAATTTTACATTGTAATAACTAATGTTGCGACCACAATTTTGAGTTAGCATTGATACGCTAATGGCTACTCTCAGAGCTGTAACAAGCAGCGCCGTTAGCATCAGTTAGCCGCTAGCACCAGTTAGCTGCTAGCACCAGTTAGCCGCTAGCATCAGTTAGCCGCTAGCACCAGTTAGCCGCTAGCATCGGTTAGCCGCTAGCTTTCGCTAATGAATTTCACCACTTTCCTGCATTTCCCAACAAAGAAATAAGAGTTATCAGAACTATTGTCCCTTGTTGTGAACCCCAACTTAAAGATATAAGTAACAACAACTCACCAACTTGTTTTGAGCAGACAACTGGCTTCCTTTGTTGTGCTAACTTACATTATTGCCCTAAATATCAATAATTTCTATTTCCAAGTTTTACCAACTTAAATCACTGTTTTAGGTCAAAAAATACAAGTTGGCTTTTTTGCAGTGTACTTGATGAGTTTTCTTCAAGAATTCCAGATCAGACTGGGTGAGCAATTGATATACAAATGTTCATTCTAAGAATATAGTATTCGTTTAATGAGTTTAAAATAACACAGTCTGTGTATTATTTATGGGCAGATCAAACAATCTATCACAAACACAATAAGTATGAATATAAATATAATAACGTTATTTCCCAGTTTAGGATCCAATTCGATCTGTTGGTTTCACATGGGAGACCACTTTTACATTTGGATTTCAGCAAGTCTGCTATATTGGAGAGAATACATGAGCTTTTATTATTTAAAAAAATAAATGATTCCCAAAAGCTCAAGTGCTTAATCATCACTCTGTATTTGCTGGATGTGATGGTGTTTTCATGAATGCTGGTGCTGACAGCTGCATCCGACCCAGAGTATGAAATCAAATTCAATTGGTCTCCAATGATTTTTACATAACAATTTAAACATTTAAAGGTGCTAACTGCAGCACTTTTGTGTTTCTTAAAAAACTAAGAGCACATCCCAGTTGGCTCCCGTCAAAGAAAGGAGGTGACTGCTGTTCCACCTCCTGCTCCAGCATCACTAGAGCCAGACGAAGATAAAGATAAATGCCAATATCCGTTTGATCAGATAAGCTGATCTTGAGTGGAAACCATGTAATTACTAGAGTGGAGATGCTATCTAAAGTTAAGTGGTAACTGTTTTGTGCCTTAAAACAATAATCTTTTTTTACAACAAGCAATAAATGCTCCAACTTCCTTCAAAAGCTAAACCTAGTATCCTGACTGGAGATCTGTAGTTAAACACAACACACATCCACCAATTAGAAAACTATTATTAAAGCTACACTACCGGTCAAAAGTTTTAGAACACCCCAATTTTTCCAGTTTTTTATTGAAATTCAAGCAGTTCAAGTCAAATGAACAGCTTGAAAGGGTCCAAAGGTAAGTGGTGAACTGCCAGAGGTAAATAAAAAAAGGTAAGCTTAACCAAAACTGGAAAATAATGTACATTTCAGAATTATACAAGTAGGCCTTTTTCAGGGAACAAGAAATGGGTTAACAACTTAACTCTATGGAGTCTTGGGCTATTTTGTCCATTTTTGAATTCTTTTCATGTCTTTGTAAGTCATTTTGTGTCTTTTTTTAGTCATTTAGCGTCTTTTTTGGTAATTTTGTGTCTTTTTTAAGTCATTTTGTGTCTTTTGGTGTCTTTTTTGTCATTTTGTGTCTTTTTTTGGTCATTTTGTGTCTTTTTTGGTCATTTTGTGTCTTTTTTTAGTCATTTTGTGTCTTTTGGTGTCTTTTTTGTCATTTTGTGTCTTTTTTTGGTCATTTTGTGTCTTTTTTTAGTCATTTTGTGTCTTTTGGTGTCTTTTTTGGTCATTTTGTGTCTTTTTTTAGTCCTTTAGTCCAACATGAAATGTGATTTTGAATCTTTTTTTTACTTTCAAAACACTATCATGCTCAATAAAGAATTTTAAATGTTGCAAATGTGCATTAATTTCAGAGTACACTGAGACATTAAACTGCATCATTTTCAATTAAATTCTGGAAAAATTGGTGTGTTCTAAAACTTTTGACTAGTAGTGTATGTTAACTGATTCTTTTTGTTGGCTGCTTGAGGGCATTGCAACAAGCTGTAAACACAACTTTGATATGAACCTGGTCTCACAGGAATCCGTGGAATAGCCATGGAATCACTCAAATTTCCGTGAAACTGACACGGATTTCACTACAATGCAAGTTAATGACAGTCATATCCCGTGGCTATTCTAACATACAAAGTGATTATGTACTGTACTTTAAATGTACTTTAAATGTATGTAAATGTTTTTAAATGTACTAACTGCAAACTCAAACTGAACAGAAACAATTTGTGTCATTTTGAAAAAGCTGGAGAGAAGACACTGATTAACCTACCAAACAAAGATTATGATTACAATGGCTGCTAAACAAAAATGTAGATAATAGTAAAAAAATAAAAATGTCCAACAACTATTGTTTTGTGTCAAACATTAACAGAAATAGCCTTGAAAACCTTCAAAATATCCCATCATAAGACCATTCTGACTGCCCTCGTCCTGTAGTTACAATATTTTTGAAAAAGAAAAAAGCCAGCATGAGTTCATATTGATTTATTTACAAAAACAAAGGTTCACTGAGAGTGTGCTGAAGTCCTGTTGTCTGTAATTTACAACCATGGTATGTTAAGGTAATGCTGAAAAACAAGGCATGCTCCAGGAGGGACCATTCCCCACGCTGCAGAGAAAAAGCTTGATCCAACTGAATGTTTTCTTATTAAGCGAGAAAGAATACAGAGTAAAAGAGGGTTCTGAAGCACAGATGATTATTTACAGCTTATTAGCCAGATGCAGTGGGGCATTACTTAGCTCCATGCTGTGCGGCCTGCCATCCTGACTGCATCCAGGGACCTCGCAGCAGAATTCTGTCATCCGCAGCACATTGTATCTCTTTGCACTTTCTTCCAGGCGATGTGGCAAACTCTTTACCGGCTCTCCAGGGATGGAGAATGACCAAATTTAACTAAATGTCCTGTGCAGTGGCCCAGAGTAGCCATTTAGGAATGCAGTGTAATGTTCCCTCCGGCACATACTGCCTCGCCAATTAGAGGTCAGAATGGAGGTACTTGTGCACAGCACCGCTTTAGATAGACGATGTCATTGTTTGGGGGATGAACACGAAGCAAAATGAAGAGTCATGGCTCACCACATCCCCAAGTGCAACTTTTTTAGAAAGCTCAAAGTAAAGGCAGCAGCTTTTGCAACACTTTTTAGAAGCAGCTGCATTGTTATTAACCAGTGGTGGGAAGTAACTAAGTACATTTACTCAAGTACTGTACTTAAGTACAATTTTGAGTTACTTGTACTTTACTTGAGTATTTCCATTTTATGTTACTTTATACTTCTACTCCACTACATTTTGAGGCAAATATTGTACTTTTTACTCCACTACATTTAGCTGACAGCTTTAGTTACTTTTCAGATTCAACAGGAAAAAATATTTAATATGATTACACATTTATAAAACATAACAGTGTATTAAGTAGTTAAAATTAGTCCTATCTGGACAACAGTAAAATGCTACTTATATAAATGCATCAATACAAATAATCTTATAATATATTTAGAACACATAAAACAATCTGAGTGGGTCCACTCTGCAAAACGAGTACTTTTACTTTTGATACTTTAAGTACATTTTGGTGCTGATACTTTTGTACTTTTACTTCAGTATGTTTTGAATGCAGGACTTTTACTTGTAGTGGAGTAATTTCACAGTGTTTTATTAGTACTTTTACTTAAGTAAAGGATCCTAATACTTCTTCCACCACTGTTATTAACCCTTTGATGCACAACATGGGTCTAAAGTGACCCGACTAAGTTTTTATTTTCTATAACTTTGCAATAAATTAATTTCATCATTCAGTGTTCCAGGTTTTCCTCAATTAACTTGTTTTTGATCATCATGCATCCTAATTTTTTGTTTTCATTCCTTACTTTTTGAATAAAAACTCTTCCTGTATCACTACGCTTCTAATGGACAAGTCATTTTTGACCCATGTGTGTAAACAAAAACTATTTCTTTATAAAGTATGAAAGGAAAAAGGGACATAATGATCTGTTGTAATAAAAAAAGATATTCAAACACACAGCCAGCATGAAATAACATGGGAAATTAATGTGGGTCATTTTTTACCCATGTTGTGCATTATATATTTATACATATTTATATGTTGTGCATCAAAGGGTTAAGCAGGTAGAACTTTGGGTGGAACCTCGTGGGAAATAGAGCACGTCATGTTCACAAAAAAATAAGCAACATAACATTTAATATGTGGTTTTAAAGCAAACAGACAGCTGCTATGAGGTTTCTTTATATGAGAAAACAAGTGTGTTTTGGGCTGGACAGTTGCACTTTGTTTACTCTGCCTGAGGACACGGACTAGATTTGCCTGGGGCCCACATAGTCACTATGACAGGTTCAAATAAGGACATCAAAACCACCCAAGGCAAGACTGTACATTTTACTTTGGGTCAGCTTGGAGTAACAGTGAGCTCACATGCTGGTTAACAGCTCACTGCAGAGGAAACAGAAGATAAGACCAACATGTCATTAAGCTGTGTGATACACTCCAATTAGAGTTCTGTAAGAATATTTCAAAAGGGTCATGAATGTTTCCATAGTGCAGTTTTATTATTAAAAGGAAAATGGAAAGAAAAGGTCCAAGTAGGTCAGTTGATATTTCAAAGCATAGTAGGTTAATTGGCTGGCTTTAGGTTAAAAATGTAATCATTTCACAATATGTTTCTCCATCAACACAAATGGACTTTTTTACAACAAGATATTTAGGTTTCATTCAGAAATGTTAGTGTTTGTGTCACTGTAGAAATCAGTGGGGGAAGACATAACTTGGATAGTGCTGTAAACTCATGTAAAATCATTTCATTAAGTTTGGTTTTTGGGTGGCTTTTGTTTTTTTTCGACAAATAGTTAATGAGCCAGACTCGGGATGGAAACGCCTTTTCCAAATAAGTTCTTATGTACTGAACATTTAACTCATCGATCAGGACGAGCTGATGTGAAAGAACAAATATACATTTCCCAATTGAATATATTGAATATATATATATATATATATATATATATATGCAAAATACAAAACTTTTAAGGTGAAATTAAGCATTATTTGTGTCATTTTTTTAAGGCCAACATAATTATTCAATCAATATCACTTTTAAATGTTCCAGTTGGTATTTTGCATACATATATATACATAAAAAAGACACTGAGCCTCCACTATATCCTTGCTCTGACCCTAGACTATAGATCCAGAAACTTAATTTCCTCATCTTTGATTGCCTACTTACAAAAAAACTAAGGGGAAATGGTCCAATGACTGTGCAAGATGGGCAATTTGGTGGCCATTTGATACAATTTAGAAGGTCAAAAACTCAAAATTTTGCTTGGGAACCATTTTTTTTGGACTCAGCACCCTTGAGATATGTAAGGTAGGCCGGTTCCTGACTTGTACCCATAAATGCTCCTCACTTCTTATAGGAGGCCTTTATTCTGAAATCCGTCTAGACTAATATTCCGCCGATAAGATGGGTACACCAAACTTGAATCGGCATTCATATAGTGGACCAGCTGCCCCACAGCCTTGCAAACCCATTCAACAAGCTCCATCAACTACTTGCAGATGAGTTTGTGGAGTTATTTTGGACCCATTTAATGTTGTATCTAGTGAGGGCTTTACTCAGGGGAGGATCGACCAGATCAGCACCATGGAGAGTTCCTCCTCTCTGTCCTGACAGTTGTGCTTTTATAATACAGTTGGCGATTTGTGGGTCATGTCGGATTTGCAAATATTTAAAAACCCTGACCCGTACATTACTAGTGCCTAAACCTACTGTAATCAAACACAATGTGCAGCTGGAAGTGAATATGTCCCAAGCTTTTCTGTAGAGAAACACCTGACTATACCACTGAATGACAGGTCTTTAAGCCTGTCCCATTAAACTCAGCTAAACTACCAGTCAAAAGTTTTAGAACAGCCCAATTTTTCCAGTTTTTTATTGAAATTCAAGCAGTTCAAGTCAAATGAACAGCTTGAAAGGGTCCAAAGGTAAGTGGTGAACTGCCAGAGGTAAATAAAAAAAGGTAAGCTTAACCAAAACTGGAAAATAATGTACATTTCAGAATTATACAAGTAGGCCTTTTTCAGGGAACAAGAAATGGGTTAACAACTTAACTCTATGGAGTCTTGGGCTATTTTGTCCATTTTTGAATTCTTTTCGTGTCTTTGTAAGTCATTTTGTGTCTTTTTTTGGTAATTTTGTGTCTTTTTTTTGTCATTTTGTGTCTTTTTTTTGTCATTTTGTGTCTTTTGGTGTCTTTTTTTGTCATTTTGTGTCTTTTTTTTTGTCATTTTGTGTCTTTTTTTGTCATTTTGTGTCTTTTGGTGTCTTTTTTGTCATTTTGTGTCTTTTTTTTGTCATTTTGTGTCTTTTGGTGTCTTTTTTGTCATTTTGTGTCTTTTTTTGTCATTTTGTGTCTTTTGGTGTCTTTTTTGTCAGTTTGTGTCTTTTTTTAGTCATTTTGTGTCTTTTGGTGTCTTTTTTTTGTCATTTTGTGTCTTTTTTTGGTCATTTTGTGTCTTTTTTTGGTCCTTTAGTCCAACATAAAATGTGATTTTGAATCTTTTTTTATTTTCAAAACACTATCATGCTCAATAAAGAATTTTAAAAGTTGCAAATGTGCATTAATTTCAGAGTACACTGAGACATTAAACTGCATCATTTTCAATTAAATTCTGGAAAAGTTGGTGTGTTCTAAAACTTTTGACCAGTAGTGTATATTGGTTCACTTTTGCCCATCATACCATAGATTCTTCCAGATGCAGAAATTATTTTTTTCTGACACATTGATTGATAAGTGATCGGCACTCCCCACCACAGTTGATCACATCATTGTTGACGGTCCAGTATTACGGCAGCATTGGACCACATGGTTCCAACCCCATTGTGCTGAATTTAAAATGAAAATGAGAAAATCAGTGAGGCTGGATTAACAAATTAGTTCCAGAGTATTTTTGGCTGCATGTGGACGATGGATTTTACTTTTTTCCAATACGGTTAGAGAACAGGATGCTTGAAATAACACACATATATACTGCAGGAGTGATTTGATTATTCTGAGACATTTATGTCCTTAAACTTGAATTATTCATACAGAATTTATAAAGCATGTGTCACTTTAAGCTAAAGAGATTTGATGCTATAGCTGGACAAAATGCACTAATGGTCTTCCAGGTTTTATAGCACCTTTTTCTATTCATCATATCTGAATCACGCAGCACAAAATCCTCTATCTGTCCACTTAGGGTCTTTAATTTCACAATTCCATTTCAACTGGAGGAGGTTGTGGACAGATCAATGTGTGCAATAAGACACACAGAGCCTAGCAATTAGCAGTTGTGCTAATGTGCTTGAATGGATTTTCTGATTTGGTTTGAGGAAAGCAATACTGTAGAGCTAAATCTCTCCCAACCTGTCCTCAGTCAGCGTCTCCATGACACAAAGTCTGAGAGTCCAAAGACCTCTGGCTCACCAGGCAACGTTTGATTTCTCTCTCTCTCTCTCATTCTCTTGCTCTATATATATATATATATATATATATATATATATATATATATATATATATATATATATATATATATATATATATATATATATATATATATATATATATATATATATATATATACACACACACACTACTGGTCAAAAGTTTTAGAACACACCAACTTTTCCAGAATTTAATTGAAAATGATGCAGTTTAATGTCTCAGTGTTCTCTGAAATTAATGCACATTTGCAACATTTAAAATTCTTTATTGAGCATGATAGTGTTTTGAAAGTAAAAAAAAGATTCAAAATCACATTTTATGTTGGACTAAAGGACTAAAAAAAGACACAAAATGACCAAAAAAAGACACAAAATGACAAAAAAGACACAAAAAGACCAAAAAAAGACACAAAATGACTTACAAAGACATGAAAAGAATTCAAAAATGGACAAAATAGCCCAAGACTCCATAGAATTAATTTGTTAACCCATTTCTTGTTCCCTGAAAAAAGGCCTACTTGTATAATTCTGAAATGTACGTCATATTTTACCTTTTTTTATTTACCTCTGGCAGTTCACCACTTACCTTTGGACCCTTTCAAGCTGTTCATTTGACTTGAACTGCTTGAATTTCAATAAAAAACTGGAAAAATTGGGGTGTTCTAAAACTTTTGACCGGTAGTGTATATTAAGACTTACTGTAAATAAATATAAAAATCAGTACACAGCTTAAACAGATACATTGAAATCCAGGATAACAGGGATGCAGTAGTCATTTAAAAGGTATTTGGAGACAGGATATTTAAAAATGACGACTAACCATCATCCAAAAATGATGATATGTTAAATGTAAATATATATTTTGATATTGTAAGCTATTTCCAAGTATTTAGATGTATCTGTATCAGACTAAATCAAGATTTGGAACATTCCATATGCATCAGTGACACCCCACTTATTGTCTCTATTAGCTCAAATAAAATGTTATTACTTGCAGCACCACTTCTCTGCCTGCAGGAAATAATGAGTCAAAGTAAACTCACTTTTTGAAATCTGTTTATATGTATATATTGAGTGAATTTGATATTTTTAAGTGAGCTGGGCTTTACGGGCAAAATTTTCTACATCGATGTAGATCATTTCATATCTCGGTGGCGATCCATATCACGGTATAGCATGTTTTCTGGTAATTCAATAAATGAATATTCTATATTATATGAAATAACCACTTGGTAAACCTGTATTTCATTAGTGAGCATTTTCAAATTGAATTATGAACTTTAGTACAAAATTAAACATTTTAATTAAATAATTAGGTTACCTGCAGATATTTTTTTTTTCCATTTACTGACTGTGTTCACATGCATATACACAACTAGAGTAATCAGATTAGTTTGATTCATCTACAACTTAGAAACAATCACAAGCACAATTCCTGGATGAACTGTAGCTGAACTGTAACTTAATGAATTAACGAAGTGATTCAATTCTGCACGCTGCTGTTAAAAACACTAACAAACAACATCTGGGCTTTAAGTGGATTATACATTATTCTTCAGCATTATTAGAGAGAACTCTGTCCTGAGCTGTTTGCACTGTTGCATTCTGGGTAATGGGACTGGAAGTTGCCAGTTGGAGTCCAGTTAGTTAAATACATTGAATTTTAAAGTGTGATGTTAAAAAACAAAAAGCAGTCTTTGAATGATATTTCTAAAAAAAAATGTTTCATATCATATTTTCTGAGAAATTAAAGTCAGCTCATACTTGTTATTAACAATTTAGAAGACCATTGTTTATCTTCATATCATATTGATTTTATGTTGAATACAAAAGACACCTTATTCTTGAAATTAAAATTTTTATTATATTTATACATACAATAATACAATAATATAATAATAATAATAATACGTATATGAAGCCACATAAAGCTGTTTTGGTGTTTTTTTTGTATGCATCAGCCCCATGAGGCAGCAGGCAGGTCTGATTTGAGACTTTAAACAATATGCCAGTATTGCTGAGCTATTCCCTCAGCCCATCCTTTAATGTGTGTGTGTGTCTGTGTCTATCTGTTCAGATAAACCCTGCACTGACACGCACTAACTAACACCACAGGTTTTCTCTTCCCTTGTCTTTCCTTCTGTGGAAGATGCACGGTACCTTAACAGAAAGTGAATCCTGCCTTCTGTCCTCCTGAAAGAGCATCGATTTTTACTTTGCAGCACCCAAGGTCAGTGTGAAGAACAAGCCGGGAGGATCTTATCACCTCAGAAGAAGAACAGGCCTCCCTCTCTCTCTCTCACTCTATTTATTGAGGGGAAAAAAATAAACACAAATGAAGTTGAGAACACAGCTGTCTGACTTATGATGACCTTGCATAACGGCAAAGCAACAAATAGCTGTGTAACTGTGAGGCGTTTGGAATTAAAACCAAATTGAACAATGTGTTGTGATGTTACATATCTTTCCAATTTATAGCTTCTTCTGTTCAAATTTCTCCGTGCATGTTTATCTACTCTTTCTCAGTTGAAACCTTGGAACCTCAGCATTTCCTCCGCTGTTTGTTATATCATGCACACAAATGCTACATCCATACACTGCCCCGGAGGCAGTAAACAAGTAATGGGTCTAATCGTGGCAGGTGACAGCATTTCTAAATTAATTCTTTCCCAGTGAATGACTTTAACTTGGCCTAAAGTACATGAGCAGAATTAAAAGTGACAGCACAGCGCAGGAGGCAGCGCCGCATCAAAGGGGGAATGAAGACGCTATGATGCTAATTTCCCGAACACAAACATTACTCATTACACCATTGTGTTGTTATGGAAATCTCCTGACACTAAGTAATGAATCACGCTTTAAAAAACACTTGCTTTGACTCTGTTTTTGTCGTAAACACACATGAATGACATGATGGATTCAACAATTGTTACAATCCATGTTGTCATTTTCACTCACAATAGATATCATTTAATAGACTTATGATCACATTTGATTTGATTAACCCATTAAGGCCTAAAGCGCCTGGAAAACCTCTGGGCGATTTTCAAATGACCCCCTAAAACCTGAAGTTTTTCTGGAGATTCAACACCTACTAAATAATAGATTTTCAGCCTCTGTAGCAGATAAAAATGAAATTCAAAAAGTATTTGAGAGCTTATACCCGTGGCTTTCATGAGAAGTTGAGTTTATTTGTCCAAACCTTCAATAAAGTTTTTTAAAAAATCAACAAACTCAGCAAATGTTACATTTGACTGAATAAAAAATCCTATGCATAATACTAATACATGCCCATTAGCAAGATGCTAACATGATATGACCACTGGAAGAACAAGACAGAGTTCTAGTACATCTAGACATAGTTTTAGTTTAGTTTAAAAACTAAACTTAAATTAAGCATTTTCAAAAAATAAAAACTAAACTAACTGAATTTAAAAACAAAAATTCACATCGAAATTAAAACTAAAACTAATGAAAAATCCAAAACTATTATAACCTTGGTGTCAACCCTTGTCAAACTATTCTTTTTATCAGTCATTACTGGTAATATACTTGACTCTTACCTTTTGGCTCTTAAATACAACTCTGAAATGTGTGAAATCTGCAAAGAAGCATTATACAAAATGTCAAATAACCTCTTTGGCCAAACGGATTGATCCTCTCATGGCGAACACAGCATGCATTTGCATGAAGTTGGCTGAATTTGTAACTCATGTCTTGCCCTTTGCTTCAGGTTGCGTGCTTGCTTTGCACCACAAGTGAATTACTTGCTTCTCATAGGAAAAAAAATGGGAGCAGAATTGATTCCTTAGTGGTCTGCAGCTGGTGATCCATAGTCCTCGTCCTGATGTTATTGTAGAAGTAGAAGAAGAGCTAAAGTCTCACGTAGCAAACAGGATTATCAGCTAATCCTGAACACAACTGGCTCCTGAGCAGAAAGTCCCAGATACCTAACTACAAACCTGTTTCTGCATATATTGGCAGCAGGATTTTACTTATCCATTATTAGTCATTTACAGTAAAAAAGGCTGTCTCTGCTGTGGAATTATGATTCATGTTCTAAAATGAACAAGTCGTCAAAATATGCAGAATTTTCTCAAGCAAAACGATTCAACATTTACATATCTTCTTTGTGCAGCTGAGAAAAGGAATGCTTTGTAGAAGAGTTGTGCAAAATAAAAAAGTGCAAAGGATAACTTTATTGCTGTTTGTAATTACATATGCTTTCTACTTTATTCATAGATTTCAGTGGATTATTGTCAACAGAACAACTACTGGATGGGTTGCTGTGAAAATTTGTAAGGACATTCATGGTGCCCAGAGGAAGAATTTGGTGATGGCCTGAATTATATCAGACCAAATAACAGATACTTTGTTTATCCAGTTCTTAGAGAGGTGAGGTTAGAGAGGTCAAAGGTTAACCATGAGAATATTTTAATGGATGTCTATAGACTGATTTGCTCCCTGGTTAGGGTAAAAAGTTAAGGTTTTTGCAAATAAACTAGTCTATAATCCACCATCAAGTTTTAAAAAGTCCATCGTTGAATTTAAGATTTTTTTTACCATGCAGTTCTTGGAGGGCCTAAAATGATGCAATTTAATGTCTCAGTATATTCTGAAATTAATGCACATTTGCAACATTTAAAATTCTTTATTGAGCATGATAGTGTTTTGAAAGTAAAAAAAAAGATTGAAAATCACATTTTATGTTGGACTAAAGGACTAAAAAAAGACACAAAATGACAAAAAAAGACACAAAATGGCAAAAAAAGACACAAAATGACAAAAAAAGACACAAAATGACCAAAAAAAGACACAAAATGACCAAAAAAAGACACAAAATGACCAAAAAAAAGACACAAAATGACCAAAAAAAGACACAAAATGACTTACAAAGACATGAAAAGAATTCAAAAATGGACAAAATAGCCCAAGACTCCATAGAGTTAAGTTGTTAACCCATTTCTTGTTCCCTGAAAAAGGCCTACTTGTATAATTCTGAAATGTACATTATTTTCCAGTTTTGGTTAAGCTTACCTTTTTTTATTTACCTCTGGCAGTTCACCACTTACCTTTGGACCCTTTCAAGCTGTTCATTTGACTTGAACTGCTTGAATTTCAATAAAAAACTGGAAAAATTGGGGTCTTCTAAAACTTTTGACCGGTAGTGTATCATTTTATAATAATTGTTGGTCTTGTTTTATGTCTGTAGGATATCATAAAAAATAGCTTTCAAGCAGCCCAACTACCCCAGACATGTTATTTGCAGAATGGCGATGGCTCTATTACAGTATCTCCTCATTCATGCACTTATCAAATAACCTCCATTAACAAAAAACAGACAATATTTCCATTTTACAAATTGCGCAGTGGGTTTTTATCATGTAGTCAGCATAATACCCCCCTGACGCTGCCATAACGGCTGTCACCAGCAGGTTGTTCTTAGTAATTTAATCTAATTGCAGTGTAATGTAACTGATACTGGGGTGGCATGAGGGAAGTGAGTCTGCAGGGAAAGGGATGTAATTAATGAATTGATTACCGGGACTCCGGATTGACAGGCCAAGATCCTGTAAAGTGATTGGTTGGGGCAATTGAAAGGCAGCTGGCTGGCTTGGGAGTGGTTCGTGTGTGTGTGTGTGTGTGTGTGTGTTTGTCTTCATATAGTTGTGAGGACCAACCCATGGCAGAATACCAACATGGTGAGGACATTTGTAGTTGTGAGGACATTTTTTCCAGTCCTCACAAAGAAAATGCTAGGATAGCCTCTAAAGGCCTTAATTAATCATCTGTATGAATTTCAGGGAAGGTCCTAACAGAGATGGTAAACCCTGAAATGTGTGTGTTGGGCTAGGGGAAGTGGTGGTCCTCACAACTATTAAAGACATGTATGTATGTGTATGTGTGTGTTTGTCTTCATATAGTTGTGAGGACCAACCCATGGCAGATTACCAACATGGTGAGGACATTTGTAGTTGTGAGGACATTTTTTTCAGTCCTCACAAAGAAAATGCTAGGATAGCCTCTAAAGGCCTTAATTAATCATCTGTATGAATTTCAGGGAAGGTCCTAACAGAGATGGTAAACCCTGAAATGTGTGTGTTGGGCTAGGGGAAGTGGTGGTCCTCACAACTATTAAAGACATGTATGTATGTGTATGTGTGTGTTTGTCTTCATATAGTTGTGAGGACCAACCCATGGCAGAATACCAACATGGTGAGGACATTTGTAGTTGTGAGGACATTTTTTTCAGTCCTCACAAAGAAAATGCTAGGATAGCCTCTAAAGGCCTTAATTAATCATCTGTATGAATTTCAGGGAAGGTCCTAACAGAGATGGTAAACCCTGAAATGTGTGTGTTGGGCTAGGGGAAGTGGTGGTCCTCACAACTATTAAAGACATGTGTGTGTGTGTGTGTGTGTGTGTGTGTGTGTGTGTGTGTGAGGTGATTCGTGGACTGTACAAACAAGGGGAATGAAAACACCTGGGGCAGGAAATTTTTCTCAGTCCGTTGTTATAAGTTTTCCACTGATAAGTCCTGGCACACACTGTGTCCATATAGGGAGATGTCACAGCATGAAACGAGATAACACACTCTTGGAAAGAAGCACCCAGATGGATCCATGCGTGAAACAGTCTTTTGGGTGAGATGAATTATGTTTGCTGTAAGAAACAGGTGAATAAGGAGGCGAATAAGGGATGGAAAGTGTGTTATGACACACCGCCGTTCTCTTTCTCTGGGAGTGAGATATCAAAGTAGCAGCGTATTGATCCGCGGGAACAATCGATACCGAGCCATTGCACCTTCGTATTTGTTGCTCAGCAGTCTGCCTTCCTCTGAAACGGCTGATCATGACACCGAAACTGGTGCATGTGTGGTAATGGTAAATATTAATTATATAATAAAGGTTTCCTAGTGTACCTATTATTTGAAATTCACAACTAGTTTTAGCACAAAACTTTTACTTTTACTGTCATAAACTGGAAGAAACACACAGTTTTGCTGTAAAAATATAACATTTTCATGCAAAATTTATGGAGAAATACCATGATGTGTGAATGAATGACACAATTACCCTAAAAAATAACAGGATTATTCAGTCTAAATGACATTTTTTGCTAATATTTACATTTTAATTTAGAATAGAAAACCCACTCACTGTAATTTTTACGGTGAGGTTCTGGCAACCACACTGTAAAAAAAAAAATCTGTTTAATTTACGGAAAAATACCGGCAGCTGTGCACTGTAAAAAATGTTTGTGGAAATTACAGTAAAAAACTGTCAAATTGCATCAGAAATAGGTCATAAAATTAAACATTGTACATCACAGTAGATACTTTTAATTACTGTAAATCAAAGAATAGTATGAAACTTTAAATTCTACTAATTCTAGTCTTTGATGCCTAAGAAGAAAATACTTTAAAAAATGACCAGAAAAGACACAAAATGACCAAAAAGAAACAAAATAACCCAAAAAACGAAAAAAAAATACCAAAAAAAGACACAAAATTACCAAAAAAAGAAACAAAATGACCAGAAAAGACACAAAATTACCAAAAAGAAACAAAATGACCAAAAAAGACACAAATTGACCACAAAATGACCAAAAAAAAAGACACAAAATAACCAGAAAAGACACAAAATGACCAAAAAGAAACAAAATAACCAAAAAAAAGAAAAAAAAAATACCAAAAAAGACACAAAATGACCAGAAAAGACACAAAATGACCAGAAAAGACACACAATGACCTAGTCTTTGATGCCTAAGAAGAAAATACTTTGTTGTAAAAATAGTGTTTTACTGTTATTTCTACAAACATTTTTTACAGTGTGTATAACCTTTACCATATGTGCATGTGTGTGTGTATAATACACATATTTGCATAATGTTTGTGCAGGTATATACATATCTACTGGGTCTATTGTGTGTGTGTGTGTGTTTGTGTGTTTGCAGCAGCTGACAGGTCCAGTAATACTGACAGGATGCAGAGAGTTCCCATGAGGCTTTGCATGCTGACAGCAGCTGGCCAAGAAGAAGAGCAGCTGCTGATGGGCTTCTAGTACAAAGAGCTCACTCTGCTTCCCCTTTATCTCCCTCCCCTCTTTACTCTTCTCTTTACTTATTGTTTCCTCCACTTTCTCTGTTTTGATTACTGATATAGCCTCCCACTTTGTCTCTCTTTCTGCACAGTATGAAAACATTCCTTCTCTCCATTTAACACACACACAAACACACACACAGAGGAAATGTTGGTGCTTAAGAGAGGAGGAAGATGAAAAAATGAGAGCCAGTTATGGATTTTTCCACGACACCCCTCATTGTCCAAAGTGATTGGGCTTCCAGCGAGCCGCCATGCTTGACCAACCCTTCTCCTTCTCCACCATCTCTCCTCCCGTCTGCATTATACAATATGTTTCAGGCACAAATAGGCCAGCGACACACACACACACATATAATAAGGACACACAAAAACACGCTCAAGCACTCCTTGATCATAATCCCCACCACATTTGCCCCCAGAAAAGTCTAATAAGCAAGGTTCTATTACTCTATTCCAGTAGTTCTCAACCTTTTTGAGTCGCGACCCCCAATTTAACATGCATGTTGTCCGCGACCCCCGCTCACTGAACACAATCTCACATGCACAGTTCAGATCACCCTAAAAAAGAAACAAAATGACCAAAAAAGACACAAATTGACCACAAAATGACAAAAAAGACACAAAATGACCAGAAAAGACACAAAATGACCAAAAAGAAACAAAATAACCCAAAAAAAGAAAAAAAAAATACCAAAAAAAGACACAAAATGACCAAAAAAAGAAACAAAATGACCAAAAAAGACACAAATTGACCACAAAATAACCAAAAAAAAGACACAAAATGACCAGAAAAGACACAAAATGACCAAAAAGAAACAAAATAACCCAAAAAAAGAAAAAAAATACCAAAAAAAGACACAAAATTACCAGAAAGAAACAAAATAACCCTAAAAAAGAAACAAAATGACCAAAAAAAGACACAAAATGACCAGAAAAGACAAAAAATGACCAAAAAGAAACAAAATAACCCAAAAAAAGAAAAAAAAAATACCAAAAGACACAAAATGACCAGAAAGAAACAAAATAACTGTAAAAAAGAAACAAAATGACCAAAAAAAGACACAAAATGACCAGAAAAGACACAAAATGACCAAAAAGAAACAAAATAACCCCAAAAAAGAAAAAAAAATACCAAAAAAAGACACAAAATGACCAGAAAAGACACAAAATGACCAAAAAGATACAAAATAACCCAAAAAAAGAAAAAAATACCAAAAAAAGACACAAAATGACCAAAAAGAAACAAAATAACCAAAAAAAAGAAGAAAAAATACAAAAAAAAGACCAAAATAAAAATGACCAAAAAAAGAAACAAAATGACCAAAAAAGACACAAATTGACCACAAAATGACCCAAAAAAAGACACAAAATGACAAAAAAAAAGATACAAAATGACCGCCATGCTTGACCAACCCTTCTCCTTCTCCACCATCTCTCCTCCCGTCTGCATTATACAATATGTTTCAGGCACAAATAGGCCAGCGACACACACACACACACACACACACACACAATAAGGACACACAAAAACACGCTCAAGCACTCCTTTGCCCTTCCTTAGACCTGATCATAATCCCCATCAGCTGAATGTGCGGCTATGATTTAGATGTGCAAACAAGAATTGGCCAAGTTTAATTAAAGCGGATGAGCTGTGCAAATATGTGGCTTTAAAAAAAAAAAAATCTTCAACTCATTTGAGAACGGGGAGATTTGACAGGCAGTGTTTGGGACTAGATGGTAGTAGGAGGTGATATGATGTGTGCACATGTAAATGCATGTGTCCATTTTTGTGTTTCTGTTCATATAGATAAAAGACAACAGACTGTGCAACAGTATTGTGCACAAATCCACCAAACAGAAAGAAAGCAGCCTATACAGTATACTAGTAAATTGCCAATGCTGAATGATTTTTTACGACTGCTTACCTCACAATCATCACAACAAATAATTATTACAGTGATAATTTTCCAGTTTATGTTCAAAATTAAGCTTATATCTGGAGATATACTTGCACACCACGTTCACGTTTGCCTGATTGCTGCCTTGCATATTCTGCGTCCATTAAAAAAGAACATTACTAAAGCTCTGGTTGTGCACATCCTCAAAATTAAATGCAACGCATCCACAAAATGCAATATGCACATGAACTGTGTGTGCAGTAGGGGAGTAGTATGGTGCATATTTGGAAGTTCTATACAGTCTAAGGCTACAATCACACTGCAGGTCTTAATGCTCAATTCAGATTTTTTTTGCTCAGATCCAATTTTTTTGTCTGTCTGAGGAAAACATCAGACCTGCATCTGATTTAGGACCACATATAAAGAAGGCCCAGGTCTGATTTGAAAAAAATAAAAGAACAGATTTCATATGTCATATGAGCAAAAAAATCTGATTTCGGCCAAGTTTGGCTGCAGTCTGAAGTTCTCCTGTGTGCCCTCTTTAAAAACCCCACTGAAAAAATAATAGTAATTATGACAGAGTTCATTAAGTTGCATCAAACATAAAATCATCATAAACTCTGAATTCCAGAAACTTAAGCAACTAACTAGGCTGTATGTTGAGTTGAGACTTTAAAAAGGATATAAGTAAAGTAGGAGGGCAAGACACTAATAAGGTATTCTTATAAATAACGGTTTACCTAAAAAGCAATATACGATTACCACACTGCAAAAAAATAAAAGTTGGGTGAACTCAAAATTTCAAGGCAACAAGCTTTGATAAAATTTTAAGTTGGACAATTAAACTAAATATTTTAAGTTTTTAATTTATCTGGCACGATTGTAACGCCGCTATGAAATGTCAGCTAATGTTGTGACCACAATTTTGAGTTAGCATTGATATGCTAATGGCTACTCTTGTAGCTGTAACAAGCAGCGCCGCTAGCATCAGTTAGCCGCTAGCATCAGTTAGCCGCTAGCATCAGCTAGCCGCTAGCATCAGTTAGCCGCTAGCATCAGTTAGCCGCTAGCTTTCGATAATGACCGAATTTCCCAACAAAGAAATAAGAGTTATCAGAACTATTGTCCCTTGTTGTGAACCCCAACTTAAAGATATAAGTAACAACAACTCACCAACTTGTTTTTGAGCAGACAACTGGCTTCCTTTGTTGTGCTAACTTACATTATTGCCCTAAATGTCAATCATTTATATTTCCAAGTTTTACCAACTTAAATCACTGTTTTAGGCCAAAAAATACAAGTTGGCTTTTTTGCAGTGTATAAACGTTTTTGGTTGATATGAAATATATTTCATCCATCTGGTTTTATGAGTTAATAAACTTGGGGCTAAGGTTGATAAGGCAAAGGAAATAAAGGCAACATTTATTGTGACCTTTCTGAATCTCGCACCCAACAAATACCCCATTACAAAAAAACTAAAACTAACACTAAAACTAATAAAAACTAAACTTAAACTAAGCATTTTTTTGCTTTTTTGCAGTGCAAGGGTGTCCAGGCACGCTGCTGCACTGTACTGCAATGCTTTGGATGTTTCTGTGCTATTGTAAAAGTTTTATATGAGGAAACATCTTAACCTCATTTCCCCTTAATAGAGTATGATCTTCCCAGGTTACTGTAACCCAGCTATGATGCACGCGCTGACCCAAACCTGACTCAGTTGGATATCCGACTTGTCTCTGCATGAACACAGACACACTGCCACCTCCTTCCTTTAAGGATAAAGGTAAAGCATGGCAGCGTCTCAGTGGGGGCTGGCTGCTGGCTGTGTCTGGGCCTGGCAGCTTCTACCTGAAGCTGAGAGGAGGAGGACGACATGGCCAACAGCTGCTTGTCTGTCTGTTATGTCTACTGGCTACGACGCCTCGTGCCAAGTGCGTAGACTGGAAATCTGAATCCCACTGTCTGTATTCCACGCTTCAGTAATCTATACTATTGTACGTTTCCATTCCTCCTTTGCACTTCGTCCAAATTTTGCTTTTGACCAGCCGGTTGTGGGTGTTCAGCTTTGATATTTGGCTCACTTTAGGATTACACTGCATCTTTTAGATAATGTTCGGTGTTATTGTGTTTCTGGTTTAACATAAATCAAATATAGCCAAAAGGGAAAACTGGAGCTTTGAATATCAAGTCAGTGTTTACTACAAAGGTATGGCTCATTTCCCCTTGATGGTTGCTGTTTCCATTACTCAAGCTGAAAACATATCAGTTTGTGCAGAATTATTTTCCCTGCTTTATTCTCTATATAATTTTGAAAAGACTGAATTATTAAATGCACACATTTTCCCAGGAGTGCCTGTGTTTGAAAGGCAGCATTGAATCCAAATTTAGAAGCATGTAAATGTGAATGCACGCACATACACCCACCTACACACCCACAAATACACACATTTGCCAGCAATATTTTCTCCTTATTTTTGCAGTGCTGTTATTTGACATTTGCAGCATTACACTGTGCTGTCTCCTAGTCCTGAAAACAACAAAATACCTGGCATCTTGCTGTATTTCTCCTCTCAAACTGCTGCTAGCTTCTCTCTTTTACTCATCTTTATGAAATGGGATACAGCTCCTGCTCATTTGTCCAGTATCTTTTTGCCAAAGATCTCTGAAACAGAGTGCAGAGGCTCCCAGAGGAGCGTCTAGAAGAGAGAAGAGCTGAGCCACAAGCAGCTGTGTTCTGCTTGCCATAACTTGGGAGCGAGCTCAGAACTGGTAATGGCCATGCTGCGCTCTGCAGCTTGTTATCAGATAGACAAGCTGCAGCAGATGCACAATAAATGACTGGACCCTGGATTAATTATAGAGGGAAATGCTGCAGATAATATATTGCTTCTGATTTCTTTCAGAAGTACTTTGAAAGATAAAACCCTCTATGTGAAAAAGATAGCATGAATCTAATAAAGTTCAAGTTCAGGTCAAGATTTAACATGAAAACATGAACTTAAAATGATTATGTATTTGTATTTTTCCAGTTTTTTATTGAAATTCAAGCAGTTCAAGTCAAATGAACAGCTTGAAAGGGTCCAAAGGTAAGTGGTGAACTGCCAGAGGTAAATAAAAAAAGGTAAGCTTAACCAAAACTGAAAAATAATGTACATTTCAGAATTATACAAGTAAGTATTTTATATATATATATGTATATATATATATATATATATATATATATATATATATATATATATATAAAATAATAATAATAATAATGCAGTAATATTTTTGGAATATTCTGTATAACGAGTACTTTCACTTTTCATACTTTTTGATGTTGATAGGTTTGTCATTTTACTTAAGTAAATTGTTGATGCAGGAGTTTTACATGTAGTGGAGTAATCAAGGGATCTTAATCCCTCTTCCACTTCTGGTCATTATAAACTACAAGGTGTGTCACTTTTTGCACATTAACTGTATGCTTTATAATTGCTTGTATCTATGAGGGTAAACAGTTGCCTTGTGAAAATAAACACAGGAATGATAATGTAATATTACATTTATTTAATTAATAAAGGCATACTAACAAATCAAACACTTGAACACTTAAATAAAGACAGTTTTCAATGTCCAATTACTGCTAAAAATGTCAGTGTATGCTAACGGTTATGCTAACTGTTCTCAGACGAAACATTTTTAAAGTATTAATCGTTCTATTATGTCCCAATACTGAGTAGCAATCAGATAACCACTGTGTGGAAGTGACAGCATATAAATGTGTAAGTACATATAAATGTTCCGACCTTATACGATCAATTAGAATACTGAATCATACAGCAGTGACTTGGTTACAATCTTCTCAATCTAGCAACAAATTGGAGTCTGGACAAAACTTTAACAGGAATTAAAATTCCAGCAAATAATACATATAGTACCTAAACATCTATTTGAATTGGATATTATCTGCTCCTTTTACCCTGATACCAAGTTATTTGAGTCAGTATCTGCCCACTATCCAATATCAGAATATCAGCTGTTACAGGTGGCACATTTGCCCCCAGAAAAGTCTAATAAGCAAGGTTCTATCACTCTATTCCAGCTATTCTCAACCCTTTTTTTGGTAATTTTGTGTCTTTTTGGTCATTTTGTTTCTTTTTGAGTCATTTTGGGTCTTTTTTTGGTCATTTTGTGTCTCTTTTGGTCATTTTGTGGCCTTTTTTGATCATTTTGTGGTCAATTTGCGTCTTTTTTTGGTCATTTTGTTTAATTTTTTTAGTCATTTTGTTTCTTTTTTGGGTGATCTGAACTGTGCGTGTGAGATTGTGTTCAGTGAGCGGGGGTCGCGGTGTTGCATGTTAAATTGGGGGTCGCGACTCAAAAAGGTTGAGAACTACTGGTCTATTCAACCAGGCAAGTCATTAAGAACAAATTGTTATTTATAAAGAGACAAAGCCTCTTGAGGCAAAAATAATAATAGAGGCATAAGAAGTAATAAAAGTTGACTCTCAGAACACTTTCATAACATCAGAACAAGAATTACATAATTAATAAAAAAGTTTGACAAATCTGACAGACAGCTCTAATAGTCTAGACGGAATTGTCCAAAAAGTGAAAGTGAGGAGCATTTATGGGTACAAGTCGAGAACCGGCCTACTTTACTTATTTCAAGGGTGCTGAATAAAAAAAAAAAAGGTTCCCAAGCGAAATTTTGAGCTTTTGACCTTCTCATTTGCATATCAAAATGGCAGCCGTTGGTCGTTGGACCATTTTTCCCAAGTTTTTTTGTAAGTAGGCAATCAAAGATGAGGAAATTAAGTTTCTGGATCTATAGTCTAGAGTCAGAGCAAGGATATAGTGGAGGCTCAGTGTCTTTTTTATGTAGGACATTATGTATATATATATATATATATATATATATATATATATATATATATATATATATACATACACATGCAAAATACCAACTTTTAAGGTTAAATTAAGCATTATTTGTGTCATTTTTTTAAGGCCGACATAAATATTCAATCAATATCACTTTTAAATGTTCCAGTAGGTATTTTGCATATATATATATATATATATATATATATGCATGCATAAAAAAGACACTGAGCCTCCACTATATCCTTGCTCTGACCCTAGACTATAGATCCAGAAACTTAATTTCCTCATCTTTGATTGCCTACTTACAAAAAAACTAAGGGGAAATGGTCCAACAACTGAGCAAGATGGGCAATTTGGTGGCCATTTGATACAAATTAGAAGGTTAAAAACTCAAAATTTCGCTTGGGAACCATTTTTTTTGGACTCAGCACCCTTGAGATATGTAAGGTAGGCCGGTTCCTGACTTGTACCCATAAATGCTCCTCACTTCTTATAGGAGGCCTTTATTCTGAAATCCGTCTAGACTATAACAGAAAACTGATGCGAAGCCAGAAAAAAGAGAGGCGCCGTTTCTGTCATTTCTCGCGACTATACATATATATATATATATATATATATATATATATGTGTATAGATATATATTTTATACAGTCTATGGACTATACCCAGTAGAACTCATATGTACCATCTTCACACTGACTTTGAATGCATCACCACTGCGTCACTGTCTCTTGTTGTGGGAATTGTAGTTTATATGACCACGTGTTCCTCGTATTGTGTGCGGTGGAAAACTACAAGTCCCAGATGTCACAACCCGGAAGTAGCGCAACAACACAGTGAGGCTGCAGCAGCAGGAGAAGAGAAGAGAAGAGAAGATGTCTCATGTCGTAAAGAAAAGAAAATTGGATAAAAGCCGCCAGGACAGACTTTACTTCGACAGCTACACGGATGTGACCATCCACGAGGAGATGATCGCGGACCACGTGCGCACCAACACGTACCGGATGGCGATCCTGAGGAACGGTGAGTCCATACGGGGTAAAGTAGTCCTGGACGTCGGGGCTGGAACCGGCGTCTTAAGCATGTTCTGCGTTCAAGCCGGCGCGAGGAAAGTCTACGCGGTGGAGGCGTGTTCTATCGCCGAGCAGGCGGTGAAAATAGTGGAAAAAAACAACATGGAGGACAAGATAGAAGTGATCCGGGGCACCGTGGAGACCGTGGACCTACCTGAGCAGGTGGAGGTGATAGTGAGCGAGTGGATGGGGTATGCACTCCTGCACGAGTCCATGCTCAACTCGGTGCTTTACGCACGCGACAAGTGGCTCAAACCGGGGGGGGTCATCCTGCCGAGCAAAGCCGAGCTCTACATCTCCCCCATCGGGGACCCGGTGGTGGAGGACCGCCTCAACTTCTGGTACACCGTCAAGGAGCAGTACGGGGTGGACATGTCCTGCATGTCGGACTTCGCCCGCAGGTGCATCATGAACTCTGACATCACCGTGAACTCGGTGACCGTGGAGGACGTGCTCTCCCACCCGGCCCGCTTCGCAGAGCTCGACCTGTACTCGGTGACCGTGGAGGAGCTCCGGTCCGTGAAGGGGAAGTTCCGGTGCGAGTCGTTCGGCTCGGCGGCCGTGAACGCTTTCTGTGTGCACTTCACGGTCACTTTCCCCTGCCCGGACAACAAGCCGCAGGCGCTCGTGCTCTCCACGTCCCCGTTCAAACCGGAGACGCACTGGAAGCAGGCGGTGCTGTACCTGGACGCGCCGGTGGACGTGGTGCAGGACACGGCGGTGACCGGGGAGATCAGCATGTTCCCCTCCGAGGAGAGCGCGAGACATATATGCATCCACGTGGACTACACGATAGGAGAGCAGAAAAGACAGTCCAAGACCTTCTCCATCCCGGACTGGAGCAGTGAAGCCCACTCATAGTGGAATAAAACACTGTGTTACTGTTTAAATCACACACAAAAGTTCAAAAGTGGTCAAAAGTTTTAGAACACACCAACTTTTCCAGAATTTAATTGAAAATGATGCAGTTTAATGTCTCAGTGTACTCTGAAATTAATGCACATTTGCAAAAAATTCTTTATTGAGCATGATAGTGTTTTGAAAGTCAAAAAAAGATTCAAAGTCACATTTTATGTTGGACTAAAGGACTAAAAAAAGACACAAAATGACTAAAAAAAGACACCAAAAGACACAAAATGACTAAAAAAAGACACAAAATGACTAAAAAAAGACACCAAAAGACACAAAATGACCAAAAAAAGACACAAAATGACCAAAAAAGACACAAAATGACTTACAAAGACATGAAAATAATTCAAAAATGGACAAAATAGCCAAAATCACATTTTATGTTGGACTAAAGGACTAATAAAAGACACAATGACCAAAAAAAGACACAAAAGGACAAAAAAAAAGACACAAAATGACAAAAAAAGACACAAAATGACTTACAAAGACATGAAAATAATTCAAAAATAGCCAAAATCACATTTTATGTTGGACTAAAGGACTAAAAAAAGACACAAAATGACTAAAAAAAGACACAAAATGACTAAAAAAGACACAAAATGACCAGAAAAAGACACAAAATGACTAAAAAAAGACACAAAATGACTTACAAAGACATGAAAAGAATTCAAAAATGGACAAAATAGCCCAAGACTCCATAGAGTTAAGTTGTTAACCCATTTCTTGTTCCCTGAAAAAGGCCTACTTGTATAATTCTGAAATGTACATTATTTTCCAGTTTTGGTTAAGCTTACCTTTTTTTATTTACCTCTGGCAGTTCACCACTTACCTTTGGACCCTTTCAAGCTGTTCATTTGACTTGAACTGCTTGAATTTCAATAAAAAACTGGAAAAATTGGGCTGTTCTAAAACTTTTGACCGGTAGTGTATATCAGTAATATTGTCTGTCAGTATTCCCAACCTGCTCATTGTGACCTCTGGAGGAACAATGACTTGTATTTTTGACCAAAAGTTAACAATCCATATACATATAAGGTCTGATTAGGCCTCACAAATAAATAAAGTGACTGCAGCTGACATTTAAACATCGACATGCTGGATGCATTTTTTTGAGTAAACACAAAAAAACATTAGCTACTACAATCAGTATGTGAACTGCAGTACATGTCAAGGTTATTATAGTTAATGAAAGCTAACGAAATAACGAAAACTAGAATTGAAAAAACATTTTCGTTAACTGAAATAAAAATAAAAACGAGACTTTAAAAAAAAAACGATAACAAACTGTATTTTTTGGTTACAAAACTAACTAAAACTAACTAAAATTATAGTGAAAATGTCCTTCGTTTTCGTCTTTGACAACTTTTTTCATCCGTAAACCTTTTTGGTTGATATTAAATCTATTTAATCCATCTGGTTTTATGACTTAATAAACTTATTGGGGCTGAGATGGATCAGACAAAGGCAATAAAGGAAACATTTATTGTGACCTTATTGAATCTGGACCCAACAAATACCCCATTACAAAAAAACTAAAACTAAGCATTTTCCAAAAAATAAAACTAATCAAAACTAGCAAACTCACTCTAAAAACTAACTAAAACTAACTGAATTTGAAAACAAAAATTGACAACGAAATTAAAACTAAAACTAATGAAAAATCCAAAACTATTATAACCTTGGTACATGCTCTTATTTTATGCTTGTTTTCACACCTTATACATAATGTCACACCTAAATTAGAACACCAATAATCCATATCCTCCTCTTGTGCGTCCTTATTAACCTCACACAACAAGAATAATGTATTTTTGCAAGCCAACCCTGATGTTCTTTTTAAATTTCTTACTGTGTTCAGTTTACAGAATTGAGGACCTATTTTATATCACAAAATTGCATTAGTACTGAATAGTGCTGCACTGTAAAAAATGTTTCTAGAAATAACAGTAAAACACTGTCAAATACATCAGAAATAGGGCGTAAAATGAAAAATTGTATATCACCGTATTAGACACTTTTAATTACCGTAAATCAAAGAATAGCACAAAACTTTTACTTTTACTGTCATAAACTGGAAGAAACACACAGTTTTGCTGTAAAAATATAACATTTTCATGCAAAATTTATGGAGAAATACCATGATGTGTGAATGAATGACACAATGACCCTAAAAATAACAGGATTATTCAGTCTAAATGACATTTTTTGCTGATATTTACATTTAAATTTAGAATAGAAAACCCACTCACTGTAATTTTTACGGTGAGGTTCTGGCAACCACAGCTGCCGGTATTTTTCCGTAAATTAAACAGATTATTTTTTACAGTGTATAATTCACCATTATATTTTTGATAAATCATTTGGAATAAATGCTTTGACCAACCAACAGGTATCACAGTTTACTGTGGTATAAAAATTAAATGATGCCATGGACATTTGTTTATCTACGGTAAGAATATTTTATTTATTTTCAACAGGGGAAAGAAACATTTACAGTTTTAATTACAATAAAGTGTAAAAAAAACAAACAAAACCTTTTTTTCTGTTCCTTTAAGGGTCATTGATGATGATAACAGTAATTGTGTGAAACTGTTATAATTAACTGAAAATTGCAAACTAATACTGTACTCAATTACTTATTTATTATTAGGCTGTTATAAATGATAAACGGTTGATAATGACAGCTAAGAAACTGAAAGATGCGTATTTGGTATTTTTCAATCATACGTCCCTCAAACAATTTAATTTAATAATTCAATTAAATTCAATTCAATTGGCTTTATTGGCATGACGTAATATTGCCAAAGCGAGCATCAGAAAAAAAGATAACAAGATAAGGAAAGCAATATTTACAATACATTATTATAATTCTGTTATTCATTTTAAAAGAAAAGAAAAACTAATAACAATAAAAGAAAGCAATATTTACAATCATTGAATTACAATCAACATATAATTTATACAATCTAACTGTCCCAGCAAAAAAAAAAAGAAGAAAAAGTAAAATAAAAACAAAACAACAAACAGCTGTGTGTCACTCGCTGTCTCTCAGTTAATAATAGTTATAATAATAATAATTTAATATCTAACTAATCAATTAATCATTTCAGATCTCTTATTTATTTTAATAGTTTTGTTGTCGGGCTGCAAAAGCATTTATATCAGGGGTGTCAAACTCAAATACACAATGGGCCAAAATGTAAAACTTGAATAAAATCGCGGGCCAACATTGAACAAATAAACCTTTTAATATCTACCAAACATGTTTTGCTTTAACATTAAATATGGAACCAGCAACGCTTATAAACATACAATATATAACTAAATAGTGCTGACATGCAAAATCAAATTTCAAATAAAAAACACATCAATGCCATTAATTTATTAAATAAAAATTAAATAAAAATCATATGCCTCTTTTCTATTTGCATCCTTCTGATTTAAATATCAAAATAAAGTTTTTCAACAGGTTAATACATTTAAAAATAAAATAACAATAATAAATCTAGTATTAGCGGTAAATGCGCCGTATAATACCGGCGGGTCAGCTTTTATAGTACAATAATAAGATAATAATTTGGTATTGGCAAAAGAGTTTGACACCCCTGATTTAAAAGAACATTTGACCATCAGAAGAAACATGAAAAAGTCTTCTGACCACTGAATAGTTTTAGGTTTGTAGCGCTGTAAAGCAGAGTTTTGCAGGTTTTAATTCCATGTTTAACAAATTGTTGAATAAATTCAACACCATGCTGCAGACATCTGATATTCTAATAAATTTAGTCATGCATATTGTGCTGAATCTGTTTAAAATGCTGCTTTCAGACGAGGATTAGACCGATATATTGAGCTGGACTAGCTGCAGTCAGGCAGGCAGGAGGTGTTTTACTTTGGCTGCTGCTCAGTTTTTTAATAACTAACTAAATTGGCTCATTATTCTGGTTTAAAGCTAACACTGTCATCTGTTGCCAGAAACCACTGACTTTATCCACTGTTGAGATTCTACTGCAACATTCTGCAAAATAGCAAACACTATTATTTTTACAACAAAGTATTTTCTTCTTAGGCATCAAAGACTTTATGCTTTATCCAAGTGACTGAGTTGTGAAAATGACATTTTTTATCCTCGGCAACAATCAATAATAATAAATCTCTTTTAACATTTAGCAGTTTGATGGGAACGTTTAATAATTTGTCATGTATTTATTGAAGAAAAACTGTTATCTGGTCACTGATCAGTCGTTGATTCACTTTAGAGGCAGTGTGCAGAGAGTGGAGAAGGATTTTGGCAGATTATATTACAGGGAGTTTGATTATAATTTGGTAAACTAACAACTGTGTTTCAAAGAGAATTGTTCACCAACTGCGTTCATTATTGAACAAATGGAAACTAGACCCTAATAAAAATAAGCTTTGACTGTTTTTAATGTGTCATGAGTCCTGACTGGAAATAATGTTTGTAGAAATAACAGTAAAACACTGTCAAATACATCAGAAATAGGGCGTAAAATGAAAAATTGACACTTTTAATTACCGTAAATCAAAGAATAGCACAAAACTTTTACTTTTACTGTCATAAACTGGAAGAAACACACAGTTTTGCTGTAAAAATACAACATTTTCATGCAAAATTTATGGAGAAATACCCTCTTTTGCATAATGAAGAAGAAATGTATGATATAAGAAAATAATACAGCAATAAAACATTTTGGGGAAAATAAATGCAAGGAAAATACAGAGGGAAATAATAGAGGAATAAATAAATGTGAGAATAATTAATTAATTTCAATACTTTTTAAATAAAAAAAAAAAATAATAAATAAATAAATTACAAAAATAATTAAATAAATAAAAATAGGAAAATTGCATTGTAAAATGAATTACTAGGGAAATGAAAAAGTTAATGAATGATAAATGAAGTAAATTAAAACGTACATATCAATTCATGTCATTTTAGCAATCAAATAACGTTTTTTATATATTAATGTATATCAATTTACCATGATGTGTGAATGAATGACACAATTACCCTAAAAAATAACAGGATTATTCAGTCTAAATGACATTTTTTTGCTGATATTTACATTTAAATTTAGAATAGAAAACCCACTCACTGTAATTTTTACGGTGAGGTTCTGGCAACCACAGCTGCCGGTATTTTTCCGTAAATTAAACAGATTATTTTTTACAGTGTACAGAAAGAATCCTATCAACATCACTACAAATATTCTTACACAGCTTTATTCATACGTCCATAACCTGTTTAAACAGCTTTAAACATATTAAATTACTGTACTGTGAACTGAAGAACTGCACTGACTTTCATTAGCTTCATTTTTACTCCAATAATCAACTTTTTAGTATCTATATCTGTGAGATAAATTAAAACATTTCTTTTTTTTTCTTCTTCTTTCAAAATATTTTTATTGTCAATTTTCAGAGTGACAAATAACATACATACACAAATAATAAAGATAATAATAAAAGGCAAATAAATAAAAATTAGACACAAACTAACATATCAAAACAAAGTATACACAATATAATGTGTCGAATGTCCATTTAAGTGTATCAAATGTCACAAAAGGTACATTTCAAGAACACACGATAATAATAATAATAATAAATAAAATAGAAATATAGGTGAATAAATAAATGACACAAAAAATAAATAAATAAATACATTTTTTTTAAAAACTTGACAAACTTGACAAATAAATTAAAACATTTCTGACATCAACACAAGCATTTTTGTGACATTAAACTACTTTCAAAACTTTTTTAATTTGAAGGGTCACCATGACAAATTCATTGCCAAGTTAATATATTTTTTTTTTTACAAAAAGGTAAATATTAATTATATAATAAAGGTTTCCTAGTGTACCTATTATTTGAAATTCACAACTGTAGTTTTAGACAAATATATGTAAATGACAATTAAAAAAAACATCTAAGTGATGTTTATATATGGTTTATCGACCAATTATTAATCATTTACAAAATTCTAGACATATTTAATCTTTAAATGTTTTCAAACAATTTCTTAAAGGTATAAGAATCATTTTGAAATCATTTACATACTTAATATGGTGTTAAAAATGTTACAATGAGTGCAAAACTATTAATAAACTAAGAATTATAATGTAATTGTTTATGGTAAAGAAACTATCAACTTACATTAATATACCATCTATTTGGCATTTATAAATTATAGTTCAACATTAATACATTTTAGTGGGGCGGATTAGCTGAACAATCGTTCACTTTGTGATAAAAGCATGAAATTTGGTAGATGTGTTGGTGAATATGTTTCGAACAAATCTGGATATTGGGCCACCTCAAAAGCGCCCCCTAGTGGCCGTGGCAGGCATTTGTTATACAAATAAATCAATGATGAATAAAAACTGCCCTTTTAATAATACCAACTGGTGATGAATTGTATATTGTTGGAAAGCCTGATTAGTCACCTTTACAACGAGGTACAGCTTGTAAGGATCGTGCATTCATGGAATGAGCAACGGGGCTAAACGTGGGTAGCACCCCCAAAAATGTGCATCCCCTGTGAGGCGGATTAGCTCAATAAATCACAAGAATTGTTTATTTTGTGATAGAAGCACACAATTTGGTGGATGTGTTGGTGGATATGTTTCAAACAAATCTGTATATTAGGCCATCGCAAATTCGCCCCCTAGTGGCCATAGCAGTCATTTTCTTCGTTAAAATTACAAAAAATATTTAAATTATTTCTTAAAATATTTAAAAAATGTAAACTAAATATACAAACGTAAATTAAAAAATGTAAATACACATATTACATTAACAAAAATCCAGTTAGACACTCTTTCAGTTATTTTTCCTGCCCCACCACAATCGGGCTAGCCATCGAGCTAGCTAGCAAATGAGCTGACTAGCATTTGCTTCCTGGGACAAGCAGTGCAGTGAACTGTCCATCAAGGTATGTCTAAATATTTCATTTCACCTGTTATAATTATGAATAAAATATGCTATGAACATCATAAAGGCTAAAGAGAAAAACAATCATCATGGGCCTTGGCGGAAAAGTAAATTAGCAAGATAGCAAAAATAGGTACTTAAGCTAGCTAGTTAGCTTGGAACATGTATCAGTGGCTGTTGGGTGTGAAAGCTTAATAAGACACTGTTAAATTATGTCCTGTGGAATGTGGACATCCCTCCACACACACACACAGGCACACTATATGTAATGTCTCCTTTGCCCATGTGGTTCTTTTTTTAAATGTATTTTATAACTCCATCACAGTTAGTCAGGCGGCTTAGGACCAGATTTGAGAAGAAAGGGGACACGCCGGACAAAAGCACCAACATTTTTCCACATGCTCTCTATCACCAAAGGTTTCAACTTTTGGTAGGAGCCACTTCATCAAGATTGCAGATAGGAGACGGCAGCCATATAAGCCATAAGCCATAAGTCTATGAGAACCAATATATCTTCCAAGCCACCTAGAAGGTCAATCTTGGTGTCAAAATATACATTTTCTGGGTCAAAGAATCATTTAAAGCTACTGAGAATATCACTAGATGAGTCACTGTAAATAATTTGTTGATCAAGATCTGACATGAGTTGAAAGCGTACCCTTGATTTTTTTGAGCAGTGTACATGGCAGCTAATCCACACTCTCCCGTGAACATTGATTCCAAACAGTTTCAACTCAGGATACCCTGCTGCAGCACTTGAAGCGAGTTGCCCAGTCTGAGTGAAAATGAACATATCAATTTGATAAAATAATCATCTAGTGATATTCTCAATAGCTTTAAATGATTCCTGGACCCAGAAAATGTATATTTTGACACCAAGATTGACCTTCTAAGTGGCTTGGAAGATATAGCATTTCTCATAAACTTTATATGGCTGCCATCACCGCAATCTTGATGAAGTGGCTCCTACTAAAAATTGAAACCTATAATGATAGAGAGTATGTGGAAAAAATGTGGTGCTCTTGTCCGGCGTGTCCCCTTTATTTGGCTAAGCCGCCTGACTAAGTCACACACCTCAGTACAAGGATTTTGCCAGAAAGAGTAACCTGCTACAAGTAACCCTAGTAGAATTTTTAAAATGTATGATTTTTTTCTCTGTCTAAATGTGTTTTGTTTTTATTGTTGCAGATCATACAATATTGAAAATTATTTTTTCAGTATAGCTATAGGAGGCCGTAGCCTGTGAATGGGAATATCAAGACCTAATAAAATGTTATACAAAGTTAATGTTCTTTTCTATTAGACTGTAATAAAGCTTTTGTCACTTTAACATGTCTCTAAATTATATTTGTGGTGCTGAAAACATGAAACAGCAGCTGTAGGGTAGGCAAAGCATTCCTCGCCAGTAACCACTGGCGGCCATTTTTAAAAATGGCCGCTTTTAAATGACCATTTTTAAAAATGGCCGCCACAGCCATCAGAATTTTTTTTGCGATGGCCCAATATCCAGATTCATTAAACATGTATTCAGCAATGAGTGTACCAAATTTGATGCTTTTATCACAAAATGAACGATTGTTCAGCTAATCCACCCCACTACACAGGGGATGCACATTTTTGGGGGGTGCTACCCACACGTTTAGCCCCGTTGCTCATTCCATGAATGCACGATCCTTACAAGCTGTACCTCGTTGTAAAGGTGACTAATCAGGCTTTCCAACAATATACAATTCTTCACCAGTTGGTATTATTAAAAGGGCAGTTTTTATTCATTATTGATTTATTTGTATAACAAATGCCTGCCACGGCCACTAGGGGGCGCTTTTGAGGTGGCCCAATATCCAGATTTGTTCGAAACATATTCACCAACACATCTACCAAATTTCATGCTTTTATCACAAAGTGAACGATTGTTGTAAAATATTGAGCTAATCCGCCCCACTATTTTCTATTTACCATTCTAAATAGCCTATATACGGTTTATAAATGATGATTAAACATGAATAAACTACCTGTTTACCATTTATAAATGATGGTTATTGTAAAGTGTTACCAAAAATGTTATTTACAATAAATTATACATTGTTTTCTTAATATAATTAGAAATTCTGCGTTGTCATTCTGCCGTTTAGCCGTATTTGTCACACTAAATTTGAAACCAATAATGAATTTACTCTGAAATGATAATTTTATGCATACTCATTCTTCAGCCACTATTTCTGTAGGTGCTTTATTTATTTATTAAGAGGAATATTATGTTCCTCTCAGGTCAAACCAAGGACAATGTGTTGATTAAAGCTTTATGTAACTGAAGGAGACAGCAGACTTTGCTGATGAAGTCTATCTCTGCATTGAATTCAAGTCCCAAAGATGAAAGTGAATGAGTCTTATAGCATAAAGCACATTTCCTGCATTCTAATTATACAGCAGTTAATAAATACACACATTCCTGAAAATGTAAGATGATAATTCATCATTCGCAGCCTATCATCATTTGAGATATGGTGTTCATTTGTTTCAGTGTCATCAGTACAAATGTGAAGCCACTCTGTAATGAACACATTGGGAATTAATCACAAGCTATAGTGTCTACAAATCAAGGGCATTGTCTGTCAGTTTGGGATGGAGTGAATATAATATAATATAATATAATAATGGCTGCATCACATTCTCAACTGCAGACGTCTGGTTTCCTCCTGGAACTTTATGTTGCAACATTCTGAACCCATGAAGAAGAAAACACACATCTAGAGACTGTGAATCAGCAGAAAGATGTTAGATTAAACATGCTGCTTTCATCACTGCCTTTTCACAACCAAGGTTATAATAGTTTTGGATTTTTCATTAATTTTAGTTTTAATTTCGTTTTGAATTTTTTTTTTCAAATTCAGTTAGTTTTAGTTAGTTTTTAGAGTGAGTTTTTATTTTTATTTTTTGAAAATGCTTAGTTTTTATTAGTTTTAGTAAGTTTTAGTTTTTTTGTAATGGGCTATGTGTTGGGTGCCAGATTCAAAGAGAAATGTTTCCTTTATTTCCTTTGGTTTATCATCTCAGCCCCAATAAGGTTATTAACTCTTACAGTTCTGGGTGTTTTGTATTCTGGTTCTAGTGTAAACATCCCAGTCTCAGTGAACATATTCACCATGTGTTGCATGTTCAAATAGAAACACTGAATTATGAAAGAAAAAAGTTGACAAAAACGAAAAATAAGGACATTTCCACTATAATTTTAGTTAGTTTTAGTTAGTTTTGTAACCACACAATACAGTTTCAGTTAGTTATTGTTTTTTTTTAAAAACTCTAGTTTCTATTTTTATTTTCAGTTAACGAAAATGTTTTTTCAATTCTAGTTTTCGTTATTTCGTTAGTTTTCGTTAACTATAATAACCTTGTTCACAATGACATAAAATAATCTGATTAACTCTAAATTATGGTCATGATGAATTGGGAAAAGGCTATTTAAGTTATCCAAACCCCAAATCAGAGCTTCTTGTTCAATCTGAAGTGTAAATCTGCCCTTAAATCAGGGGTGAGCAATTAATGTCCCCAAGGGGCCACATGACCAACACCACGAAGGTTGCAGGGGCCGGACCAAAACTCTGAACTAAATTCTGCTCAATATTAATGTAATCGCTTTATAAAATATAGTAAATTATCTGGTTTTGAGCTGCTACTGATAGGAACACATGTTATGATGAGACTGTTAATGTGGAGTAAATCAAATATAGCAGTAAAAAGTAGTAAATACTCCAATCACTATATCACTTTAACATTTATTTTAAACAGAACTGTAAATGACCTTTAGCAAGCTTCTTATTTATGTTTTTGTATTATATAGCTTGTTTTTTCATGTTTGTACATTTTCAATGTGTTTTACGATGTTGTGATGCTTTTATTTTGAAAAGGTGCCGTCCAGTTTAAAACGGGTGCTTTAATTTTGAAAGGTAGTGACAGGAAAGAACCGGTAGAACGGTTAAATGAAAAAACGAACGGTAAATAATAACGAGTGCGTCGTAATTCATTTAGTCATATTAGTGGCTATATTTGTTGTCTTAACTATAGTAAAAGTGCTTGTCAGCTCTAGTGCTAATGATAATGTTTGCTATTTTTTTCAAAATAAAAGCACTGCGGTTATATTGATTTCAACTGTCTTTTCTTCAGAGTTCTTGACTTTAGTGGATTTTGCAAAATAACTCCTCCA